>NC_071102.1:7392500-7725000 GCF_024256425.1 Clarias gariepinus
TACTGTTGTATTGATGCTCACCATGGACAGCCAACTCAAAATTACAGCTGTCAAACTTGTCCCTGGATGACACTTCACATCGATATCCTCCGGCAAAATTAGCTTTGGCTGCAATGATGAGCATCTCAAAGGTATACACCTGTGAAACGACAGTGGGACAGTTTAATTACAAGGGGCGTTCAAGTCAAACTGGGACTTTCCTCTCAGGAGCAGAAGAATGTAAATGTAAAACATATTGTCCTTCACAGAAGACTTTAAGTACAGTGCGGTGTTGAGACTCTTAGCCACAGCTCCTGTGAACATTTAGAAAATCGACAAGTGCTTGCAGAAGAGACTCATCTGTCTGAGGGAACTGTACGTACACACGTAACTGTACGTACACACAATCATTCACGACCGTCCCTTGCACATTAGAGGAACTCTGTTGAGGGTTATGTCACATCCACTGTACAGTCCTGACCTCTCTACAAGCCATTTCCATAGGTATAGACCATTAAAGGAGTTCCTGGGAGGCCAGCGTTTTAAAAGCGAAGCAGGCAGTCTAATCATGGCTCCGGCATACTGAGAAAACTTTCTAACTTATATATTCAAGCGCTAGTAAACTGCTGGAATAGGTTCATTAGTGTGGGAGGAAATTATATAGAGAAATGAAAACACTTTTACTTTCATAACTGTGTTCTGCTATTCAGGGTGATCAAAAGTCCCAGTTTGACTTGAACGCCTTTTGTAGATAATACATTTCACAGTCCTTTTATGTGTACAATAATGAAAACATTTAAATTAGCTTAAAAATAAATAAATAACACATTCATTTTAATCACATATCGATCAATAACATTATTAGCAGCGCTGACATAAATCACCGAACTGATGTTTCTGTGTCCTCTACTGTAGTCTATCAGTTTGCACTAAACATTTAAAGCTAGAAGTCGCATAGCAAAGGTCAGGGCACACCTTGGTGTTGCGGTCATAGTGCTCTTTCAGCTGGAGGTGTTTTCCTGACTTGCTGGCCAAGTCCATCCATTTTCCTTTGAACCATCTGACTGTGGGCTTCTTCAAAAGGGACTCGCCGCACACTTTTGCCACAAAGGTGATGTTCTCCCCTGTGGATGAATGGATAAAGATATCACTTAACTCTCATGACTCATACATTTGGGCATTTGGCAGACGCTCTTATCCAGAGCGACTTACATTTTTATCTCATTACACATCTGAGCAGTTGAGGGTTAAGGGCCTTGCTCAAGGGCCCAACAGTGGCAACTTGGTGGTTGTGGGGTTTGAACCTGGGATCTTCCGAACCGTAGTCCAATGCCTAATATGTCCAATGGTTAATATACTGCATATACTGTACTTCCACTGAGTCTCATGATGCCAGATACTAAATCTTTTTTCAAAATAGTGCTCATGCTAGTTCAAAAGCGAGCTATGCTGCCCTCTTCTGCATAAACGAGTTCACAGTCTTGTAAAACTTGTTAATTTCCAATCTTGGACTGTTTGATATTCAATGTCCTAAAGATGGAGAAATCCTTATTCCTAAAGGGGCTTTTGGGCCTGTAGTACTCTTAGTTAGTGTCTGTAACGATCCATTGTAAGGAGGCATTTAAAACATTAGTAAATGTACAGTATATGATCTTGTGGTGTGTGAAACCAAGTAAGGAAATGCACACTATCAAAAACATGGTTATTTTAAGCCGAAAAGTTGCTTTCACTTACCGACAGTCACCTCTCCACTCTGAGGCTTTTCTGAAAAGAGTCCGGTAAGGTCCTGCCTCGTATCAGGATGCTGGTTTTCTGAAAGGCACAAAAGTGTGAAATGACAGTTTTCGTTTTTATTAGTATTAGAATCTGTATAGATATGGATAATATAAGAGTACTACTTAGTTATTTTGTTAGAAATTGTACCATCGTGAGCTCCATTGTGATGGTCTGAGGCATGATCGCTGGTGTCTGGCGTTTGGGCCGGAGGTTCAGAGGGAGTGGGGGCAGCTGCTGGAGCATCTGCTGGAGCAACAACAGGGGGCGCTGCTTCAGGTGGGGTCTCTGTGGCTGCTGGGGCTTTAACCTCTGCTGCCTTTGGTTTTGCTTTGACTGGAGAAGATTATAAAGGACGTCATAGCATGCTCTCAAGTCATTGATATTAGTGGTAGACTCCACTGCCTAACACTAACCTTTAAAATTTACACTACAGGAAAAATACAAGACTTGAACATGCAGAGATAATTAGTCAGTGAGTTACAGAAAGAAGCCATACATTCACATTTAATGAAAGAGGTAATAGTATATTCTACTTATATATTATGGCAATATAAATAATTCTGTGCCTGGAGCCAATCCCAGGAGTTTATTCACACACTACAGGCAATTTGAGGACGGCAATAAGTGTAATCTGCATGTCTTGGGAGGAAACCAGAGTACACAGAATAAACTCGTCAATCATGAGGAGACTCCACACACACAGATCCCTCGACCCTGAAGCTGCAAGACGACAGGGCTAACCATTACACCACTCTACCACTATTATTAAACATTATATAATAATATTTGAATGCAAATTCAGACCACAGAGACGTTATCAGAAATTCTGACTATCTGAAATCCCCATGTCATAATTTCAAGTAGACTGACAGCTCCATCTGATCTGAATGTTAAATAAAGCCAGGCTTTTAAGTATTTATTCTCCTTTATATCTCATCTGTGTTTTGCACTCTTTTACTATCAGCTTTTCCATAGCTTTTTTCTGTCAAGAGCCTCTCAGGGAAGCAATGTCCAGAGCCAAAGGTCATCAGGGTTAGGACTGAGCTGCTGTGAATAAGGACGGTTATTAATAGCTCAGCTCTGGACTTTAAAAAAAAAGAAAGAAAAAGAGTAGTTGTGTGTCTGAAACTAGGTCAGAATCATGCAGGATGTGATTGAATATTGTCATAAGGAAAAACAATAACATGATATAGTGCTAAGTAAAAAAAAAAAAATTTTTAAGGTGATATGTCAATTATATTGGCACTACGTGACAGTGCACAAAGATGGGACAACAGAGTGCTGAGACAAGAAATGGCACAATCAAAAAGTGACATAATAGTGTTAAGAAGACTGTCAGTGTGGTCAGGATACAAAAGTGAGCACAGGAACTGAGAAAAACCTTCCGACCCACCCTCTGCTTGTTGAATCTTAAGCTCAAATTTGACTTTTGAGCTTCCAGATATGACCGCATATCCTGCTGCATCTTCAGGCGCAGCATTGCTTATGGTGAGTGTGTGCTTGTTGCCTTCTGATGATATGATATATTTATCGCCTCCTGTGATGTCTTTGGCCTCCCGTTGCCATCTTACTTTAGCGTCTTCCTTCTCCGTCTGTGCTTCGAATATCACCGTGGCCCCAACCTCAGCAGTATGATTTTTTGGTTTCTTGGCGAAGGCAGATACTGAGAAGGACAAGGATGATGAAGAGGAACACTGTACCAAGGTTCACTTTTGTTTGCATGGATTATAGCCAACTAAGATTTTTCATAAAAGGACAAATGGCAGACACCATATAATCGAATAGTCTCCCTGGGCAAGGGATTAACAGATTTCCTATTACAAAGCTGGAGCACCAGGAGGCCATTCATTACTGAATACAAGGATGCCATACAGAGCATATTTCAGAAAGAATGAAAGTGCTGAATGATTTACTGTAATGAAGTAAATGTGATATTAAAAAAAAAAAAAAAAAGTTTAACAGTACAACCATAGTAATCTTATTCTTTAGAGTGTTCTGTAGGGATTGACCTAATGCAAGATTTACACAAAGATTTTAAATAAAGTTATTGCATTATACTTTGCTTCTGAGATAGGTCATTTTCTTGCTACCTTCAGGCCAGTGATTGCTTAATTATGTTAATTATCTCTATGCACACAGATATTTAAATCATCCTGCAGAAACTGACCCTGTCATTTCACTAATTGATGTAAACTAGACCAGTTAATCTGTAAAAAACAAAACAAAACAAAAAAACACTTTATCAGAGAACAATAAAGGATGAAAAGGTGAAAAGAAATCAGTAGGACATATTAGTTTGAGTGTCTAAAACATTACACATATATAAAAAGTATGTAGAGTGCTGGATATACAGTATATATTACATGTAGTGTCGTAGCCACACCCACAAATACGTCCACGTGCGTTTATGGGATGGGCTTAAACATGTAGCGGAGCTTGAGTCATTGCGACTGTCCAATAGGAGGCAAGCTCATTTGCATATTGCGCATGGGTTTCTGGGAAATAGTCGTATAGGATTTTTAACGAGGAAAAATCGAGACAAATTGTCCAAAATAGTCTTCAAGATGAATAGTACAAAGGAATTTTAAGTAACAATTGTAAAATATTTATTTGACCTGTATACTGACTGTTTCAGCTCACAGGCTGTAGGTAAATGAGTCGAGACGCGTAATAAGAGGCGCCATAATTTGCATATTGCATCATGTATTTCTGGGATACCATGAGTTTGGGGTTTACTACTAAGTAATTTTAGCATTTACAATTTTATTATGAATAACTCAAGTAGTTACTTACAATACGTGAATAACACCTACAATAATTAATAATATGCAACCTAACGTAGTTACTTCATCTCCACATACACTAAATACAACCGAACTGAAACGGCAATCGCTCTGTTAGTGAAAAACATTCTGTATCTATTTTTGACCAGCATTGGAGCCCCATCATAAGACAGGGCAACAAAAAATTAGTTTATACTCATAGTGTTCCTCCCCACGGAAATCTTTAGTAAAAGGCGAAAGATTTATACGATATGAAGAGAAACATGAGTTCTGACAAAATCGCTCTCTGAGCCCTCAGCCCCACTCACACAAACATGTTGCACAGTAACGGTGAGCGTGCTGAGCCATTACATAGAAAATGATTATACAAGTTTATTTCATTTTATGCAGTTAACAACACTAAAATCACCATAATCAATTAAAGAAAATAACGTTTTACTATTTTAAACATGCGATTTTTATAACGCATGGCATGCTGGGAAGAAGTTGCAAATGAGTGGCTATATCAACCAATCACACGAAACAAAGCGAGAGGCGGGTACTTCAGAAACTAAACCCGGAAATCACACTTGCAGTCGTATCTTGTTTGCGAATTGTTCTTGGCTACACTATGTCGTCTTTACAATTACGTTATATAGAAAACGTTTTATGGACGCCTATATTAAAAAGTGGAAAATGTAAACCGATAAGCTTTTGTTTTAGAGCCAGTCGTAATGGAACCCTGTCTACGTATGTACACGGGGTCTTACGGTACCCCTCGGGCGCCTTTTTCGTTTATTTATTCCCTTTTTAAATTAACCTGCACTAAACGGATATTTCTTGATATAAAATAGGATGCATAATAATTAACGAGAATAAATGCAAGTATGCAACTCTATCTGGAGTTAACATAACGCACCTTTTTGTTTTCTTCAAACGATGGTGGTTACCGTAAAACCCGATATATGCTCGCAATAAGGTTTCTGTCTCGTCTATCCTGACCACGTTGGGTTTCAGCCACTGCGAAAGTTAGTTAGAAGTTTCAGACTTTAAAACTTGTTGTCTAAACTGGTTCTGGAGCATTTTAGAGTTCCCTGCTCTCTCATACTCATTTAAACAAATTGCAGTTAATTAGCTGAAAACACTAAAATGTGCAGGCCTGTGAAAGAACCATGTCAAAAACATGATAACACTTAAAATAATATACATTTTTATGCAATCTGCAATTACCCATAGATGAGCTAAAGAGACATTTGTAATTATGTAGTTTAAATACACTGATCAGTCACAACATCACGTATGACCACATGCCTAATATTGTGTAGCCCCCCCCCCCCTTTTGCCATCATAATGCAATTGTGTGGCCAAGGTTTACTGATGCACGAAGCTGGTACGTGTAGCGCTAGAGAATCTATCACAACCAGCGTTAACCTTTTCATCAATTTGAAAGCCCTGTGCATCAGTGTGCCTGGTGCACCCATGACCCTAAAGCCAGTTCACCTTTTTTTCCTTTCTTGGATCACTTTTGGTATGTCCTGACCACTACAGCCTGGGAACATCCCACAACATGTACTTAAAATTAGGCGGGAGGTCATAATGCTTTACCTGACTTAGTAAGACTAAAATTTTAAAAGGTTACATATTAATAATAAATATAACATAAATAAATATTTCTTAGATTTTTTTCCCCATATGATTGTTTTTTTTTTCTTTTAAGAGTTAATGACCTTTTGAATAGTGGTGTGTTGAGTCTGCAGTTAACCGGTTGTCTGTCCTTTCTACAACTATAACAGGCTGAAATTCCCTGTATTGTGACGCACATGGGGCTGTTTAAATATAGAAAGCATATGTTCTCCAATAATAAATGCAGTCTAAACACAGCACAGCGACCAAACTGCATGGAGAGGGATTACTGGTCTCTATTTTAGTCCTCCTGCAAGCATTGGAAGAATGGCACTGTGCTTTTCGGTCTCCTTTCTGCTATTTGATAACTGGTGGCATCCACGATTTTATTTTTAATCTCCTGTCATTTACTCTCTGAGACAATTAGGCCAGGTAAAAGAAAATGATTTTATGATATAGATAACAAAGCTTAACAAAAGTGGAACATGCGGGTATATGTCCACACACTACTCTAGAGATTGCTGGCCACTTCCTAGGGGGTCAAGAAATAAGGGACAGAGATTTATGATGACAGGAGGTGCACCTGGGATCAAGTGAGGATAGACAGGCAGCTGACCTGACAGTACATTTAACATCTGAGGTTAGTGTTGATGGATGTGTCACACCTCTGTGCTCTTTAAACAGATCAGTTTCCACATATTCATTGCAGCATGTTAGGATTTCAGTGCAGATGACTGCAATACAATCTAATAAATAGTTGTTTAATTTTAAAGGGCTCCTTTTATTACACCTGACAGGGAAGAATAGATTGTCATGTGAAAGAAAAAACTGAAAAAAGCACACATCTGTGTTTCCTTTTCAATTTAAAAGCATTAAACCATTAGAGAAGAGGTTTGGGCATAAAATATTTGTCAGTATACCACTTAGTAATATGGCTAATAAAGACTGCTTAGTTGAATCCCTAAAAGCATTACAGTAACGTAGTTTGGATACTGTGGGTCTTATCACACAAAGCCACATAATAGCTCATCAAGCAAGCTGGACTTTGCTACGTATTATGGTGTTGAATGCTTGTCAGTAATATGCAATGTGGTTTTCATTGTTGGTGTAAGTGAAGTTATATTATTGCTGTCTTTAGTATCCACACGTCAGTGGATTGTTGGAGTGTTGCACTTGTAAACTTAAGTGGCCAAACTGGCACAGATGTGGAAAAAACAAGATTTATTCACTCAGGATTATTAATGCTTGTATATGGCTTGCCAAAATTTTGATGTCACTCAACATTTGACATAGGGATCACTTCTTAAAGTCATGGCCACTTAGTAACTGATCTAAAGTAATAGTGGCTAAAGAAAAATGTTTATCCATAATGAAAGAATAATGTGTCACATGCACATGCATCAAACATTCTAGACATCATTGGCTTCATTGCAAGTCAGATATTTTTACGGTTTAAAAAAAGGGTTAAAAAAAAGTCTACAAATAGTGCCATAGCTGTTTTGTCATTGCTGAAATTTGAATGAACCAAACCTACAAGTATAACACCAAAGAAAACGATGCATTTTTACCTAATCACCTCCTCTGTAGCATGCTTATTTATACACGAATATATCTGCTGTGCTTTGGTGTCAATCTTGGATTTACTTGGAATAAAAATATTGATAGTGGACATGACAATAAGCAATGCAGTACATGTAAATAACAGATAATAGGAATTGCTATTTCCATGATTATATAATAAAATATGATTGTACTTAAATTGTTCTTTTTAAATATAGTTGTTAATATAACATGTAAAATAAATGTACTTATTATCTATAGTTTAAGAAATTTCCATGTAATCGTTTATGTGCATTTTTTTTTTTTTTTTGCTCTGTTATTGCTCTGCTTTGCTAATTATGGTGACTTATTAATTTTTTCTCACCTTATAAGTTAACCAAATCATTACTTGCAATGCAGTGCCACATTCACACAACAATAAGAGAAAGCCTGAGACCACCTTACAAACAGCTAAGGTGTCCAAAAAATATTTTCGTATAGAATTGGATGAAAAAAAAAAAGAAAAAAGAAGATCAAGCCTCAACAGCGAGTCAATTCTTAGCCACTTTAAAGACCTGAAGATGCAACACTACCTTAAAGACTCATTGGTTTTATTATCCAAAGTAAACAAGAAATTATGCAACAAATTAGTGTATAAATACACAGGATGTGTTTACCTACGTAAATACATTAAGATTTATTTATTTGTCACAAGGAAGCTGGGGTCAGAGCACAGGCGAACCCAGGATACAGCACCCCTATAGCAGATAGGGCTAAAGGCCTTGCTCAAGGTTTTAACAGTGGTAACCTGGCAGTACTGGGGTTCAAACCCTCGACCTTCCAATCAGTAATCCAGTGACCTCCGGCCTTAACTGTTTGAGACACCTTTCTTTGGAGACCTGTACATTTAGATATACAGAGTCAGCCAAAAAATTTATACATACTTTAGGAAAAGAAAAATTATATAATGTGTGTTATATTAATATAATATTAATAATATTATTACCATAACGTATAGCAATACATTTTGTATTAAAATTGGTATACATGTTTTTCTTTTCCCGAAAAGTGTATACTCTGCATAATACTGATCCGCATAATACAGAACATTACTGTATAACATAAAACATTAAGCCTAACATTGTGTTTGTCCCCCACTGTGCATGCTCTGTCCCTGTAGGGTATGACTCCACATGACCTCTTGCATGCTGTGGTGTCTAGCACTGGGACATAGTGCTGTGTCCTTTGGGTGCTGTAAGTTGCCAGATGGGGCCTCCATGGATCAGACTTGTTTGTCCGGCACATTCTATGAATGCTTGTTGGATTTTGATCTTCGGAATTTGGAGGCTGGATCAACAACCTTGACCTTTATGCTTGTTAAGCCCCATACCCCATACAGGATGGGTGTTCTGATATCGTTCTACCCTGACCAGCCTTGACTTTCCTGTTACATTGACTTTCCCGTGGGATCAGACTGGACGTGCTGACCTTTAGTCTCCAAAGGCATAAAAGATCCTTGGTGCTTATAATCCTGTCACCAGTTTGCTGATGGTGATCAGTGTTATTCACTATACCTGTCAGTGGTGCTAATGTTATGGCTGATCAGTGAATGTACATACAAATTATAGGTGTATCATACAGTATATCGACATAGACATTTTTTTCTGCAACTACAACTAAAAATGATAAACGGCACTCGAAGTTCATGTTAAAATGTAACGAGCTAATTAGTATATTTGTGGAAATACAGTAAAGCTGTAGCTATAGATTTGACAACAAGTGTAAATAACGTGCATGGTGTCTTATCAGGACATAATCCAGACACAAATTGCATGAAATGACCTGGTGTAAATAACATTTTAGCTGATATATTTGGATATAAGTAATGTACAAAAATTGTTAAACAAACATGTTTTAGTTGAGGTTTAAAATCAATGTAAGTTTAAATTAATGAGTGCATTAATTATTCACCCTTAAATGAAGATCCTTTAGGGATGAGGCAGTAATAAACTAAAAACAGACATCTTCCTTTCTTTTAAAGTTGGGAACACTGATCATTTAATTACACAGGGTGCTATGGGACTTAAAGTGAGTCTGTGTTTACAGCACATCCACATGACAGGCACACAGGCCAGTTACAGTACAAAATAAATATTATATATCCAGTATATCAAACTCAATAAAAGTATAAAAAAAACTAAAACTAAAAAAAAAAAAGGTTGTTGAGCTTCATGAACCCCAAGAGTTAAAAAAAAAAACTAAACGCTTTTACCTGTTTTTTTAGTCGGTTCAGGCATCCTGCTTTCCTGGTCTAGTGTCCCTTACCAGTTCAGACAAACAGACTTTGTGGATGCCCACTACTCTTTCTCTTTTATTAGATCCCCACCATCACGCCCTCCCCCCCTCTTTCACTATGACCTACAATCTAGACCCAGCCCATTCCTCACGTCTTTCTCTCCTCAACAATGAGATAATGAGTGCATACCTCTAATCAAAATCCCACCCCCTATCCTTCCACTGCCATGAGGTGGACCATATTTTTGGCTACTCTTCCCACACGTCCTCCAGCTGACAGGAGCAGAGAGGTTGAGGTTATATGAAGGTTAAGGGATGAGTGAAGGCAGCAGAAGGAAAAACTGGGCTTAAATTTAGTTTCTGACACTGCAACGACTTCTACATTTACGGCCCAACACATTTCATCCATGGGAAAGTAAGCACAGTTAAGACTTTGGATCACCCTTCTGAAGTTTCTACTTCAGGATTAATGAAATAATGAATTCTCAGACAAATGGGTCCTTTTTTAATTATCTTAATAGCCTGGACAAAAAAAGGTATAATTTTATTTGACCACCTTAAGCTTTGATTATGGGCCGGCCAATACTGTATATGTGTGAAAATGATTCCACATGCTCTCAGAACCCTTATAAAATTTAAGGCCTCATGCCACCAAGGAAGAAAAAAAAAATCACGGATGAAATAACTTGGTCATTCTGTACAGTCAGGTCATTAGCTGACCTCATTTTATTGCCACATACTGTACCGTCACTGAGCCTAGGCCTGACTAAGTGACGCAACCCCAGATCACAGTGGGCACTATGCACGATCGGTGCATCACTTCCTGCGCTTCCCTTCTTACCCTGACATGCTCTTTACTCTGGAATAGGGTCAATCCGGTCTCATCAGACCACACAAGCTTTTTCTTTCATTGTGCTTTATCTTTTGCACCCTCCGGGTTTTCTTTTACTGTTTAGTCCTAAAGCTGTTCTTGTCACTTTGTGCTTGTAGAAATGCTACATTTTAACCATAGCTGTGATTTCTACTGATATTCTAATTATGACGGGTTTTTAATGCAGTTTTAATAATTTTAGATCTTTGGTGAACTTTTTTGGCCAGACCGTTCATCTTAATTGTGGTGGTGACACACACATTTAAAATGTAGGATTAATGATGGCACGTTATGAAGTCTAAGTGTAGAACAAAAATTAACTTTAATATCGATGATGATGTTAATGCTTCTTAGAAAAAAAAAAATTCTCTGCCATTTTCTACACTCCTGCCCAACGACACACATGCCTGGGGCTCATGACAAACAATGTTGTGCATCAATCTTCTTTTCCAAGTACTTCTCCACTGTCGCTCCATACGTTCTCTTAACTCTGTCAGCACCTGGGCAGCGTTGTACCACACCAGCAGCACTAGCTACAGCAGCAGCATGCCAAGATCAGATTATAACAAACAATACATGAGATAAGTTTTTCATGCTGCTCTATAAATGTCACATGTCTCGTGTCATACCTAAATATTGTCCCTGACTGGACTTCTACTTACCTGCTCCCAGTACCCGGAAGATCAGCTAATGTGGAACCATAAAGGCATTATGCACAAAGGCATGAAGGCCCAGTGTCACCTGAAATTAATGCTAGGATGGTAGCACTGTGGAGAAAATAATATCAGATCTCTGAGATGACTATCATGAGTAAAATGTAAACATAGTGCAAATTCAACAGAAAGGAATTCCACATACAAGATAAACGATACATTTAAATGTGCATGCTATGTGCATCATACATAACTGACTGAGATCTAGGGACCTAGACATAACAGTGGGAAATGCATTGTTCCCAACATTGACAGATACATTGTCCAAGATACATGCAAAAAAAAATTATTTTTTACTTAGTTCATATATTAACTGTGCTAAAGTGCAGCATGAAAAGTGACCGGGTCTATAAGTATTGGCATATCATGGAAACCTAGGTGTAAGTCAGCAGACTTAAAAGATGGGAGAGGTATGCGGGTATAGCGTGATGTATGTAGCAGAAGATCCCTTTGCCTAGACCTCCTAATCCACATTCCCATGCCCCTGTAGAGAGGTGTTATAAAGCTGCATGATTGTGGGGTGAAAAGGATTTTCTCAGTCTGTCAATTGCAACCATCAAATGCTATAATGTAACAAAAACAGTCCCCTTATGAGGACTGTCCCAGGAAAGGAAGAGGTGTTTGTCATAAATCTCCTTCATAGCAAGTTCTGTAACACCTCAAAGCATGTCGAGCAGGATGACCTTTTTAGTAATAGAGTATTTGTCTAACGAACAATACGAGACAAGAAGCACGTCCTGCATGGTCTGAACATTTATTATGAAATTACATATATTTATATACCCTTTACTTCCAACCAGTAACTACATGGTACAGACAGCAGAGGGACATGGATTCAGTCTAACTGTTCTGTCTGGGTAACAACACATGCTGCTCATAAATTTTCGGAGGCAATTGATCTGGTGCATTTAATTTTGTATTATAATAAATTGAAACATTAGAGACTTGTGATCCAGAGCTGACAGGCCCACCAGATCAGAATAACACACAGAGCCTTCAATAGGGCTTTAAGGGCGTTTTCTCACTGGGGACCACCCTGTCTTTCCCACTTTATGAGACCTCCTGCTGTAAAAACATTTAAAATTTAAAAGAAAATTTCTTTTGAACAGACATTTTAAAATAAGCATGGTGTTGCACTAGGCTACTCTACTACTAAATAGATACTGAATAGAAAAGCTTTACAAGGTGAGAACCATTCTCATCATTCTCATGTGGAAGTCATTGTGTGTTATTTGATTTGCAAAATATTACACTAAATGCCAAAAGGCAACCTGTCATGAAATCTTAAGATAAATATGACATTATGGAAATAATTTCTATGATGTAGCTTGTAATATGGTTCTATCCTTGCAGATTTGTAACAAAGTTATATAAAAAAGTTTAGGGTTTGGGTCAGTTTAAAGTTTTACATGTCCTTACTGTGTTGGTTTCCTTGTGGTTCTTCCGTTTCTTCCCACCCCCAAAACATAATTAAACTAAATTGGCCCTAGTTTTGATTGAGAGTGTAAATATACAGTATCTGTGCATGGTGCCTTACAATGGACTGGTGTCCAATCTTGCATTTTTTTTTAGCCTCAAGCCCAGTCTGGAATCCACAATGCCATGGGCCAGGGTAAAGTTGAATGAATGGGTTAATATTTGAAATTATGTGTGACTAATAAAACCTTAAATTACTTAAAACTAAAAATCTTAATAAAATTTATTTTCTTGATCACAGTATTAACTCAATCATATATTACCCTGTACCCCGGATTAGCAGGATAACTATTGACTGATTTATCATTAGAATAAAAACTTGTGAGTTTCACTACCTCATTAATGACATTACTCTCACTCACTCACTCATCGTCTATACCGCTTAATCCTGTAATCAGGGTCACGGAGGACCTGGAGCCTATCCCAGAAGGATTAGGGCACAAGGCGGGGTAGACCCTGGACAGGGTGCCAATCCATCACAGGGCACACACATATACACACTCATTCACACACTACAGGTAATTTTGGAACGCCAATTAGCCTAACCTGCATGTCTTTGTACTGTGGGAGGAAACCGGAGTACCCGAAGAAAACCCACCAAGCACACAGGAAACATGCAGACTCCATGCACACAGAGGCGGGAATCAAACCGAGCATCATATGTGGTGATAAGATTTTAGTTTATCGTGTTTCTCACACAAGTGAGCCATCTTGTGGCAAAAAGAAAGACTGAAAACACCCATGCTATTTCCCCATACAGTAAATGCTTCTTCCCAGTTGCTTAATTAGCACTTTTGTTGGTTTAAATGTAATAGCTCAACATAAGAAAGTAAATGCCTGTTGGCAATCTTCTTTAATGTGGGTTAAAAGCTTTCTTAATAGCAGGGCAGACATGGCCTGGATTCCACAAGATTTAAAAAAAAAATCATTTGAGATTCTGGTTCAAGCTGATATGATCACTTTTTTGTGAATCTCGCATTCTGCCAAGTCCCCAAGGTGTTTTACTGAAATCAGATCTGGTGTCTGGGAAGGGCATCAGGGAACATTAACCTCATTGTCTTGTTCATGAAGCCAGTTTGAGACAATGTTAGCGTTGTGACATTAGAAGATGGTAAATTGAGGCCAAGGAGAACACATTGATGGAGATTAACAAACCCAAAGTGTAAACTACAGTTTTTAGTCGAACTTTAGAACAGTTTCTGCTCAGAAATAATGTTTTTATGCCAAACTTATATTTATATATAATAAACCAATTTTTACATCTTTTCTCTCATGCTGGTTAGCACTCTGTCCTTGCACCTTCAGGGTCAAGCAAAAGGTCTGGCATGTTTTCCTCGTGCTTGTTGGGTTCCTCGTGCTTGTTGGGTTCCTCGTGCTTGTTGGGTTTCTCCCCTAGTGTGGGCTTGCTTGTGCCCTGTGATGGATTGGCACCACATACAGGGTGTACTTTTCCTTGTGCCCCTGGTCCCCTGGTTAAGGCTCCAGGCCTCCCCCACACTTCTGTACAGGATAAGTGAAGTGTAGGGAATGAGTGAGAGAGAGAGTGAGTGAGTTTGGAATAGGCTTTAGAGATTCCAAAATGAAATTTAAAGATCTCAACTCCAGTTAAGCTCACAGAATAAATGTCTACTGTACCAACAAATTCTTACAACATTTGGAAGAAAGTTTTACTGAAAATGCAAAATTTGGGTATAAGTACACAAAATATAATATATATAATAATATTATATATTATAAAAAGTATTTGTAAACAAAAAATATTAAAGAACACTTTTTAAGAAATCTTAAAAGGAACTCAGTGACCTCTGTAATTATTTCCGGAGTATCTTACTAAGTCGTCTCTTGTGAGTAATCTCACAAGAAGACAGCCAAAGAATGTGTTCTGGCTCTATGGAATATAAAAATATAAATATATAATATTTTTTTTTTCTGGGGTCATGCGTTATTTTCAGTGGATCTTCTTTTTCAGAGAGATTCTTTTTTAATATTTGTGAGGGTTGCAAATAATGGGTAGCCTGATTCTGACCAGGATAAACCAGTTAATGAATTAATGAATATTTACCATGTGAACCAGGGGGTCCAAATATTTAAAAGTTTACCACAGTTTATTACAGTTTCTACTGTATTAAACTATGAAGATACTAAAGGTTGTGAAATTCTCTGTTGAGGATTAGCAGTTATTCTAATATATACAAATGGAGTGCAAGTCATTTTTTATCTGCAGACTTGAACTGTTTTCATGACACAACTCTGCTGGAGAAAGAATTTTGTAAACATGTGATACTAATTAATCCAGATGTTTGGATTAAACCTCTTTAATGGATTCTTTATGCACTGGGTTTCCAAGCAAAGTATATATATATATATATATATATATATATATATATATATATATATATATATATATATATATATATATATATATATCTCATAGGACAATATATAGCCATGTTTGTTGTAAACAGACAAAATGTAGACAGTATTTCTCTAGAACTACTTGGGATAAAAATTGTGGCTGCAGCATAACTTCCAAGGAATAAGAGAAGTCTGATGAAACTTAGATAAAAAACAGAAAGTTTCTTTGGAGAGTAATTGCATGTTAAAATACAGGAGAGACTGGATGTTTTCTCAAAGATACAGTAACATTTTTTTATCAATTATTTAAAAAGATGTTTATAGTATTCATGACCAGTGTTGGGTGTAACGCGTTACAAAGTTGAAATACATTTCTTTGTAATTTATAAGGAACACAGAACATACAAGCCAAAAGCCACAGGATGTGTAAATTTAATTTTAATGAATATATTCACTATTACTTTCCTTGTCGTATGTTGATGCCACTTAAAAGCAGTGCAGGAGGTGCATCAAGATGTTCTTTCACCAAAATGTATGTAACTCTTAATTTAATTTAGTTTAATCCTTAAGTTGAGTTAATTTAATAACTTAATCCTAATGTTGTTGTTGGGGGTTGGGCATCAAACCCAGGCCCTCAACATGGCAAGAAAGAAGCCTACCACTGAGTCACTAATGCTCATAAGAATGAATCCTGAAGAAATAACTGTAATTGCAAAGTTATATATATATATATATATATATATATATATATATATATATATTTTTTTTTTTGAAGGGGATTAAAACATTATATCCAGTTATAAAAAGCTCATAGTACAATATATAGCTATGTTCATTGTAAACAGATAAAATGTAGACATTATTTCACTGGATCTACTTGGGATAAAAATTGTGGATGCAGCATAACTTCCAAGGAATAAGAGAAGTCTGATGAAACTTAGATAAAGAAACAGAAAGTTTCTTTGGAGAGTAATTGCATGTTAAAGAGGTCCAATTATGCCATTTTAAGGTTGCTAATATTGCTTAATGAGTCTCTTAAAACAGGTTTACATGTATGCAAGGTCAAAAAACACTTCAGTTTTCTCTAAAAATAGATTTAATTTTACCCCATTTCTAAATGATTCGTAAACGACTCATGTGAAGCAGTTTGAAGATTTAGTCTGTCTAAACCTCTCCTTTCTGTGAGCCCCGTGCTAGTCCACCATTACTACTCATGCTTTTTGTGTGTGTGTGTGTGTGTGTGATGCGCAAAGTGCACATGCTCCGTTCCCTTACTCTTCGAGTGTATGAGTACATGCGAAGTGCGCATGCTCCGTGCCCTTACTCTTCGGCATTTTTCCCCTCGGGGCTTGCCGTAGATAGGCATGCGCACTTCGCGAGTGTTACAGTTCAGTTTTGGTGAATGGTGGAGAATAAACAGTTAAAAAAGATTTCGTGTGCTCTCGTTTTAATTGTTTTTTTATATTACAAAGTGTTTAAGCGAACCTGGCATGAATGCTCGGTCACATTAACAAGAGTGTGGTAACGTTAATTGTAAGATGGCGGGCAGGTTGTTCGTGACGTAAAACGTGGGCGGGCACGTTGTTCGCGACGTAGAACGTGGGCGGACATTATGCAAATATGTTACGGAGTGACGTGGATCCATAACAGAGTAAAAATAGATTTGCTAATGACTCGTTAAGGCGAATGTGAGCCGATTCTTTTTTTTAATAGACAAAAACTCCATTTATCGTGCACTGTCAGCGTCACAGATAGTGCAGATAGTTTATGTTCACATACAGCTACATGACACACTGCATAAAGGAAAATATTTGAAAAAGCATAAAAGGATCTCTTTAATTGTGTTTTATCATGCAATTACTTATCAAGAGACTGGATGTTTTCTCAAAGATTCAGTAAGTTCTTTTTATCAATTATTTAAAAAAGTGTTTATAGTATTGATGACCAGTGTTGGGTGTAACGCGTTACAGTGGCTACATGGTTATATATTGTCAGTGTTGTCAGTGTGGCCAGGTACTGACGTGCATTGTCATGCAAGATTACAATGCCCTTAAATAGCAGTCTTCTGGGTTTATTCTGAAAATCTTTCTTACAGCATCAGCTCAATTTTTTATTATTTTTAGCAGTGAGTTGTTTCGGCACCAGGTACACCCTAATAAAATGTGATCACTGTGCTCTTCTTTCATGCAGATCAGACCTGCACAGCAGTGATTGTGGAGACAATAGCCTTGACCGGAAAGCACTGATAAGACAGTGCAACAGTGGGTACCCCTCTGTAGGTAGTTGGATGGATGGATTGATGGATGGATGGATGGATGGATGGATGGATAGATAGATAGATAGATAGATAGATAGATAGATAGATAGATAGATAGATAGATAGATAGATTTGTGAGGATGTGTGCATATTTGATAATAAAAAGCTTAACACTACATAAATTATATGTTATTATTATATCAAATTATATATTACATGAGCAAGTAAATAATACAACATCATCTGTCACTGCGAAGAAATTAATGTCACCCTGTGATGCTTTGAATAGTCACAAATTGGATTCTGCATAAACTTAAACACATCTCCTGTTATACTGAACTTCCAGCCTCCTAAAACACAGTATGACTGCAAAATCATATTGTTTCCTGATATCACCCAAATAGTGACGGCTTCCCTGTTGATTTTGGTTTGTCTCAAGGTTTCTTCCTATTGCCATCTTAGTGAGTTTCTCCTTGCCATCATCATGCCATTTTTATAACACTTGGTAATGCTTTTCATCTCCCGATCCATGCTTTATTTTTTAAATATACATACACATATATAATTTTATGAGATAAAAAGAAACGCATTTGCTGGATACAATTTCATGCTCATTTATGTAGTGTCCGTAACTTTTTTGGATTCAGATCTCTCAACGATTTTAAGTGTCATTCGGATGAAACTGGGCCAATTTAAATTTAAATTATAAAAAGACATAAACATGAAAATGTGTATTATTCTAAAATGCTGAATTGTTAAAATATTGCAACATTTGACATGGTTACGGACACTACAGATTTTTTGCTATTTAAGCTTTTAACCAAAAACACTACACAACATTTTTTACAGGTCATATGCTTTAAGAAGCTTACACCAATTTTAGTGTCCATATTCATAAAGAAATATGAACAGTTTGTATTTTAAAGTATTATTGTTTGAAGTAAGACAGTATAACGCTAAAAAAAACGCTGAATATAAAATCATCTCTTCAAAACGGCTGAAGTCAGCAACTTCAATTTTTTTGTGGAAGCAAGACTAGTCACTTCCATGTTGCATAAAGTGCAGAAGAAGTTTCTTTGGTACACACATTTATTTTCTGTATTATATGTATAACACGAAAATACAATAAAATCAGCACCAATACTGTGTTTTGGCAGAAAACTGTTTGGAATTGAAATAAGTAGCCCAACATGCCCGTCCTTAACTGAAACAGCTTCAGCGAAATGACGTCATGTCATGTCACGGTATTAAACATCCCTTTTCCCTACACCACCACCACCACCATCTTGGGCTTCCTTCTCCATCATTCCACGCGCCGCCCATCTTGTAGTCTTACAGAGATTTTCCGCTTTGTGGAACGTGACTTCCGGTCTGTGAGACGTGGCTTGGGGTAGGATAATCAACAAGACAGTTATAGTGCTGTCTCTCCTGTCTGCTCGCTGCGACTCAACCGCGCTGGATGGCAGGGACAAGCCGGAGCAAACATTTCAGCAGGGTATGAGAAGGAAAAACTTTATTAAGAAAAAATATAGTTGTATATATTTGCACACCATTTCTAAAAAGGCATCTTTTCTCTAGACAACGCTAAGGGAAGAGAGTTTGGATTCTTAAACAGTTTGTTTAGACCGACATGGCTAAAATTGTAAATGCTAGCATAAACAAAAATGTTGCATTTATACCGTAAAAGTGGTGATTTTATGTCGTTTGCAGGAACAGCACTGTTTAAATAATGTCTTAAAGCATTTCAAGCATCTGAAGCGCTGAAAAGAAACCCAACCATATCATCACTTTGCCACTAAAATACATTATACAGTTTTTTATTTTATCTATTTTATTTTGCATTTAAAGTTAGCTCAAAAAGTTAGAAATGTTCACAGTTTCATCCCTGCACTGCAGCGGACCGCTTTAACGCTACGCCTGTTTTCTACATGTGTGTGTATATATAGAGAGTAGAGTGTTGAACAAACTAGAATGTTATAGAAATACTTTGCCTGATTATGTTGTGTGTAATGTTACTTATGTATTGCATCTTAAAACATTAAGGCCATGGAGGCCGGAGTTCGATCAACCTAAACTTCTATACTTTGAGAGCGAGTGCGCATGCGCACACTGCTTACAGCCTCCCACTGTTTCGTGTAATGGTGCTTTTCTGCCTGTATTTGATCTAATTTAAGGCTTTCAATTACGGTAACATTAAAATGTCTGAGGAAAAAGGTTTCTCCCTTTTTTTGTGTGTGTGTGTCTGGCAGTTTTTTATTTTTTTTATTTTTAAATGTAATAGCTACTTATGTCGTTCCTGAGCTGCCAATGATCCAGACTTCCTCTGTCCTCTGGACCGTCTGACTCATCCTGGTGCCCTGCTTCAGGTTGAAGATCTCATCACATGGATGCCCCGTGTGTCTTTTTCGGATGCGTCTGGTGTCTGGGGACAGTTTCACTCTACCATGACGACGGTTCTGGCCTTAAATGATGTTGACAGAGTCTCTAGGTCTACTTGAGCTTCCAGTAACTACCTGGACTCCATATTAACATCAATTAACATCAATTAACATCAACTGCCTGCCACCTAACACAGTATGAATGCAGATCAATTCCCGCTCTCTATTTCACCCACATAAGAATGGGTTCCCTGTTGAGTCCGGTTCCTCTCAAGGTTTCTTCCTATTGCCATCTCAGGAAGTTTTTCCTTGCCACCGTCGCCCTCGGCTTGCTCATCAGGGACTATCTGAACCTTTTGATTCATACACATTCACATTCTATTCAAACTTATTTGATTATGTAAAGTGCTTTGCGACAATGACAATTGTTAAAAGCGCTATACAAATAAAATTGAATTGCTTTTGTTTCTAATTAATGCAAAACATTACAGATGCAATAGAAACCTTTTTTTTTCTTCCTGTGCTCCTGCAAGAAATTGTTTCCCATCTTTCAATATAACACATTTATCACATAAATGATGCCAGTGGACTTAATGGTTAGCACTTGCTCTGCACATCCAGGGTCTTTGTTTTCCTGCTACAGTATAAAAGATATGCAGGCTAATT
Organism: Clarias gariepinus; assembly: GCF_024256425.1. Lineage (NCBI taxonomy): Eukaryota > Metazoa > Chordata > Actinopteri > Siluriformes > Clariidae > Clarias > Clarias gariepinus. Next base: position 7,413,191 of record NC_071102.1, read on the forward strand.
GCCATTCCAAAATTGCAAATTCAACAGTTTTTGACGGTTTCAAATTGCAAATTTGACAGTAAAATATTTTCAGATTCTTATGTGGTAAGAACTAAAAACATAAAGACAATATTGCTTTAACATTTGAACTAAAAACTAAAGCATTCTGCCAATCTAACGGTTTTCTTTCTCTCATGCACATTTCTGTTTGAAGATTCCTTTCTGCATTGCAGCACCCTGCATGTTGATCAGAAGCACTTTACAGAAGTCTGGCCTCATGAGTGTCGGACCCGGGAGGCCTGTTTGGGCTCTTGCTGCTCTTTTGCTTGGTGCTGGATTGCTGGCTGTCACCTCTACATCCTCCTCCGGTGGAAAGAAAGTGGCTCAAACAGCGCTGGCTCATGTGACGGCAGCCGCCGCGGGCCCTGGTACCTGGTGTGCTGAGGAGATGCTGGGCTTCCACAGCCTCAGGAAGCTGCTGTCCAGAGAGGGTGTAGATGTTTGGTTCTGCTCCATTTTGGGCTCTATTGCTGTGGGGCTCAGTGGAATCTTCCCGCTTCTGGTGATCCCTATTGAGGCAGGAGCAGCACTGAAAACTGAGGGTAAGAAAACACAATGTATTATTTTTCTCTGCCCTAGCGATACTTCTGTCACATCTCCAGCTTGGGAGTAAAATAATTGTGAAAGTTGTGTGTACCAGTGAAAGACTGGGGTAAAGTTGCTTGCTTTAAGGAGAAGATAAGACAACACCCTAATGCATAAAACCATCGAAGAGTCCAGTATTAGACATTTAATATTTACAAGAACAGTTTCTCGTCATTATGGTTATGAACTATGTACTGGGTCTGTGTTCCACTGTGAAAGCATAGGTTAAGCATAGGTAAATTTAAAAATAGGAAAAATGCACTGCCTGGCCAAAAAATCCACACCCTTTACTATTTATTATTTGCTTGACTTCCTTGTGCTTTGATTATTGGACAAATTTTAGTGGCCGTCTGTTTAAAAACAAAACAAAAAAAAAACACATTTTGCCCAAACCACTAATTGTTCAATTAGGGAGGAAAAAATTTTACTGACTGACCTTTTATGAAATTCTCAGTCGATACCGATGTTTAAAAAAAATAATTTGTCTGTTCCCAGAAATATTTTTTTTTATTTGTTAATTTTTGTGCCAGGGGTAACAAGGAAATCTCAGTTCTAAAAACTAAACTCAACTGCCCTTAATCACACTTACTCAAATAAAATTAGTCAAAGACGGATTGTTTTGTGAAAAAATATTTTAATTGCCCTTTAACACTCCATTAGTTTCTTACTCGGTAAGCATTTTCCAGTATTAAATGGGCCAGCGAAAACTTCTTGTAATAAAAATTAATTGCATAAGCAACGTAATTAAAATAAATAGTAATTAAATGAAAAAAACAAAAAAAAAAGGATGTATTACTGAGCCTTCTCTGAGACTATGAAGTACTGGCTCCTTCTCAGAAATTCATGTCCGATACTGATGTTCAGGGCACCACTTAAAAATAAATAAATAAATAATTGTGACATCGTGGTCATTCTGTACAATCAGGTCGTCAGCTGACTTCATTTTATTGCCACATAATGTTGCTGAGACCTGAGCAATTGAAGCAACCCAGATCATAACACTACCTCCAGAGACATGATGGGTAAAGCCTTTACCTGATTTTCTACTTACCCTGATGCACTCATCACTCTTGAATAGGGTCAGTCTGCACTCATTAGAGCGCATTACTTTTTTTTTTTTATTGCTCCAAAGCCCCAGTCTTTATGCTCTGTAGCAAAATATTTTTTTTCTGATTAGTCCCACTAACTAGTGGTTGTCTTAGTCCCAAACCCGATATTTCTTGTTGCATTGAGCTTGTGGAAATGCTCTCACTTTCACTATTAAATCTAAGGTCTGATTTCTGCTGTAATTCTTTTGACAATGCAGCTTCACCAGGCGCGTAAGTGATCTTGGATCACATTCATTTATTAATTTTTTTTTTCCTTTTTTCTGCTTACGTTTCTTCCCGCGATGGTTGACTGTTAAGTTCACATAGGTAATGCATTGGATAGTTCTTAACCAATGTTACGGCTTCCTATTTGGTTGTTATTTTGCTCTTGTCTAAGGGAGATTGGAAGCCGACATAAGAAAAATAAATAAAAAAGAAAGAAAGGATAATATCTTGTAGACCGTCACTGATTACTATTTGAGAAGTCACTCATGAACAAGAATGAGACCAACTCGAGAGTAGCGCTGAGTTTTAGCAAACTTTAGTAATTTTAAAGCACCAAAACACACAGTGGAAACCAAAAGTACAAGTAGAGAAAGAAATAATATTTACAGAAAATATATACAGAATATCAAATATGCATTCAACGGTGGGAGCCACGAGCAGAGCTTAAATCAAAGAAATAAATAAAACAAAACACCTTCTAACTTATGCGCGGCAGTCAATCTAAACTAATAAACAAAGTGAAAACAAAAACAGGGCGTGGGATGCCCGCTAACTACACTAACTAGCCAAAACATAAGTACAACAATTAGCTCTCACTCCTATCTAGTGTGTCTAAACAAAGTCTAACTCTACGTGCTGTTTATGTACGCCCTAGGGCATACTAACCTGGACTCGACACCGCGAATGGAGAAACGTCCAAGAACTCGTACTGGGCGTAGTCAGGACAAAACAACACACGTAGAAAGCTTAGCGTAACGTACACACACCATTCAGAAATTACTACGACAACGTTCAATAATACCGGAAGTATAGCGTCACCATAATGTAAATGCCATAACAACAATCTCTATATGAATGAATCAAAAAGCCGCGCCGCTGGCTGCGTCACTTCCGGGTTCTTATACTCGGCTGGGGCAGCCTCATTGGTTCCCACGGGAATCGCGGTCGCGCTGGAAACCATGATTGGCAGGTAAGATGTCCAATCCCAAGACCTGAAAGACATAGGCACTAAAATACGTGCGAAATGCCCGAAAATACTACGGGACGTAACACCCACACCCTCAAGAACAAACATACATGTTTGCAAAAGAAATACCACCACATTCTCGTGTTTAAACTCGGGACAGCGCATCTGCCACTACGTTATCGGTACCTCTTTTATACCTAATGTTGAGATTGTAGTTTTGGATGATGAGAGACCATCTCATCAACCTCTGGTTCTGATTCCGCATACGAGAAATAAGAGTTAGCGGGTTATGATCTGTGTAAACCACAACAGTATGGGTAGAAGAACCGACATAGACCTCGAAGTGCTGTAGCGCTAGCAGCAAAGCCAGAGCCTCCTTCTCTATCGTTGAATAATTGCGCTGACATTTACTGAACTTCTTTGAGAAGTAACAAACAGGGTGGTTGATTCCATCCTTATCTTCCTGTAAAAGAACAGCACCAGCTCCTACCTCACTTGCATCAACCTCTAGCTTAAATCCAACTGTAAAATCTGGGGCGGACAACACCGGCTCGCTGCACAACAGAGCTTTAATATTATCAAAAGCAATCTGACATTCGGGTGACCACGCAAAAGGTTCTAACGGACTAAGTAGCGAAGTTAGCGGAACCGCAACAGAAGAAAAGTTCCGACAAAAGCACCGGTAGTAACCAGCCATACCCAAAAATCGGCGTAATTCTCGTCTGGTTTTTGGCCTAGGGAACTCATTAATTGCTGAAATTTTTGCTGTTAAGGGTCGCACTTCGCCTTGTCCTACTTGTTTACCTAAATAGGTCACTGTCGCTTTGCCAATTTCGCATTTTGCAAGATTTAAAGTCAAGGATGCTTTCTCTAGCCGCTTAAGTACAGTCTCCAACAACGATAAGTGTTCAGGCCAAGTCTGAGAATAAACAACCAGATCGTCAAGATAAGCATTGCAATTAGGGACATCAGCAAGCACCAAGTTAACTAGTCTTTGAAATGTCGCAGCAGCGTTTCGCAACCCAAAAGGCATAACATTATACTGTAAGAAACAGTCCGGAGTTACAAAAGCCGAAATTTCGGATGCCCTGGCGGTCAACGGAACTTGCCAGTATCCTTTAAGAAGGTCCAACTTACTGACGAACTTAGCAGACCCTACACTGTCAACACAATCTTCCATTCTTGGCATTGGGAAGCAATCGGGTATCGTCACGGCATTCACGCGTCTATAGTCAGTGCAAAAACGCTTAGTGCCATCGGATTTTTCTACCAACAAACATGGGGAGCTCCAAGGACTAATGCTCGGCTTTGCTAACCCCTTTTCCAACAAGTACTGAGTTTCCTGCTTCATTAAACCTCTTTTAGCTGCATTAAGTCTATATGGATGCTGTTTAATGGGCTGAGGGTTGTTAATTATGATATCATGCTGTAGTACGTTTGTTATTGTGGGAACATCGCCTAAGATAGAAGGAAACTTGCTAAGAAGATCAACTATGTCTTGCCTTTGATCAGCGTTAAGGTGGTGTAAAAGACTTGCCAAGTTTGCCAGGGTTTCGGAGTTTGGTAACCTGGCCGACGACGAGGCTCCATCAACCTTCAAGAAACTATCCAAATCACCGTCCTCTTTTTCCACTGTTAAGCCCTGATCACAAGCAATACTTACTGGGAAAACTACATCCTTTCCCTTGTCAGTAGTAAGAGGCTCTATGGCATCTCTAGCATGATAAGCCTTTAACATGTTTATATGACAAATTCGTTTTTGTCGCTTTCTATCAGGAGTCTTGATCACGTAATCAGTCTCACTTTTCTTCTCTAAAATTTCGTACGGCCCAGAAAATCGTGCAGACAACGCAGACCCTGGGATAGGAAGTAGGACCAATACCTGGTCACCAACTGCAAAAGCTCTGGTCACAGCACCTTTATCATAGCGCGCTTTCATTTTCCCTTGAACTTTGGACAAAGACTCACGAGCCGAAGTACAAGATTTCTGTAGCCTTTCACGAAATTTGCTTACGTAGTCCAACACGTTGGCTCTCTCACTCGTCTCAATACCCAACATCCTCTCTTTTAAAGCTTTTAGCGGTCCCCTCACGGCATGCCCAAAAACCAATTCTGATGGACTAAACCTTAGGGATTCTTGCACTGTTTCTCGAATTGAAAATAGGAGCAGAGGAACGCCTTCATCCCATTCGTTGCCCGTCTCGATACAATACTTCCTCAACATTGCTTTTAATGTCTGGTGGAATCTTTCCAACATTCCCTGACTTTCAGGGTGATAAGCACTAGATGTACGGTGGGTAATGTTTAATGTGTCGAAGACTTGTGAACGCAACCTTGACAGAAAATTGGTACCTCGATCTGTTTGTACGACCCTAGGTAAACCGAACGTGGTAAAAAACTTTATCAAAGTTTTGTTTACTGCTTTAGCTGTAACTTTGCGAAGTGGGATAGCCTCTGGGTATCTGGTAGCGGTGCACATAATTGTAAGCAAAAATTGATTACCAGATTTAGACTTTGGCAAAGGCCCTACACAGTCTACTATCACATGCTCAAAGGGTTCGCCCAGAACGGGTATCGGGATCAACGGAGCGGGTGGGATCACCTGATTAGGTTTACCCACGTACTGACAAATGTGACAAGTCTTACAATACTGTATTACATCTCGCTTAAGGCCGTGCCAAAAAAAATGTTGAAGGATGCGATTGTAGGTCTTGGTTATTCCTAGATGTCCTGATAGCACGTGGTCGTGCCCTAATGACAAAACTTGCTGACGAAAGACCGTGGGAACTACCACCTGGTAAACTACGTTCTACTCATCCTCTACCGAAGTACTTTTATGCCATTTTCGCATAAGTAACCCATCTTTAATGAAGAATGAAACATTATCTAGTTTGCCGTTTTCCACGGATTTGAAGCATTTTGCCAACGAAGGATCATCGTTTTGCGCTTCGATAAGTTTTTCCCGAGTGACTGCCAAGGGCAAAATGTCGCCCATTACCACTTCCCTCGTCTGGTCGCTGGCACCGAACTCGGTTCCTGACAGTTCTCCAGACTCAGCGTCTGTACCTAAGAAGGAGTCAGATAAAGATATGTCATTATCTTTTTTTGCTTGTGCTCGTGTAACTGCGCATGCGGGAAATGCACTTGGGTATCTTTGAAACAAATCATCTGTCTTAGGTTGGGTCGGTAAATCGTCTACTACCTCTAGTGAAGGTATCACTTTCCCACCGGCCAGGTCATTACCTAAGATGAAAGATACACCTTTTACTGGTAGTGCAGGGCATACCCCTACCTCTACAAAATCAGTTACCACATCAGACTGAAGGTGAATGCGATGTATAGGTACTTTCGTAACTTCCATACTGAAGCTCTGTACTAGCCTGCAGGATCCGACTGACGATTGGCTTGAAAAGGGGAGAACGTCAGTACGTATAAAGGACTGTGCGGCTCCTGTATCGCGCAATATCTGGACTTCTACCTGGTCATCTTTCTTACCAGTCAATGAAACAAACCCTTTAAATAAGAAAGGCAAATAAGTGGGGTCTGGCAATTCCTTTTCAGATAACAAACATGAGCTAGCAGAGTTAACCAATGCTACCTCCTTTCTTTGAGACTGCTGTTTACGCTTCAGGGTTAGACAGTTAGCTATCACGTGTCCTTTCTTATGGCAATAAAAACATTCTCGAATCTCTTTAGGCTGATCACCATTTTGTTTGGGTGGCTGAACGTTCACTACAGCCCTGGGGACTGAACTCATTTCAACTCCAACTGTCTGAAAAACATTTTTGTGTGTAAGCACGAACTCGTCTGCCAAGACTGCGGCTTGCGACAACGTTGTCACTTTTTGCTCATTTAGATACCTTACCATCCTCTCCGGAAGCCATTGCTTGAAGTCCTCGAGTAGCATTAGCTCCCTAAGTGAAGTGAAGTCGTCGACCTTACTAGCGGTGCACCATTTGTCAAAAAGAATTGACTTCTCCCGTGCAAATTCTACAAAGGTTTGAGTGGCATTTTTCTTACGATTCCGAAACCGTTGCCTGTAGGCCTCTGGAACTAACTCATATGCCCTGAGTATGGCCGACTTAACCACATCATATTTTAAGCCATCTTCCAACGACAAAGTAGAGTAGACTTCTAAAGCCTTGCCGACTAATTTGCATTGCAGTAGCAATGACCACACATCTTTAGGCCAACCCAAAGAAGTCGCTATTCGTTCAAAAGCGTTAAAATAGCTGTCCACTTCTGATTCTCTAAAATTGGGTACCAAAGCAATATGTTTTCCCACATCAAATGTGGTGGAGCCAGAATGAGTCGAATTATCACTCACCGATGAGAAGGTTGGCTGCGCAGGAGGAATTGCAGCGCTCATAGCTGCTTCAATATCCAATTTACGCAGCCTCACTTCCTTATCAGCCTGAATTTCGAGCTTGCGGACTTCGAGACGCAGATCCAACTCTGCTTGGCGGGCTTGTGCTCGCTCCTCTGCCTCCAGACGGAGCCGTGCCAGTCTCACCTTTGTATGCAACTCCTCCCTTGAACTAGGAGTACCTGGTGAAAAGGGCTCAAAGGGTGGCAAAACAGGTCCGACGCCCACATTAGTGTCCGATTCGGCCGTCTCTACCTCCTCTTTACCTGCCTCAAGCACATCCTGCCTCTCGCCATGAGGATCAGTTTCTCTCTCTGCATCAGCTAGTGTTAAAACTCCCAATTCGCATAGCCGATCTATCACTTCGGCCCTAATTTGCTTCTTTAAAGATTGCTTTGAAACAGGAATCTGATAGTGGGTAGCTATTATAAGCAAGTCGTCTTTCCTGCATTTCTCAATTACGTCCCATGAGGGATTGTCAATAAAACTTTGCAGGTTAAATGCCATGGTCAAGCTTATTATTATAATTTGCGGTAATGCTTCTCAAGGTACGTTATTCACCTAAGAGTTGTCTAAGCACCAACTCACAAGTTACAAAAACACCCAAGCCACTTAGTTTCAAGTTCAATTTCAAAGAATGCCTCCTCAATGTTAGTACAAAGTAAAGAATTAAATTTTTCCCGGATGAGCCCCCAATTATGTTACGGCTTCCTATTTGGTTGTTATTTTGCTCTTGTCTAAGGGAGATTGGAAGCCGACATAAGAAAAATAAATAAAAAAGAAAGAAAGGATAATATCTTGTAGACCGTCACTGATTACTATTTGAGAAGTCACTCATGAACAAGAATGAGACCAACTCGAGAGTAGCGCTGAGTTTTAGCAAACTTTAGTAATTTTAAAGCACCAAAACACACAGTGGAAACCAAAAGTACAAGTAGAGAAAGAAATAATATTTACAGAAAATATATACAGAATATCAAATATGCATTCAACGGTGGGAGCCACGAGCAGAGCTTAAATCAAAGAAATAAATAAAACAAAACACCTTCTAACTTATGCGCGGCAGTCAATCTAAACTAATAAACAAAGTGAAAACAAAAACAGGGCGTGGGATGCCCGCTAACTACACTAACTAGCCAAAACATAAGTACAACAATCAGCTCTCACTCCTATCTAGTGTGTCTAAACAAAGTCTAACTCTACGTGCTGTTTATGTACGCCCTAGGGCATACTAACCTGGACTCGACACCGCGAATGGAGAAACGTCCAAGAACTCGTACTGGGCGTAGTCAGGACAAAACAACACACGTAGAAAGCTTAGCATAACGTACACACACCATTCAGAAATTACTACGACAACGTTCAATAATACCGGAAGTATAGCGTCACCATAACAACAATCTCTATATGAATGAATCAAAAAGCCGCGCCGCTGGCTGCGTCACTTCCGGGTTCTTATACTCGGCTGGGGCAGCCTCATTGGTTCCCACGGGAATCGCGGTCGCGCTGGAAACCATGATTGGCAGGTAAGATGTCCAATCCCAAGACCTGAAAGACATAGGCACTAAAATACGTGCGAAATGCCCGAAAATACTACGGGACGTAACAACCAAATTGAGCGAAATTAAGTCTGAAATAGTTAGTAGTTATTATAGTAGTTACTATACTACCAGTGTTTGCCGTAATCAATGCCTGAGCCATTTTTTTAGCTTGTGCAGACAGATGTCTTGTTGTAGATGTGTATGTAATTCTGTGAGTTCGGAATAGTTGAGTGTCAATCCAGAGTTCTCATGTGATGTGGCCAGACGCAGCCATGGATGACAATCCTTGGAAATACATGAACTCGTTTGGAAAATATTTCGAGGAGAGCCCTTCAGCAATTCTTTCCACACACCTGTCAAAACTTGTTCGAATATCCAGATGTGATAGGCTTTCGTAAAGAAATCCTCAAGAATTTACAACAGAATCACTCCCACAGTGCACTTATTGCATTGTTGCTTTTTAAAAAAAAGATATGGTTGCTTTAGCTTAAAGGTTTATAAATACACTTTCCAAATCTGGTTCCAGGGAGGAAATGGTGTGAGTGAAGGGAATGTCTGTGTTTGACCGGTTCATGCAGAGCATAGTCTGTAGCAGTTTGGTTAAAGCACCTATTAATTATGGTACATTGGGTGTGCCCTGTGCTTCAGGGGATGAAAGATGACAAATGCTTTAAGTAACAGATTTAGCTTTATAAACCTGTTGCACAAAGAAATAAACTTTTTTTAAACTTTCTTCTAAATTATGGCCAGTGACAGAAAGTTTATCTCCAGATTTAAAGTAAGGCTGTGTATGATTAATAGCAATGTTATACCACACTGCCAGAGCAAAAGAAAAGGGTCTAATATTGCGTTGGACCACGTTTTAATTATGTCAAGAATTTGCCATAGCATCACTTTGATAAGCGTATGCAGTGTTGCAGCATTTATTTCTCCTCAAGGTCTTTTTCTGTTGATGTTAAAGGAGTTGCTCTGCTGTGTAAAGTGTTATCTAGCACATATCTAAGATTCTCAATTGGGTTAAGGTCTGCACTCTGTGGTGGCCAATCCATGTGTGAAAATGATGTCCCATTCTCCCTGAACCACGTCTGTTCCATCAGGGGGGAACAATTGATGGACAAAACCTGGTCATTGAGTATATTCAGGTAGTTAGCAGACCTCATTTTTGTTTTTGGTACATACCCAGACCTGAGCAACTGAAGCAAAGTGCAGATCATAACACTATCTCCACAGGCTTGTACAGTAGGCAATAGGCATGGTGGGTGCATCACTTCATTTGCCTCTCTTCTTACCCTGATGCACCCATCACTCTGAAACCACATGACGTCAGTGTGGCATCATTCCTTATGCTTTCTACCAAATTAAAGCCTTTCTGCTGATTAGGATCACTGATAAGTGGTTTTCGTAAAGCTACACAGCTGTTTAGTCCCAATCCCATGACTGCCCTCCGAATTGTGCGTGTTAAAATTCTCATATTTTCACTATTGTACATAGCAGCGAGTTTTACTGTTGTTTATTTAGGATTTTCTGATTTCACTTTTCTTCATCAAGGTTGATTGTTCAGTTCCTTTCAGTTCCTACTTAATTTTGGTAGTTTCAGCAATCATAATTTTCTACTTTGCTTGATGCAGGCCAATAATTTAACACTTCTTCTGACATGTTTAAAGAAATGAGAAGCTATGAGAAATAATGCAGTAAGTAACTTACTTACTGCAGTATTTAGGATTAAATAACTTGAAACATATTAATCACTGCATTAATTATATAGTAGAAGGCTCCTAACTATTTGCTTAGTTAAATCCAGGTGGTGACTATTTATTTATTATTATTTTATTTTATTTTTTTGGCCGGGCGTGTACATCAACTTGCCAAAACGTCCATCAACTTGTTTTGGTTGTGCGCATTTCAGCGCTCACAATAAATTGCACAATAAAATGTAATCATCAGCAGCTAAAGAGAACAAATATCTTAATCTAAGCAACAGTCAGAGTGATCCTACAAGGATCAAATTCTAAGGTGCTCAGTAACATGTTTGTGGTGATCCTTCCTTCAGCTCAAGCTATTAATGTTTTTAGGTCTGTGCGTGTGTGACTTTTAAGCCAAAGGTTTATGACTCATATTCTTTCTGCAGCTGGTTGTCAGAACCTAAAGAAGCTGTTAAGTTTTGCAATTGGAGGTCTCCTTGGTGATGTCTTCCTTCATCTTCTGCCTGAAGCCTGGGCTCACTCATCCAGAAATAGTAAATAAATGCTCTCTTTTTTTCTATTATTTATGACCCTGGTCACTTTGATTTAAGCTATTGGGTTGTGTTCCTTTGCATGTTTTTTTCCCCTCTACCCACACTTGGTTTTAAAATTCATCTATTCATTCACCTGTTCTTTCATCTTTCATTCACCGGGATATCTATTGTTGTCCCCTACTGTGTAAGGTTTATTTATAAAGGACCATTATTAACACCACATGAGAATGATTCACCGGTTGGACTGGTGTTTGATCTGACATACTTTCCAGACAGTACAGTAATATATTTATTAGCTGTATTAATATATTTATTTTCAGGAACATTTGGTGCGTCAGTGGCAAAATATTAGAGACAGGTATAATATATAAAAGATAATTAACAGTATTATATAACAATTAAGTCCAAACAATTAATTAGGAATTGTCCATTATCATTCTTCTAATAAGCTGCAAAATCTAAGGTGGACGATGTGCATTAGAATAACTGAAAAAGATGATGCGAACCCACACAGTGCTACACAGCAAAGTTTTTACAGATTTAAAAAAAATTTATTTATTCTTTGGGGTCTCCTTAACATATTAACCATATGTTTTCTATATTTGTGCATTTTATAATTGGTATTGGAAGTACATCATTATTTAGCTCGTATCTCTCCATCTCCGCTAACCTGTACTAGAACACTGTGTTTATTTATTTATTTTTGTTAGACCTGCGTGAGAAACACTACCACACCCAAGGATTGTGGGTGCTTATAGGACTGATGTCCTTCCTGATCCTGGAGAAGATGTTTCCAGACGAGGATGGTTCAGACAGCAGTGCCGTGAATCATGTCAACAATGTAAGTTTTATACATGTAATAATACTAAACAGTTATTCGATCACATTAGATCATCAGAAGGTGTTATTTATTTGTTTTACTTATTTTGAGGCTTTTCTGCAATGAAATGTTTAAAAGTAATGGAAAAGATTTTTGGTGTACATTCTTGGTATGTTTTTCCACCATGGGTGAGTAGTTAGGACAAAGGATTTTGGATTTCCTGGTTTCTTGGTTGGATGACAAACTGCATTTTTTTTTAACTCTTACTAAAAGAAGAGAGTAAAAAGAAAGACTAATGAAGGATAATGACTGTTAAAATAGGGATGGGAATCACCAGGGACCAACCGATACAATATTATCATAAATCCTAGGTGCAGATCCTTTAACTTATAAACTGATAAAGTATAATCTGCCTTTTTTTAATACATATGTAACATATCATTCATGGCAAATCACTGTGGTGTAAAGAAAATAATCAACTCTGATTCGAGTTGAGCTCCATCCAGCCATTTAATAATTTCCTACAACAGCATGTTCAGTTTTATTTTTTTAATTACACAGTTTTTAACGGGGCCTACTATAAATGACCAATGCTTCGACATGAGATTTGAGATCACAATTCTTTTTTTTTTTTTTTTGAAATTTTTTACCCTGATTTTTCTCCCTAATTTTGTGGCGTCCAATTCCTCCCAGTCACTAGGGGGCTCCCACGTAAAGCTTCTACCACCATTCAAATTTGTCGGGAGAGACGCAGAATATCACGTGATTCCTCCGACCCACGTGATGTCACCGACCATCTTTTCGAACTGCTCACTCACACACCGTTGGGGGAGGAGTAACACACTCGGAGGACAGCACCATCCGCTCCCTCCGCTTATGCGAGCTCACAGACGCCCCTGAATGGTTTGTAGAGCAGTATTATTAATGTGGGAGCACGAGTACCTCTCATCCCTCCCCTCTGAGAGAGCTCGGCCAATCAGCTCTTTCCAGACCTGAGAAAGATCACGATTCTCTCACAGTATTTTTTTCTTTCTTTCTTACCCCCAACCAAAACATTTATTGCTCTCAAGTCTTAAAAAAAAAAAATGAATTAAAAAAAAAAAATCATTGTCTACATGGGACTTCTAACTCTTTCTAATGAAAATGTTGCTTTATTCCTTAAAGTGAATAACTTAAAAGCTAATGAACATAAATGGAATGTTAACAATAATAAATAAAATAACTAATAAATAGCCCCAGTGCTTTTTGAACACTTAGCCAACTACTGTCATCAACTCATTGCATGTGTTAGTTTAGTCAAGGCCTCAGGTTTAATTAACTAATACAGTTATAGTATTCATTATAAGTTGTAGTATTTATTATAATAAGTTGTATTCCAATTAGAACTGTACATGCCTATTTAGACAGTAGTAAATATAATATAATACATAATACAACACCTCCAGGTTCTGGATTCGATTCCCGGCCAGGCTCGACTCCCGTCTCTGTGTGCATGGAGTTTGCATGTTCTCCCCGTGCTTGGTGGGTTTCCTCCAGGTACTCCGGTTTCCTCCCACAGTCCAAAGATATGCCGGTTAGGCTAATTGGCATTGACAGATTCCCCTGCATCAGTGATGTCTTGTTTTCAGACACATGATGATAATTTGATGCCAAATTATCACTGGCTGGTTCAGTCCACTACAGTTGGATATTCAGGTTGAAAATGCTTTGACAGCTTTGGATTAACTCACTTCATGTAAATACGTCTAAACAAGCTATTTAAACAGTAACTGTTATTTCCGGCTCTAGTTTTAGGCTAAAATAACAAGACATACCATGGAAACTAAAGCAAACTGCAGATGTTATTCTGTTAAAATAATTACCTTTCAAGTGTAACTGTTGTAAAATCATCTTTGAAGTATCAAGGAATGTATTTTGTAACGGTTTCTTAAATCCCATGGCAGCCTATGGGAAACCTGAGAAAGAAGGCAGGTTTACTTGGATAATTAACTCATCAATGATTGCTCTTGAAGCTTTTGCTCTTGCAGTATTTGCTTTATGCTTGTGTGTGTGTGTGTGCGCATGTACTAGTCCCTAATCTAAACATCCTTTCATACTTTCATGCTGTTTAGAGGCTACTGAGTGTTCCTTTTATGGTGTGTGACTGTCTGTATGTGTGTGTGCCCTGCGATGGATAGGCACTCTGTCCAGGATGTACCCTGCCTTGTGCCCAAAACCTCCTAGGATACGCTCCAAGCCCTTTGTGAACCGGAATACAGCATAAAGCGGTATAGATGATGAGTGAGTGATAGTATCGCTAAACTAGCTGTCTTTATACTAGCTGCTAAACACAAGAACAGAGGAAAATGTAATGGTTTGACACAAGTGCTTAGAGGAACACAGAGAGCACCAACAATTGTTTTTTTCCAATGTACTAGAATGAAATTTAAAAAATCAGGAAAGACCATAAAAATGGAAGGTGTGTCCAAACTTTTGACTGGTACTGTATGTTTATACTTGCACCATCATGTAAAGTTTGAGTTCTGCAGCATATTTCTGAGCCTCACGGTGGCACCATATGAGTACAGACCAGAGCTCACTATCCACTAAACTGCTTTCCACTGTGTGTGTACAGGACTGCCTTTGTAGGAGCATATGTTAAATCAGTGTGTGGTATGTTTACTTCAATGGGTGTCTCGCGCTGAAGAGGAATTCCATGTATTGAAAGGTTTAAAATAATTCACCCATTGGAAAAAAAATAATTAAAAAAAAAAAAAAAATATATATATATATATATATATATAAATTAGTTTCAAAGTTTGCATCTGCCATTCTATATAATATACAGAATAATATACTTTATAAAAACTCATTCTCAGCACTTGTACTTATGTAACTGCCTCCAACCTGTAACACCCGCCATCATACACATCTGCAGCTTTTAATGCAATAATCCCACAAACAATATATTTCCTGCAAAAGTAATGCTGCAAACATATTTATTATTTATTATAATATTTAATATTTATTATTTGCAGAGATTTGTTAAATTTGTGGGAAATGTGGGATTTTTACATTAAAAGCTGCAGATTTGTATTGCGTTCGCGGACTGTTAACGTTGGCGAGTGTAACAGAATGTTGAACTCTTGAAATTTTGTCAAATGCTCTTTGAATCCTTTGCAGTGTAAGCCTCTATTTTTCTTGCCATGTCTGTCTAACTTTACCAGATGTATTACAATAACTTCTTCACATGCGGTCAGGAATTCTAGCTAGTCAAGCCAAAACATAAATTTTAAACTATCTTGTTAACTATTTTCCCTTTCCTCATACACACATACATTTACACAATTATACTTTCAACATAGAAAGTGTTGGCATATGCCTGTTTACATGTTACTTGTAATATTGTTAACTCCATTATAAACCTGTGTAAATGTTAGGACCCCCTTTTTTAATTTAATGTGCTTTTGTGTAATACATAATGAAAATCATCTGACCGTAGCAGGTCTTAGCTTAGTATTAGGGAAATAAAAATGTTTTGGCAGTTTGCTGAACTGGAGCATTTAGGTGTGTGTTAATGTCGAGAGAAAAAATAAACATAAGCAGTGGTTTTACAGAAGCAAGTGTTGCCATGCATCAATCTTAAAAGAGTTATAAAAACATTTCCAGATAATTTGGAGTTCAACATTCTACAGTGAGAATGATTATTCACGAGTGGAAAGCATTAAAGGCAGTTGCCAATTTTTCCAGAAGTGGACGTCCCAGCACATTCACCCCAAGGTCAGGCCATGCAGTGCTCAGAGAGATTTAAAAAAAAAAATAGAAAGAAAAAGTTACATCTCAGACTCTACAGGCCTCACTGAGCATGTTAAATGTTAAAACCCATGACAGGACCATTAGAAGAAGACTGAAGAAGTAAGAATTGCCAGATGAAAGCCTCTTCTTTCTAAAAAGAACACGGCAGCTCAACTGAGGTTCACCAAACTGCATATGAAGAAATTGCATGACTTCTGAAACTGTGTGCTATGGACAGATGAGACCAAAGTGGAGTTGTTTAGGTGCCATTAATACCTATTGTGAAAACCAAACACAGCATTTCAGCAGATACAACTCATACCCACTGTTAAACGCGGCAGTGGAGGTATGATTATTTGGGTTTGTTTTGCAGCCGCAGGACCTGGACACCTTGCAGTCAATGTGTCGACCATGTACTCCCCTAGTATACCACTGTGTTTTCTAAAGGCAAATGTGAGGCCATCTGTTCGACAGCAAAACCGTGGTTGAAATTGGGTCATGAAACAGGACAATAATCCAAAGCACTCTGTAAATCTTTTGGAATGGACTAGTCAAAATCCAGAACTCAACCCAATTAAAATGCTTTTGGGGGACCATAATCAAGTTCCTAAAACCTTAATGAAATAAAGCAATGTTGTAAAGAAGAATGGGCCAGAATTCTTCCACAATGATGTTAAAGACTGATAGTCATACAGGAAACGATTACTTCGGGTTATTCATGCTAAAGGTGGATCAGCTTGCCATTGCCCACTTTTTTTTTTCTTTTTTCTTTTGCCCCCTTCTTTTTCGCTTAATTTTTGTAAAAAAAAAAAAAAAAATTTCATGGTATTTGCCTAATACTAAGACTTGCTACAATCAGATTTTGCACAAAACATCATACTAAAGGAGGTGCTACTAACTTTTTCACATTAATCCAAAACCTAAAAGGATAGGAAGAATAGTCGTTGCTTGACAGTACTATTTCTATTCATGGTTCTGGGGCCACAAACATGATGATCTCTGAATGTCCTCTGCATCAGTGATGTCTTGTTTTCAGACACATGAAGGCTTTCGATGCCAAATTACCACTGGCTGGTTCAGTCCACTTAAGTTGGATATTCAGGTTAAAAATGCTTTGACAGCTTTGTATTAACTCACTTCATGTAAATACGTCTAAACAAGCTATTTAAACAGTAACTGTTATTTCCGGCTCTAGTTTTAGGCTAAAATAACAAGACATACCATAGAAACTGAAGCAAACTGCAGATGTTATTCTGTTAAAATAATAATTACCATTCAAGTGTAACTGTTGTAAAATCATCTTTGAAGTATCAAGGAATGTATTTTGTAACGGTTTCTTAAATCCCATGGCAGCCTATGGGAAAGGTTTACTTGGATAATTAACTCATCAATGATTTCTCTTGAAGCTTTTGCTCTTGCAGTATTTGCTTTATGCTTGTGTGTGTGTGTGTGTGTGTGTGTGCGCGCATGTACTAGTCCCTAATCTAAACATACTTTCATACTTTCATGCTGTTTAGAGGCTACTGAGTGTTCCTTTTATGGTAGGTTTACTTTTAGGGAATTGCATCAGACTCGGGTCAATACCTACGCAGCTTTAAAGCTCCTTAAAGTAAAGGAAGATGCTCAAAGATGTGGGGTGTTTTTTTTTTTTTCCTCTTTCTTTTTTCCCAGTGCAATCTGATTCTTCTGATTCATCAGTGTTAGACTGTGCTGTTTATTTCCTTGCTAAATATCCAAGACCAAAGTCTCATGCTCCTATACTCACTAATGTTTGTTTTTCTTTGCACAATTATTTTCTCCTTTTTTATTTATTTTACAAAGATGTATATTTTAAACTAGTTCGACTTTTCATTTTGCTTTTGCATTGGCTGTCAGGTCAGAATGATGAGGATTTCGAGTTTTATCAAATGCAGGAAGAAAAGTGCATTTCTTGTTTGAAGTTTGATGGTCCTGTAGCACTGTACTCAGGCAAGACCAGTGAGTTGGATTGACAACCAAGGGTGTAAAGCTAGTTATAAATAGAGTTCAACAGGAAGCACTGCAGCCACCGGTCCTGTACCAGCAGACGAAAAAGCTGTCTGAAGTCAGCAGAGCAGCTCAGCACACACAAGCAAGAGGGGGAGCAAAATCTCACCAGAGAGGGGAAACGTCTAATTTAGCTGTTCCACTGAGTCAAAAAATCCACTGGCCTCAGATATTTTTTCAGACTAAACACGTCAGTGTTTACAGGCGAATCTCAGTTGCTTGGTTGCAGACTCAGTGTTCAGGGCCAAATAAATTATCTGTCTTTTGCAGATAAAAAGAGAACTAGTTATGACTTTAACTATCAGAGGGAGCTTCTCCAAATTACTAATGTGAAAAACAGAAGTTTATTTGAACTTTTGAGACAGAATATGCCATTGGGCCCATGCTAAGATTCCTAAAATAAGTACCAGTGAGATTTTGTTTTTTATTATTATTTTTTTTTATTCCACCCTTCCTATGCTCCTTCTACATTTCAGTAGTGTATGATTTCACAAGCAGATTGAAACACTTTTTTGAAGCCAACTTTTTTTTGGCTTCAAGTTTGAAATGTGGTGGAATAATCTTTTGGTTCTCATGGTTTTAAATTTCCACAGTTCTGTCATTGTGTTTTCTCATTTTTTCTTTCCAGTTGTTGGAGAGCTTTTGGGATGTTCTGGATTAATGCCATGACCCCTAATGTGATCTTTATCTCTTGTTGTTTAACAGTTCCGGTGCTCTGCATTTTAATTTATGGGGACAAGATTCACCCATTGTTTGGTTATTCAGACAAACTGGCGTTAGCCCGACAGGCCAGTTATATTCCAGATTTAGTAGGTGCGTTGGTGCAACGAGACGGCCAGCATGCATATTTGAGGACTGCACCTTAGTGTGACACTGGATCAAATAACATTTAGGTATTCATACAATGAATTGCAGATTCTCATGTGTGTTTCTCTTTTTCTTCTCCTTCTTTGTAGTCATCTTGTTCAGCAGAGCACCGGAGTGACCATTTTATATCTTCGGAAATAAACGGTGTCTGTGCCAATAACAATGCCAGCTCCAAGCCTACAACTGACACGGTCTCACAGGCTGGACAAGGGAAGATAAAGGTTAGTTGGAGCTTGTGGTCATGAAGAGACATAAAGTAAAGTGCCAAAGCTTTATTCTAGGGTGCATTTTAAGGGGATTTCAGGATTTTCACATGAAATTCCTGGAGGACAAAAAGCAATATTCTTTTGGTGGATAAAATGCCACCAATCTCATATAAACTACAGATCTGTCCAGAATTTTTTTTATTCAGAAATATGTTTTACTCTAATTGTTTCACTAATTAGGCAATTATTATTATTTTTTTATTTATTTATCCATTGGAAGTCCATAAATGTGTCTCTTTTTTTTTTTTTTTCTTTCTTGTTTTTTTTTTTTTAAACTTGTGTTGTCATAGCTTCGCCAATGAACTTGTTTTATTTCATTAATTTTTGTCCAGACAAGTGGCTATCTGAACCTTCTGGCCAACTGCATTGACAACTTCACCCACGGCTTGGCAGTAGCAGGGAGCTTCCTAGTCAGCAGGAAGGTAGGAGAGCTGAGAGATTAGT
This sequence comes from Clarias gariepinus, assembly GCF_024256425.1. Lineage (NCBI taxonomy): Eukaryota > Metazoa > Chordata > Actinopteri > Siluriformes > Clariidae > Clarias > Clarias gariepinus. Next base: position 7,432,434 of record NC_071102.1, read on the forward strand.
GTCACAGTGACACTCATTTGGACTCATTAATACCTACTGTGAGCTGCTTGAACACATTACGTCCACTGTAATTAATAAACCATGTTTTAGTTTACCTCAAAATTCCACTAATGTTAATTTATGCTAAAGTGTTGAGCCATTTGAATGATGCTCCAGCACTAAATAATTATTCTAATATAATATGATTTTAATAGAAAAAGTTTTTAAAATGTATGCAATTGAGAATTAAATCGCAGTTGAATTAGGTTTAATCTGTCATGTCTGAACATGCTGAACTAGCAGTTTCCTTGTTTCCCAGTTTAACTTGGCCACTTCCACATGCCCTATGTCTGTCCTGGCTCGCCATCACAGTTTGGAAGTACAAAGGTCAGATCCCATCTCTCCCAAAGAACATGAAGTCATACTGTTCAAGCTGTATTCTCTAAAACGCATGACAACACCGTCAGTTTCCTGGCACTAAGCTCTAATCCTGCCAAGAGTTTCATTCTCCCTTGCACCCAAATAGCTGTCTACATTTGTTAATTTTCTACTTGTGTATGTGTACATTAGAGAATAGGAGAATATGGTAAGTGGGTGCTGTGCTGTTCATGGTGGTTGTGTAGTATTAATAGGATGGCTACATGTAGGAAAGGTCCAGGTGGAGAACCATAAGGCTCACAGCTTGTTTACTGTGGGAGTTTGAGAATGTGGCATCCAGTTTATTTCCTCTCAGAGCCCCACGCATACTCTTAATTTGTGTACTAGAGAGAGGAGAGCGCTCTAAATGAAAATGTATGTGCAATACAAATCCAATATGGGATACATAATATGCAGTCTTCCTGTCTGTATAAACTTAAAAATAAAACAAAAACTTTTTGCAGGTTAAGGGCACTAGTAATTCTCAAGATGCCTGTGTCATGCAATGTCTGTTTTAATTATTTTTTTAATTGTTAATGTGTTTCCTATAGACTAACCAGTGGACAAAATGTGTCAGTTTCTCTCTTCATTTCTGTATTTTCAAGTGTATCAGAGCTGACAAGTTATTTTTTTTTTTTTTTTTTTTTTTTTTCTGACAGGTTGGCTTTCTGACAACTTTTGCAATCCTTTTGCACGAGATCCCCCATGAGGTGCGTCTCTCTCTCTCTCTCTCTCTCTCCCCCTTCTCTCTCTTTCTGTCTTTTTATGTTGAATATACAATTGAAATGCAGAGCCCAGTACTCAAGGTCATAGCAGCACCATGCTGTCCTTTTTTTGTGGCAGTACACTTCATTATAATAAGTCAATATTAATTGAACGGTTAGGCATTTGATGGACAGTGTTTGAAAAATTTGTCTCAGGGTTGTCTTATTTGGGCATATGAGGACTAGCTTTTAGGTAAACATTGTGGTTATGCCTCTTATAGAGATTGCAGTAAAGGCATTATATGCTTTATTACTAAGAACCTTAGTAAGATAACAATAAGAATAACCTCACAGTAAATATGTGTGTTGTGTGAAGGTGGGAGATTTTGCTATTTTGCTGCGTGCTGGGTTTGATCGCTGGAGTGCGGCACGAATGCAGTTATCCACAGCACTGGGTGGAGTTCTGGGGGCGTGTTTTGCTCTTTCTGCTCAATCACAGCAAGGTGCAGGTGAGACACCATATGATGCAAACCACACCCAAGCTAACACTCTATATACAGCATTGATTAATTAAATAGGGCAGGGTGTTGTGATATGGCTTTCCTTTAAGCTTAGAATAGGCCACACAAGCTGCAGTGAGTGACATAAAAAAGTCTATTTATGGATTAATGGGCATTCAGTCCATTCAGGTCATTAGCTAACTTCATTTTATTGCCACACAATGTGCCCGTTCTTAACTCAATTCCAGTAATTTCAAATCTTTTTAATTGTTTTTGGTAACTTATCTAGGCCAATAATTTAACCCTTCTTTTTTTGTCTGGGAAGTGTATATATAATGTGTTTGTTATTCATTTATTGGAACCCTGTTAAGAATAACATGGTCACTGATGACTAAATCGAAGTAGCAAATGCATACTGAGGCTACGATTTCAAATTAATACACATGGCCTTTAATATCTAAGTAATTGCTCCCATTTGCAAGAAAGTAAAAAAATAAAAAAAACCCTGCTTGTATATTATTTTTTGCTCCTCTCTCCTGAAGAAAATGCCACAGCCTGGATCCTGCCCTTCAGCTCTGGAGGATTTCTTTACATTGCGTTGGTCAATGTGGTGCCTGATCTTCTGCAGGAGACCAATTTCAGGTATTTAATCCATTTGGTCCATGAATGTGAGAGATCAAGTTTATTAAGGAGATTTCAATTGCACACTTATGAGCACATATTAAAGAAATGTACAGTTAAATTTCTTTTTACAAATATCTTCAACATACACTCATGCCAAGTTTACAGTTTTGATGGGCATAAATAGGAATATTAAATGTATTTTATTTCATGTTATTGTTTACAAGATGTTTAAAAACAAGCTATCATGTAAATGATATGAGGCCAGATGTATCCTATATTACTCACATTTTGCTCTGATCTTCTCAGGCATTCTTTACTTCAGATCCTGTTGATCTTTTGTGGTGTCGGGGTTATGGCACTGCTTTCTGTTATAGCGGAATAGGCAGAGGACGTCATGTCTTTCCCTTAGAGACTTTCTGAATGGAAAACTGACAAACTACCAGGTCGGAGGACTGATGGACAATTCTCTCTACTATTTAAGCTTTAAAAAAGGTTTAAGACTGAATCAACGGGATGTTCAGACTATTAGGTTTGTAAGTGTTGTATATTTGTGGGTAATTCTTTTGTCTTGGACCTATACACAGGCATTTTGAATCACAATTGTAGCTGACAAACACCAGTGCATATCGTGGGGAAGGATGGTACAAAAAGAATAAATCGCAATGATTGGCTTGTACAGTGAGATTGGGATTTGAAAAGAATGATATACAGTGAACATGTTAATAACTTTTGGGACACTGTATACAGTCCTGTAATTTGTTTAGCTGACCATTGCATGGTTTTACTATAAATTTGAGTCTTTGTTAACAGTACCTCCATGATATAATGCATTTTTATCATGGATAAGTGTATACTATTTAGCACCAAAAGTGTTAGCCTGGTTGCTGTAGTATTTGGCAGAATTTCTATCCTGATTTGTCTGCCATCCTATCAATTCTCACAAAATCATGCATGAGTTTAATGAGCAGCCTTTGGGTATTCATGGTAGGATTTATGGCTAAGCAACCCACACACTTGCGTAGACACCACAGGCGGAATATCATGAAGAACTCCCCACAGACGGTCATAACGGGTGCAATACCTTTTCATTGCCAAGTATTAATATACGATTTTAAATTGTGTTTATTTAAGCATGCTGCTTCACTTTTTTTTTTTTTTTTTTTTTTTTACAATGTCATGTTTCATTTAATTTTATACGTTCCACTTTACCACTTGTGTTTAACTCTGGATAAATACAGATGCAACAGTGCAAATTCCATTTAACAACGGCTTTTTGTTTTACAGCCTTAGTGTTAGTCATGTCCATTACTAGTTTATTCTTTCTCATATATACATTTTTATTAATTATTAGATTAGCCACATATGTTTCTTAGGACACAGGGCCTTTTTAAGCTTGAAATTTTCCCTAGAATGAAAAACAGGAAAAACAATGCACTCTGTAAAACAGATTGTACTGAAAGTAATGTCAGACTTTAAGTCAAATCATGGTTACATAAATGTATATATTTTTCAAAGATATTTATTATATATACAAAGGTGTGAGAAGGAACAGAGTTTTATTTCTGAAGTTTTAACACTCCCAACACTGTTACTAAAATAAAAGAGTTGAAATGTCTGTAGTTTTATTTGTTAATATACTTTTTCCACGAAATGTCTGCAGTTTGTGTGTACTTATTTTTCACATTTGCCTTTCTGAATGACTAATAAACTATTTTGTTGTAGGTGTGTGTTTTATTTATTTTTTTGTTTGTTTGTTTTTTACATGGGTATACTTAAATAAATTTGCATTCAGGTGGTAGAGAATCTATCGATTGGTCCATCACTGTGCGAAATTCTTAAGCTATCCCTTATTTCTTCATATTTTGCTTTAAATTTTATTTATTTATTTATTTAAAGTAGCCTTGAGGAATAGTTCAGGCCTCCATGATAATTTTTTTTTTCCTTTCTGGGGGGCTATTATTTTCAGTCATGTCCCTCTACCTAACCAGTTTCAGATAAATGTTTTTTTTTTGTCTGATGATAAAAATCATTGAATCATCTATAAATCATTCAAGCATAAAAACCTAACTTAAGGCTGTAACCAGTGAGAAAGCGGTGCATGATGACAATCAAGCCGGTGATGGGTATACATGTGATGCTGAAAGATGAGAGGGGAAATGAGGGTCATGCTGAGGTTAGAATTTTAAATTACTAAATTTCCTTTAAGCACTTTGTAGCCTGTTGTGTAAAACATTTGTTTCTATTTATTTTATTTAATCTACATAGTTGAATTCACTGTAAAGGGATGAAAGATGGCACAAAACATGCATACATAAATCTTAACTGCTTTTTGGGCCGGTCAGGGTCACAGATTTGGAATCAAAAGAGCCACTGTATGTTTCAGAAGGTTGAATTGAAACTGGAAAAACTGAAAAAAAAATAAAAAAATCCGGACACCAGGAGAAAGTGGGGGCTGTGAGGCAGCAGAACTAGATCACCTTGCTGCCAGTTTAAAAACAGTGCTGTTTAACATTTTTATAATGCTCATATTTCATTTGTTTTTATTAGCCTCTGTATTTATCTTCTGAAAAAATTGATACACTGGAATTATAAGGTTATATCTCCCTTTTTGAGGAAATTTGTATTACGTAAACATTAAATCGACTTAAGTTTTATTTTAAGTAATGCTCAAATGTATAAATGAACAGTTAAATTATAAGTATCATTCGTGATCTTAGTAAAGGTCAAAACCTTGTGATGTAGAAATATTTATAAATTGTAAAGTGTTAATTGTGAACCTTGACTTACAATGTTTGATAATATTTAAAACATTTTAAAAGGCTTGTGTAATGCACTATGTAGTGAAAAGTATGCGAACACATGACTTTCACACTCGTGTAGTTTCCTTTGCTGTAATAATAACCTTCACTGTTCCTGGAAGCCCTTTCACTAGGTTTTGGAGCGTGGCTGTGGGAATTTTGGTCATTCTACCACAAGAGCATTAGCAAGGATGATGTTGGTTGAGGAGGCCTATGGTGATGTCGCCATTCCAGGTGGTATCATGGTTTGTACAGGCCCATCGAGTTTTTTCACAACAACCTTTAGCAAACCATGTCTTGCTAATCATACTGGAACAGGTTTGGACTCCTTTTATCCTGTAAAAGTCTAGAATAATTTTTTTAATAATTTCGTACATCTAACTTTGACAAAAGATTTGAAGAAGACTTACAAATGGGTATAAGTGTGAGGTGTGAAAAAAGGGCAAATTTGCAGATAACAAAGAACTCTGGTATGTAAGATGTAGTGGTTAGCACTGTTGCCTTGCACCGCTGATGGTCTGGATTCAATTCCTGCCTGTGTGTGCATGGAGTTTGCATGTTCTCCCCGTGCTTGGTGGGTTTCCTCCCACAGTTCAAAGACATGCACATTAGGCTAATTGCTGGTCCCAAAATTGCCTGTATCATGTGAATAAGGGTGTGTATATGTGCACCCTGTGATGGATTAGCACCCTGTCCAATGTGTACCCCGCCTCGCAACCCTGAATACAGGATAAAGCGGTATAGACAATAAGTGATTGAGTATTACAAGATATTTAGGCCTAATTAAAACATGTGTCTTAGTCTATATCAGATAATTTCCTCATGCAAATAAATCAGACTGTATGAACCTTGTTAAGCCACTGCCCTGTTAGAGGATTAATGATTACGTACAAAAACGCTATCAGGCCTGTGTGTTTGTGTACCTTGCTTCACACATAGTCGCACTAGCTACTTGCAGTAATATAGTAGTGTTGGTGTAGTGCTGTGGCATTTCTCTCCCTGCACAGCCTGGCTCTGAGCTGTCATATGGGAAGTGAGAGGGTGGTATTGATCGTGAGCTCACACTTGTCCAATTTCGACACAGTCTGTTTGGCAAAGAGATGGTTGCCATAACGACTCCCCGGCTGGTTGCCTTCCTTTGTCAGCTGCCCAGAAGTGGCTTGCTGCGTTTGGGGGAAACTGCCTGTAACTTTCAAAGATGGGCTGCAGTCTAACAAAGCAGTCTAATTGCAGTCATTCAGAGTCAGCAGCAGAGTTAACTTCATTCACTGCTGTCTAAAATGAGCAGTTATCATCTCCCACATCGATCGATCATTCTGTGCTCCCTCTGGAGGTCCAACAATTTTATATCTGATAGTGGATTTCTTTTGTTTAGGAGCTTTATTTGGAGCTTTTCTGTTCATCTCTTTTTCTCGATTTATTTGTTATTTGCTTTGCGGACAATGTTCAGTTTGGATCAGAGCGTTGGGGAAAAGTTGTAGCTTAAATTAAACAAGTCTTACATCAAAATAACCTGATAAGCTGCTCTGCAAAGGAAGAAGCCAATACTCCAAAACCACCATAACAAGCCAGATCGTAACTGCAAAGTAATGTCCTCTAGTCTAATGAAAAAAGAAAAAGTTAACTATCATTATGTCTGGAGGGAAAAGGGGAGGCTTGTGAGATGTAAAACCTCATTCCAACAATGAAGCATAGTGGTGGCAGCATTATGTTGTGGGGGGTTTTACTCCAAGAGGAACTTGTGCACTTACAAAACAGATAGCACCTGAGAAAGAAGATGTAGATATATTGAAGCAAAATGGCTTAAGAAGAACAAAGTCGAGGTATTGGAGAGATGCTGGCCTCAGTCCAATAGACAATTTGTGGGCAGAACTGAAAAAGCCTTTGTGAGCAAGAAAGCCTATAAACCTGACAGTTACACCAGGTCTGTCAGGAGGAATGGACTAAAATTCAAGTAACTTGTAAGAAGCTTGTGGAAGTTTACCTGAAATATTTGACCCAAGTTAAACAATTTAAAGGCTATGCACTAACTATGCAAAAACTAACACTTTGTATGTACACATCCAACCCACTGGGTATGAAAGGAATACAAGCTGAAATAACACTTTTATTATTCTGACAATTTGCATTCGTAAATTAAGGGAGTGAGCCTAACTGACCTACGACAGGGAATGTTTACTAGGATTAAATGTTGGAAATTGTATAAAAAAAAAATATATTAAAAAAAAAAAATTATTTGACTAAGGTGTTTGTGAACTTCTGACTTCATCTGTAAATGCAAGGAATAAAACATTTATCACAGTTATCACAGTTATCTCACTGCTATTTACAGTTAATATTGAGATGTGTCTGCTACTTATGCTCTGTAAAGCCTGCATTATGGCTCTAATCTGATGTGTTGTTTGTTATTTTGTGATTTTTGAGGCTGATAACTCTAAATCAGCAGCCTCTGCAGCAGAGATAAGTCTTGGTCTTGCTTTCCTGGGAAGGTCTTCATGAGAGCCAATTTCATCATGGTGCTTGATGGGTTTTGCAAATCCACTTAATAAGTATTGTTCCTGCAAAAAGTATTGCGGAACAGCTGACCATCATGTTTTAGCCCATAAGACCCCAGACCAACTTCTTCTTTAAGGACAAATTTGGGGGATATAACACAGACCAAATAGACCACATGGAACATGCATGAAGTTTTTTTATTTTATTTTACTTTTTTAATACCACCCCTAGTGTCAAAGATCTGTAATGTTGCATATGTCACTTTTGGGTGAATTATGGTGAATTTATTATTTTTTTTCTTGCTTAGTTACATATAATTGCCTTTGCATGTTCACTATACATCTTGTGACTTCAGGTTTAATTAAAATTGTATTTTATATTTGTTTTACAGTGCAAACTCCAAAATAACTAAAGCCAGCCTTATATTGGAGGTCTTTCCTAGCTAAAAAACTGAGCACCCACTGTACAGTATGTAGTAAACCTGAGAAAACATGTTCATAAATGGGGAAAAAGCCAACTTGTATTATCAACACCATATTGGAGCATTGTCATCATTTCTTATCATTATGGCCACCCACCTAATATTGAGTAGGTCCCACTTTTGCTGCCAAAACAGCCCTGACCCCTTGAGGCCTGGACTCAACTAGACCTCTCTCAGAAGGTATGCTGTGATATCTGGCACCAAGCTGATCCGTCCACATGATGTAACAGAAAAAGTTACAGGCCACCTTCTTCAATTGCTTTGTTGACCAATTGTGATGCTCACGTGCCCAGTGTAGCCGCTTTTGTCAGCAGACACGGGTCAGCACGAGCACCCTGACCAGTCGCTGCACCATATGAACAGCAATGCACTATGTGATCTGACACCTTCCTATCAGAACAAGTAATTTGAGTTACAGTTGCACTTCTATTGTATCAGACTACACAGGCTCCCCATGTGCATCAGTGAGCCGTAGCTGTCCATCACCCTGTTGCCGGGTCACTGATTTTCCTTCCTCGGAGCTCTTTTGATAAATCAACTGCTTTTGGTATGACAACTGCAGACTGGCAACATCCCATAAGAACTGCAGGTTTTGGAGTTGTTCGGACCCAGTCATCCAGCATCACAATTTGACCCTTGTCAAAGTCACACAAGTCCTGACACTTGCCAATTTGTCAGATTTTTTTTCCTGGTTTTAACACATCAACTGCAGGGAAAAAATGTTCACTTTCTGCCTAACATATCTCACCACTTCCAGGTGCCACTATAACAAGATAATCAATGCTATTCACTTCACCTGTCAGTGGTCCTAATGTTATGACTGATTTGTGTTTTTTAATTCATAAGGGTGTGGCCTGCCCTTTAAATACTGCCTTATTGGCATGTGTGTCCTGTCAAAGGAAACCAGTTGGGGAGGAGAACACTTTACAACAAAATTGTAGTGTCTTGTTGTTCATGATACAAAAAAAAATATATTTTTTTCTTTTCATTTATTTAATTAACAATAAAAAATGACCAATATAGAGTAGTAGTATCTTATTGTATAGTTTAATTTAACCAGCAAGGTGTCTCAGCTAAAACTAGAGTGCAGTTTTTGTACTGATGATTGTTTCATAATATATATATATATTAGTAATAATTTAATTAATCTGACATTATTTCCATGTTTTCATTTGTTTAAATATAAACAACAAAAATATAGTAATTCAAAATAACTGAACTAGTAAAATTATTTAAGCATCTCATTATATTTTTTTTCTTATTGTGACAAAGACACACATGACAATTTTAGGGTTAAAAGCCCTATGAGACACAAATGTCACAGCAACATTTCAGGAAATGCAGTCAGAACAGGTTAGATACAAATTATTAGACGTTATTAAAGCATTAGAAGTGTTAAATGGGTCAAAACATAATTTTAACAACAAAAAACAAGCTGATGTCACGGGCGCACTGATTCACAGAATGTCACATGTCTAAGATGTCACTTCATGAGATAATGTCAAGGATGAACCTGAATTAGGGACTTTCCAGAAATTTGAATGACACCTGGGCCACCGTGGGTCCCAATGGGTTAAAATAACAACTGAATGTTGTTATAACTTTAATACCTAAATCTATATGTGTTATTTCATAAGTTTAAAATCTTTAGTATTGTTCTGAAATATAGAAAAAAAATTATTAAACATGATGGTGTGATTAGCTACCACACCAAAGCTGATTAATTTCCAGGCCATGAATTAATGTATTCTTCTTATACCTTAGCAGTTTAACAAAAATTGCTTTTTTTAGTAATGACAGGAAAACGCTTCTAACCATTTTATTTTATTTATTTATTTATTTTGCCCATTCGAGTATGTATGAGCGCTAAGTATCATCTTGTTTATAAAAAAAACGCATTTCCGTGACATTTATGAACACCCCCACACAAGGCCATGATTAGGTGCTGTGTTTTACTCCTTCCTGGTGGTTGTTCCGGATTTGGCAATTTTCAAAACTGTTAATCAATGCTGTATGCAATCACCTTAAAATAAGCATAAACTGACTTGGATTGTTGAAATATTTGTTGTAAAGAGCTGTGTGCTTGTCAAGATGGTAGATGACTCATGAACTAAATTGATGGATGAGTCTTAAAATAAGACAGAAAGGAAGGAGTATAATTAAAGTTATTGAATTTGCAAATGGAGAACCTGAGCTGCTTAAATAAGGCATTCATCAGGGCATAAGTAGACTAAAATTGAAAGAGAAGACGAGCAAAAGATGTGCAAAGTTACAAATGCCATTTTTAGTCCATATATGAGCTATGTACTTATTCAGTGCAAAGGGATTTTTTATCAATAATTTCTGGAACTAAAGAAATAGATCTAAATGAATGAGATCTGTTTTATACTTCTTTTGTGCAGAAACACCACCATGTCCTGCTGCTAGTTGAATGAATTTTCCCTGAACAGTTGCATTATTTCTCTTATGCCGATTCAAGTGTCCTGTGAAAGATAAACAAAACGATAGCTGCTCTCAAAAGCAAAGAGTGACAGAAAAGAGAGTTGAGCAGAGTTAAGTGTGTGGGTTCATATTGGTGTGTGTCTCTTGGTAAGAATATAAAGTAGAAAGTGCTGAAAAATGCTTTCAGAAAAAAAAAGAAAGAAAAGAAATAGAAAATCCCCTTTGAGTTGTCCCAACTCCGCCTCCAGTTTCCTCATTCTGAGTTAAACACAAGAGAGTGTCACAATGGCTTTGGGAAATTTTCTTACTTCAATGCTGAAGGTAAAGTTTCTTCTGTTTGTCCCTCTGGGAAAACCTTTAAAGATTATAACCTTAAAAGGATTGTGTCTATACGGCAATGTTTTCCTTTCAGAGAGAGAGATTCAGGAAGAATCTGTTTAAGAAGCCAGCAACTTCTCAAAGAACTCATATTTTTTGCTCCCTTATGAAGTCATGTGATCATATGACCTTGTCAACATAGTGATACTGATGTAACGAGTCTGAATGCAAACAGTAAGTTCCCTGGACCAGAGGTGTAACAAGGTGAAATCTTAATGTTATAATTCTGCCAGAAGAATATATTATGACATAACCATGTGAAGCGGGTGATTCTATATTGTGTTATATTTAAACTGTTATTGTTAAATTAATAAAAATGTTTGGCAGTACATGTTTTATGTATTATGGTAAAGATAATCAAATCAACAAATCATACATTTTTAAGTAAAAATTAATCACAATATTGATGAATAAACATTCCACATTATATCACTTAAAAGTCTAAATCATGAGGAGCAGACAGCAATAAAAGCTTTGGCATAGAGATGTTGTTGGTAATGTCTTTAGACATGATTAGTTTGTAATTATTGTAGTTTTCCTGGTACAGTCTACTTGAATCCTGTTCTGATTTAAAAACACTGTTACATAGAACTGCTAAGAAGATTAAAAACCTTTAGGGTTGTATTAAATGGTTTAGGCTCACAGCTGTGCCGATATTCATCCAATCAGCACTCCCTTTTGGGTGATATTGTTTAACACTACAAAGCATTCAATTCAATTCAATTTTATTTATATAGCGCTTTTAACAATGGTCATTGTCTCAAAGCAGCTTCACAAAAATGAAAGAATTTTTTAGAAAAGAAAATTCTTAAAGGAAGCTTAAACAATCATTTTTCAAAACAAAAGTTTTTAGTCAAATTATGGAAACACATCTAAGGTTCTACATCGAGTTTCTTTTTGTCTAGTTACAACAACTGTCTGAAGAGATCTATATAGAAACCCCTCCACTCTGCATTTATATGAGAAGGGATTTAAAAAAAAGATCTTTTAAGGGTTTGATGGTTTCTTGTTCTAGAGAAACCTGCTCCCTCATTTACTCATCATCTATACCACTTTATTATACAGTGTTGTGGGGAGCCTGAAGCCTATCCCAAGAGACTTAGGGTATGAGGTGGGGTACACATTGGACGGAGTGCCAATCCATCACTGGGCACAGAAACACTTACATGCTCATTCACACACTACAGGTAATTTGGGAATGCCAGTTGGCCTAATCTTCATGTTTTGAGACTGTGGAAGGAAACCGTACTACCCAGAGGAAACCCACCAAGCACTTGCAAACTCCATGCACACAGGTGGGACTCGAACCCGAACCCTGGGCGCCAGGAACCGGCTAATGGCTCTTAATTTTGTGTATATGTCTGATGCTTCTATTTTTACTGAAAACTAAATCCAGAAAACAAATCCTTTAATTTATTGATGATATAGTGTAGTTATTATTGTGTAGCCTGTATGAAAAAGTGATCTAATCATCACCACGTGCAGTAAAAGTGTTGTACCCTCCAGCTTTGGCTTTCTTCGGGTGATTATTCCATTGTCTAGTTAAGCCCCCGAGGAGAGAGCGTGTGTGTGTGTGTGTGTGTGTGAGGGAGAGAGAGAGAGAGAGAGAGAGAGAGAGAGAGATCTCACTACGCCCTCCAACCGCTCCTCGGCACTGCTTCCAGCATCCTCTCCTCTCTGCTCTCTCTAAAGCCACACACTGATATTTGTGATCAACTCCCATTTGGAGGTTCTCTCCTCACCACCAGCATCAGCAGCCCAGAGCGGCCCCAGGGGGTCCGGCATGTCTGTGTCGAAGAGCTTCTTTTGATCACCCGCTTGTTTGTTTTGTGCCGCGCGCCCGTCTCGCCTTTAGTCCAACCGAGAAAGATGGCCGCCGCCGCCAAGCTGCTGACCAGCGCGGGCCTGCTGCTGGCGTTCGGCTCCCTCTGCCTCCTCGCCATGGCCATCTGCACCGACTATTGGTACGAGACGGACGCGCGGCGGCACCGCGAGCGCTGCAACAGCTACGCGAGCAACCGCAACGACCCGGGCTACATCTCCATCTCGAACCGCAACCTGCCTCTCCGGATGCCGCCGGAAGCTGCTGCTGAAGGGCTGACCAGAGAGAAGCGGCATCTCGCCGCTCCGCTGGCGGCTATAGAGTTCCACTGCAGCCGAAGGTTCAATTCCACCGTGTCGGGTTTGTGGAGGAAGTGTTACCGCGACGGCTTCGACCTGGAGACTGACGAGCTTATCTACAGAGGTGAGCTTGAGTGTCAGCCATACGTGTCCTATATGCAGAAATAGTAAGGGGGGGCATTTGCTTTAGTCGACAGTAGAGATTAGAGCTTTGCATTGTTTTGCATAGTGTATGGATTTTGATTGATATTATTATGTGTGTATGTATTCTTTTGTTTATTCCTACCATTATCCAGGCCCTGTGTTTTGTAAATGTCTGCACTTCTCCTAAACATTCAGCTCAAACTATCATATAGCTCAGATTCATTTTAAAATCTATATTTACAATCATTACATTTTATCAATGTCTTGTGCAATTCTAGTAAAGCCACTGGCGATTCAATCCTCTGTCCATGGTGCTGAAATGTAACTGACCTTTTTACTACTAAATTGTAGTAAAAAAAAAAAATACAAACCCATGGAAAAAAAAAGATCTTCAGGACTCCCGTTCTGCAGCTTGCATTTGCCTCAATGAGAAATCCGCCATGATATAATGAATTATAATGGGTTTAATGTGTGGAGGGGGTGTAAGAGAAGCAAAGAGTGAATTATTTATAAGCTCACCGGCAATAGGGATTTGAAGAGTTGGGGGGTACATGAAAACAGGGGCTACACAGATTTCACCCTGGTGTTTTACATGGCTGGAAGATGGCTTAGTAAGGCCAGAATTGTAATTTAGGATCAGAAAACCACCCTAAATGCTACAAACTTCGCATTGGCATAAGAGATGTTAGGTTCTACTTTGTCCAGAGCAAATGGCAATCTGTCCTAACAGATTATAAACTTGCCCACATAGCATATTTTTTATTATTTGACATAATCTATACCCATAGCTCAATATTTTCGCCTCTTGCACAAGTTCTGTTACATCTTGGCTTCCAGACAGCTTGACTTCATATTCATCAATAATTCGTTTATTGGATTTCCCTGGTGCATTTAAGTGGCTGCATAGATGCCGTGAATGATAAAGTAGTGATAAAGCACTTTGCCTTTTCAGTGCATCTGAAAGAGAGCCAGCAGTCAGGATAAAATTTCTGTCTGCTTTATAGCTCAGAATACATCTGCCTTTCTCACTCACATCATGTCCATGACCCATTTGGCTTTAACTTTAAAACATGTGAATCAAGGAATCTGGCCAGTTATACAATAATATTTGCTCTTTTTCGTGTCTCAAATGATATTCAATTACTTGTGCAGATGGTAAGAAAATTGAGTCTGATGAGACATCGGATTATATCATTAGTGTCAGAGTTAATATGTGCAGTTCATAACTGTACTTTGGAAATCAGTAAGCCTTGCCCTCTTAATGAACAATTATGTGGGGCGTGTTTAAAATAACACGAGAGTAATGAAGGTGGATATGGTTTCAGTTTTCCGAAATGGGAATCACTTCAGACAGGTATTTGACTGGCTGAATTGTACAGACAATTCAAGAAAATAGACAGAAACAATATTGTATAATAACTTATATTTTTAAAAAATCATTGTTTTTGGTCTAAAAGCTTTTTAAATCATAAGAATATTCTTAATATATATAATTTTCATTCAAACGTGGGAACTGTGGCACCCCTGATTTTACTTTATAAACATTGAAGGAGTCTGAAGGAGTGGTCCATGATCCATCTGTTTCAGATGAGGCCTCAAGAAAGGTTTTTAAAGCTAAACTTACAAGTCATTCTATGTGTAATGTAATTTGGAGCACTTTTTTTAAGGGTGCCAAAATGTTGGGTCAACTATTTATTTAATTTATGTAACCTTAATAGATTTTGTATTATTTGGCATTGGCATTATTCTCCATCTATGATTATCTGTAATTTCTGCTTATAATTAAAATGTGTCAGGTCAGATGAAATTAAGATGTAGAAGCCCCTCCTTGATTTATCATAAGTTGTTTTCAAACATTAAAACAAAATAGTTTCTTAATTTCTTTCAACTGCATTGAAGAAGATGTTTACTGGTATTATGAGTCATTTAGTGCTACGGCTTCCTTCCGTCTATCTTGACCGATAATTCACATTGTCTTGTTTGTTGTATGTTATAAATAGTAATCTAATTCATTAATCATCCAAGTAAACTGTATAAAATTTCTATCCGGTCTGTAAACTTGATGTTCGTAATGTTATAGTAGCTAAATAGGACATCCTCTAATCAAACTTAATCTGCATATGTGCTGTGTATGCCCTTTATACGTGTGCTGATGCTGCATTTCCACACACAATAAAACAAATGGTTACAGCCAAGCAAAACAACTCAGTGGTGTGAACCAGGCTATTATCTTCCACAGCAGGCTCTGGTTATATGCTGGCACTGATAGACAATTGAACTTCTTCTCTGGAACTGATGGTCTCGGCTTGGCCTGACTGAGAATGAACCTGATGCCTATTTAGAGCTTGCACTTATTAGGGAATCATTTTAAATCATTTTAAGCAATGGCATAATCTAATCTCCATTCATATATAGGTCTTAAAATTTGTATAGGTCCTTGTTCTCACTTTCCGGTGTGAATTAGCAGAGCAAGGTAGTGTGAATGTCTATTTTCTTCTGTTCATAGGAGATTAGTTTTTTCACCCTTCTAATAATGGCTATGCATAATTGATAGTGATGGATTTTCCGGGGTTTGTCAGAGGTAGAAAAGTGATCATTAATAAATACATTCCTGTTTAGAAAGAATTTGTTTCTAAGAAAAAAAATTGCATTATATATTAAGTAGACTGTTAAAAATAAAAAATATATTTTAAAGCCACCTAGATGCAGATAAAAAATAAGATAGTAACAAATGACTGAACATGATTATATGGAATTAAAAGTTGTGCAGTAGCAACATTTATACTTTATTTATGGCTCAGCACCTAGCATTGTTGCCTCATACCTCCAGAATTGGGAGGTTGTATCTTGCCTCTGGTCTGTGTTTGTGGAGTTTGCAGTTTCTCCCTCTACTTATTGCTTCTTATATATCAGCTTCCAAAGACATGTCATGTAGACTTACTGGTCTTTCCAAATTGCTCGTATCTGAATGATTGAGTGTGTGCTCCTATACCCTGCAGTGGGTTGTGCCGTGCCTTGTGCCACGAGTTTCCTGAGTTGGCTCCAGGCCCCCCCATGAACCTACATTGGATAAGCAATATAGAAAATTAATGAATGGTAATATCAAACATTTATTCATAACTTATGTGATGTTTCAATCTAATAATGGACCTGCCTTAATGTGTGCGCAAGTGTATGTGGGTGAAGCTTTTTAATTAGTCCCATATTTAATATTGGCTCTAAGGAAATCACTGTATGAACTTATATTACTATATACAGTATATCTCCAAATTATTTAATATCTTTATAAGGCAATTCTTTGCAAATCTCCTGGTAAATTCTGTTGTAACACATTACTTAAGACTGCATCTGAACAATCTAGACGCTATTATATATATATATATATATCACAATTACAATTACAGGACCATCATGCTTTCAAATGCTTTTAAATTAGCTGTAGCTAGTTCTTTATGGATTAGCACTATCATATAATAATGCAGTAGAAATTCCTTATTATTGTATCTAATTATGTTTTGAATGTATGAATTTTTCAGAACACGTATTCTACTTCAATTTCATTATATATGGCAATATTAATAATGTCCTGCCAGCCCATTGTAATTTCAAGGCTAAAATTAAGATAATGTTTCAACTCTTTAGATGTGAGATTTGAATTCTATTGTTCAATCTATAGGGATGATTTAAAGAGCCAGTTCATGGAGCCGACCTGTTGGAGCATAACCATTACTACTTTTACCTCATGAGAGAAAACACTGAGAGACTGGAGAAAGTGTTTAAAACAGTTCATAAAGGAGGAATCAGACATACTAGGTCATACTGCTGTTGGAAAATAATTCACAAAGGAGTGCTGACATTCAGCAGATTTATTTATTGATTAATGAAGTAAACATAGGAACATATCGTATAGGGAGGCCACAATTGTTTATATTTTTTTTACTCCTCCATTTATCATGTATGATGCTTTTATTACTGAATATATAAAAATATCTGAGAAGCTACAAACTACATTTTGTTGAATTTTCAATATAAAACGACAATAAAGAAGTTAGACCTTTTAACTATTTGTACTTGCATTTAATTTATGGAATGCCTGCAAGTTATATTCTGTATCATTTACGTTAATATCTCCAGCCAACAACTTCTCTTTTTTTCTCTGTCCTTAAGGTAGAAAAAAAAATACAATAAAGACAAAACTAAATACAGCTTGTCTTGTGCCTGTAGTTTGTCCTAAAGACTCTCCCATGGCAAAAAAAACAAAAACAGAAAAACATGCTAACTCTTAAATTTTTATCTGATCAACAATTATATACAGTGAAACCTTGGATTGCAAAAAAACGCGGTTTGCGAGTGCTCCGCAAGACAAGCAAAGATTTTTAATAAATTTTGATTTGGAAAACGAACAAGTCTTGGTTTACGAGTACCGAGTATCATGTATCACGCATGCGCTTCTTGTTTTGATGCCGAGCATCACGTGATCACAATTGAACCAATGGTTTTTCTCTTTCTTGTGCTTTTTTTTGTGGGTAATTGTCTTCTCTGCTGGGTGTTAGTGCGCCTACTGCGTCTCTTACTGGTATAATCAACATCCGTGCACTGTTACCATAACACTGTGACCACGTGTGTGTGTGTGTAAAACATATTTTATTTTGTGTCTGTATGTGTGTGTATAGCGCGTGTAAAGCAAAATCAAGTCTCATTAGAGAGGTTAAAAATCCATTTTCTCTCTCTGCTCAAGCCTTAGCCTGCTCTTTGCCTGCAGTGTGTGTGTATGTGTGCGCGCCTCATTGGACACTGGGCCACACACACACACAGACCTCTCCTACTTTCGCCTTTACAGACACACACACACAAACTCTTTCTCTCAGCTTTACACAAAACAATGCTCTGTCGTCATTCTTTTCAAAGGTAAAGTGCAGGTTAATTTTTTTTTATTTTTGCTTTACAGCAGTGATTCCTTTAGTACTGTATGTCACTCAATCAAGTGTCATTAGATAGATTTCTTGTTTATTTTTCCGATAAACCAGCATTTTAGTTGTGTCCGCGTGTATGTGTGAAAAAAGCGGAGGAAGGGTGATTGCGTAAGACGGAGAGGAGGGAGCTTACTTTAGATTCACACACGCAGCGCCTGCACGTACAAACGGAAGGACTTATCTGTCGGGATTTATTTTTACTTTTTTAAGAGGAAAAGTGCAGGTTAATTTGTTTTATTTCTACTTTTATTTTGTGTTAATTATTTTTATGTATTTATTTTTTTGGGCTGTGGAACAAATAATATGAGTTTCCATTATTTCTTATGGGAAAATAAAATTTGGTTTACGAGTTTTGGAATACGAGCCCACTTCCGAAATGAATTATGCTCGTAATTCAAGGTTCCACTGTATTTAATAACAGCACCTTTTTTTAAATTAAAAAAAATATGTTTTTAGATTATGGATAGTGCATGTCATACAAGTCCCTGTGTGTGAGCTGTTACTATAGAAAGAATAAGGTAGAACATTCAACACATTACTAGAAAACTGTGATTTACACCCATAACTGTTGTCAGAGCTGCAGCTATATAAAAATATCAACACCTTTAGATGCTAGAATTCAACACCCTATTTTAGTTTTTGTCTTCAGCCACACAGTTGGACCAAAGGTAGTGCTGAACATAAAGAAAATAGCAGACATGTTCTCTACTTTTTTTGTTCGTACTGTTGCTTTTTGATTATGCTTAAAATGTGTAATAAGTAAGTAATATGGACAGATACAGTAAGTTCCCTCTAATTTTCATACCCAGGTTTGTTTGCTACATGTATATATAATATATGTTAATTTATTACTTGAGTAATTTTCCCATGGCCCAATTTTAACTTTCGCAGCAATTATTAATTAATTATTTCATACTTATTTTTTACTGCATCTGACACAAAACTTGTGGTAAATAGTTTTATATAACACTGATGCATGGTACTGGTTTATTCCCCATCAGAAGAACAGACAGGGTTGAGATCTGATGTCTATAATGTATGATGGTGACTAATTGGTATGAATTTCTCACCTGCTAGCTCGAGTTTAATTAGGGGCTGATGAGGGAAAATGACACTTGCTTTTTTTAATTCATAGCTGACTGGCACTTCCATGCCTTCATCCTCTCTGTCTTTGTCATGCGTACATACATACTGTACATACATACATACATACATACATACATACATACATACATACCTGTACATACCTGTATTTATACATAGATACATACATACATACATACATTACTTTATTACAGCTGATGCAAAGTAAGAGTATGCACAGCAAACATTTTTGCCAGTTTATTTAATTCTGGTATAACTCCCCTTCAACAATCTTGAACCTTAAATGTCCCCACTTTTTACTTTGCTATATTAAAAATGCTGTTGCCAAATATTTACTATGATATGGACACTGTTTTCTAACTTTACTTGCAGCTTGGTTCACACATCCACTAAATATTGCAAAAGTTTATTTCTAGGCGTTATCAGTAATTAACGTCTGACACATTTGATCACGTCATTCATTTGTTCTTTTCACACATTATTATATAAATCATTACCGCAATATAGCAGTATAGTTCTCACACTACACACATCATATTTTTTACTACAATCTAGCACGTCTCATCCAGCATGCAAGTGCTGGGTAGCATAAACTCAAAAGAATAAATGTTAGTACATATCACAGTCCTGTTGAATTCTTGATGCTGAGCTGATTTGTTGATTTGATCATTGCTGGTTAAATAATAGTGATAATAGTGCTGACTGTAATTCAAATCACAGGTTTATATTGATTCATGTGTTCTTACATCATGTCTGTAGTGCTGATATACACTAGGGATTGCATGACCACATAAATGGATTACAAACCATGTCATTTTTGATACGTTGACATTTTCTCAAAGGAGATGTTTATTCGGCATTTTTGAAAGGAGTTTCCAATGTCAGTGCTTTCTAACAATCAGAGGTAAAATTCCAGAAATGGGAAAGATTTCAGGACAGACTTGTCACATTTTCTCAGTAACATGACAAGCTGCCTATTTTTGGGCAAGTGAAAGAACAAAGCTTTATAACTGCTGTGACATGTATAACATGGTAACAGGATCTTCCTTTAATTTAAATGTTCAACAGTATTAAACATGTGTTTAGCACTGTCACCTCGCACCTCCAGGTCCTGGGTTCAGTTCCCGCCTCGGGGTCTGTGTGCATTTGTGTGCTATCCCATATTTGGTGGGTTTCCTCCAGGTTCTCCGGTTTCCTCCTACAGTCCAAAGACATGCAGATAAGGCTAATTCCCAAATAGTCCGTAGTGTGTGAATGTTGACTGGAGGTCCTAGCATCGTCATACAAGTGTGAATACATTTCTACAGCTGAAAGCATCTAAATTCAGAGGACTGAGAAGGTTGTAGGCTGGCGAAACAATAGCATTGGCAATAATGTAGGAACATCTGTGAAACCCAACACCTTCTATCGTGTTGGAATAAATTAGCTTTTTTTAATCTTTCTAATTTTGCCCAATGTGTGTGCCATTTTCACACTCAATATTAACATTTTCCAGTGTTCCAGCATCAAGAAATGTTTTTCTGGCTTGTTTATTTTTAAAAGCATGTGGAATTGAATTGAAAATTCATTTATGTCCCATCATTGACATACAGACAACGGCCACTTCATTAGGCATATCTGTTCAACTGCTTGTTAATGCAAATATCTAATCAGCCAATGAACATGGCAGCAACTCAGTGCATTTGGGCAAGAACAAGATGATCTGCTGAATTTCAAACCGAGAGAGAGGTGAATTAAGCAACTTGGAAAATGGTCTTGGTTGTTGGTGCCAGACGGCCTGGTCTGAGTATTTCCAAAACTGCTGATCTACTGGGATTTTCATGCACAGCCATCTGTAGGGTTTACAGAGAATGGTCTGAAAAAGAAAAAATATGGAGTTAGTGGCAGTGCTCTGGCGACAAATACTTTGTTGATGCCAGAGGTCAGAGGAAATGACCAGACTGGTTTGACTAGACCTTAAAGCAGATGGGCGACAGCGGGCAGAAGGCTACTTCTGTCAGGTAAGAACAGGAGACTGATGCTACAAATCGCATGGGCTTACCAAAATTGGACGAGAGAAGATTGGAAAAACATTGCCTGGTCTATTGAGTGTGGATTTCTGCCATGACATTGGGATGCTAGGGTCAGAATTTGGCACAAAAGCATGAATCCCTCCTCCCTTGGAATAGCTGGTAGGTATAATGGTATAAAGGTGGTGGTATAATGGTGAGGGCCTGTTAGTACCAACTGAGCAATGTTTAAATGCCACAGCCTTGTCACGCCATGTCACAAAGCTAAAATCATCTTAAACTTGTTTCTCGAACAAGTACTTTCGTACTGTACTTAAACGGCCACAGAGTCACCAGATCTCAATCCAATAGAGCACCTTTAAGATGTGTTGGAACGGGCGATTCGCATAATGGATGTGTAGCCGACAAATCTGTAGAACCTCTGTGATGCTCTCATGTCAATATGGACCAAAATCTTTCATATAGACAAGGTTTCCAGCATCTTATTGAATCTGTTCCACAAAGAATCAAGGAAGTTCTAAAGGGGGTCCGTACTAGCAAGGTGTACCTAATGAAGTGGCCGGTGAGTGAGTGCACAGTTATACTTTTTACAATTTTCAAATCAGCCCATCATGTGTCCAGTTTTAATCAGTCTGTGGGCATCCAATGATAGCATTAGATTCCTCTTCTTGGCTGACAGCAGTGTACCCCCAGAGTGGTTTCGATGTTTCTGCTGTTGCAGCTTGTTTTCCTCAAGGATCGATGTTTTGTGCATGCTGAGATGCTTTTCTGCTCAGTTGTGAAGAGTAATTATGAGCTACAATAGCCTTCTTGGCAGCATGATCTGGACAATTTTTTGTCTGACCTCTCCTTTTCACTCATGGAATTGTTGCTGACTCAGTGTTTTTTCTTCTTCACACCACGCGGTGTAAACTCCAGAAACTGTTTTGCGTGAAAATTCTAGGAGATCAGCAGTTTCTGAAATACTTGAAACAGCCCATCTGGACTCGACACCCATGCCATAATTATAATTACAAAGATCACGTCTTGTCCCTGTTAAAATGTTTGATGTGAACGTCGCCGGAAGCTTTTGAGCTGCATCTGCATGATGTTACAGGATTAGTTCGTATTATAATTACATAAATGAGCAGGGGTACAGGTGTTCCTAGTGTAGGAGAGATATTTAATAGAAAATAGCTACTAATTAGATGGCAAAATCACTTTAAAATCAACAAATTAAGCTTCATATTTGGTTTAAATGTCATTGTATCAAATATAGGAAGGATTCCTTTGGTATAAATAAAATACTTTTGTTTGATAAGGGAAATTTCTCATACTCAAATATAGTAACCTATAAAGCTTTTTGGGAAAAGATGAACCCTTTTTTTCGCTTAGTATTGAAGCTATATATATATACAGTGGTGTGAAAAACTATTTGCCCCCTTCCTGATTTCTTATTCTTTTGCATGTTTGTCACACAAAATATTTCTGATCATCAAACACATTTAACTATTAGTCAAAGATAATATAATTGAACAAAAAAATGCAGTTTTTTAATGGTGGTTTTTATTATTTAGGGAGAAAAAAACTCCAAATCTACATGGCCCTGTGTGAAAAAGTGATTGCCCCCCTTGTTAAAAAATAATTTAACTGTGGTTTATCACACCTGAGTTCAATTTCTGTAGTCACCCCCAGGCCGGATTACTGCCACACCTGTTTCAATCAAGAAATCACTTAAATAGGAGACACAGAGAAGTAGACCAAAAGCACCTCAAAAGCTAGACATCATGCCAAGATCCAAAGAAATTCAGGAACAAATAAGAAAACAAAAGTAATTGAGATCTATCAGTCTGGTAAAGGTTATAAAGCCATTTCTAAAGCTTTGGGACTCCAGCGAACCACAGTGAGAGCCATTATCCACAAATGGCAAAAACATGGAACAGTGGTGAACCTTCCCAGGAGTGGCCGGCCGCCCAAAATTACCCCAAGAGCGCAGAGACAACTCATCCGAGAGGCACAAAAGACCCCAGGACAACATCTAAAGAACTGCAGGCCTCACTTGCCTCAATTAAGGTTAGTGTTCACGACTCAACCATAAGAAAGAGACTGGGCAAAAACGGCCTGCATGGCAGATTTCCAAGGCACAAACCACTTTTAAGCAAAAAGAACATTAAGGCTCGTCTTATTTTTGCTAAAAAACATCGCAATGATTGCCAAGACTTTTGGGAAAATTTCTTGAGACAAAACTTTTTGGAAGGTTCGTGTCCCGTTACATCTGGCGTAAAAGTAACACAGCATTTCAGAAAAAGAACATCATACCAACAGTAAAATATGGTGGTGGTAGTGTGATGGTCTGGGGTTGTTTTGCTGCTTCAGGACCTGGAAGGCTTGCTGTGATAGATGGAACCATGAATTCTACTGTCTACCAAAAAATCCTGAAGGAGAATGTCCGGCCATCTGTTCGTCAACTCAAGCTGAAGCGATCTTGGGTGCTGCAGCAGGACAATGACCCAAAACACACCAGCAAATCCACCTCTGAATGGCTGAAGAAAAACAAAATGAAGACTTTGGAGTGGCCTAGTCAAAGTCCTGACCCGAATCCTATTGAGATGTTGTGGCATGACCTTAAAAAGGCGGTTCATGCTAGAAAACACTCAAATACAGCTGAATTACAACAATTCTGCAAAGATGAGTGGGGCAAAATTCCTCCAGAGCGCTGTAAAAGACTCGTTGCAAATTATCGCAAACGCTTGATTGCAGTTATTGCTGCTAAGGGTGGCCCAACCAGTTATTAGGTTCACACAGGGCCATGTAGGTTTGGATTTTTTTTCTCCCTAAATAATAAAAACCATCATTTAAAAACTGCATTTTGTGTTTACTTGTGTTATGTTTCACTAATAGTTAAATGTGTTTGATGATCAGAAACATTTAAGTGTGACAAACATGCAAAAGAATAGGAAATCAGGAAGGGGGCAAATAGTTTTTCACACCACTGTATTAAAAACACTTTAATCTTTAAACACTTTAATTGAATGGATCTTGAAATTGAAATCTTCTAGCATATTTAATTGATGATTATGTATTTGTCCTTTTTCTTACTACTCTGCTCCTGCAGGTGTGATTCAGAGATGCACTCCAGTGACATATCACTACACCTCCTCCATCCTGCCCCGAAATCTACCAGTCAACATCACTAAAACAATCCGGCAGGATGAGTGGCATGCTCTGCGTAAGTCTTAATTAACCTTTATCCAATGATAGGATACCAAAACCTATTGGTATACCCATATTACTGTACATATGATTAAATTATTTACATTTTGCTATATTTTTAACTGCATAATTAAGAGGTTACATAAATTGTGTGTGTGTGTGTGCGCGTGCACAGATCTACGCAGGATGACTGCAGGCTTTGTGGGCATGGCTGTCTCCATCATCCTCTTTGGGTGGACCATTGGGGTGCTGGGCTGCTGCCAGCAGCACGACCTCATGCAGTATGTAGCTGGCCTGCTCTTCCTCATGGGAGGTAAATTTGTGTGTGTGTCAGTCTTTCTGTTTGTCTGTTTGTCTGTGTGTTCTTGTGTGTGCTTTGAATGCTGAGTTTATTTTTAGGCCATTGTTACAGTGATCACTGTAACCTGGGCTTATTTAAATCTAATCACTTTGATTATGTCGCCATCTAGTGGTCATATTATGCTATCTCATTTAGATGACCTAGTTGTAAATCATTTGTTTGCTTGTGAAAGTGGATTTGAGTATTGATAATTATAGATGTAGTGACTCAACTCTAAATGAGAAAACAAGGTCATCGCAAAAAAAAAAATGCTGACATTAAGAAAGGATTTGTTAAATTTATTTAAATATCAGGAGATTCACTAAATACCAGGCCTCACTGACATTATATGGGTATAAAAAAAAACACCTAGCACAAAAAGCAGTGACATGATTAATGCTTTTTAAAAAGTACCAATGGCGTTCAGGTTATATTCATAGCTTGTGGAGAGGTTTTGGTCTTGATCATGATGATGATGATGATGGTCATGATGATGGTGATGATGTTTTAACTAGTCTGTGCCATCTGTTGTAGCTTGCTACTCCTTCTGATGGCTTATTTTGTACATCTGTTATTTTAAACATACCGTGAATATTTAGTTAAAAACATGTTTTTTTAAGGTATATAGTTTTTTTGTAGTAGTCTTTTGTCGAAGGCGAGATTCATATAGTGCTAACTGCTAAGCCACTTTTCTGTCATTTAAAAAACTTTTGGTATTATGTTCGCCTATTTTGTTCAGTTTTTCACCATGCACATGTTTTTGGTCAGTATACACACCTTTGTTTTGAAATATACATATTTACATTTATTTTTCACAATTTATTATTATTTTTTTATATAAAGTGAAATTATTTTACAGTATGTATGGCTATTTTAGTTGTGTTAGTAGCATGCATAGTTATGTTGCACCTTAATTAAGTGTGCATGCTCAAAATTCACTGTTGTTTTTAGCATGCATGCATGTATACTTTGATGCCACAAAAAATTTGAATCTTGTAGGTTGCAATTTGTGCTGTCAATCAATAAACATATATATATATATATATATATATATATATATATATATATATATATATATAGTCATAGACTATGATTAATCACAATTAATCACCATTTTAAAATACAGGAAAACCTCGGTATAAAAAAAATACATTTTTGCGTGCAAAAATTTACATTTTGTAAGAAATTTGCATCAGCCTACAAAGCATTTTCAGTATATGGATGAACGAACCAAACTCAACCGAACGGGGGGGTAAGTTGGAAATGGCAATTATGATATATTCTTTTTTTTAGTTGTTTTTTTTTTTTTTCATTTTGTGCAAGATTCAGTGAAGTTTAGCAACAAGATAGCTAGCAAGGACAGTAGCAAGAAGAAAAGATATGTGCAATATATAATTATAATGTTGAAAATTGATAATATTTTTAGGTGTCTGGAACGCATGATCTTCATTAAATTATTTCCTATGATAAAATGCATCTCACAATACGAAAAACTCGCCTCCAGAACGAGTTAAATTCACATGCTAAGGTTTCACTGTACTCAGATTAACTTGTATTATACACGATGTTGGAATAAAGAAATGCAAGACAAACTGGTTAAAGTAAACAGATTCAGCAGTTATATAATATCTCAAGCATTAACATTTAACAAATGTTAAATTAAAAGCTCTCAAACAGTAAACTCCTTGCAGGATCAATCGTATTGTGAGCGCTGTCTGTTCCTTTAGTGCTGAACATGTCTGTCATCTCTTTTTCCACTTGACTAGAGCAAGTGTGGAGCACATGCTTCAGCTAAATATCTTCCTTGTTTTTTTTAACACGTCCAGAGTGAATGAGTGTAGTTGCCATTAGTCAACGATTAGATGTGCTGTCACACCGAGGTGGAGTTATGGTTACTTACTGATGTCCATTAAGTGTCGCCACTAAGTGCAATAAAAGTAGTTTCTGCCAACTGCCTCATTTTCACAGCCTTTTCTGCTAAAAATTCTAAATTAACCACATGTTAACTCGTTAATATTGAAAGTGCTAATTACAATATAATTGGCTGTACATACCTTACACAATATGCACACAATATGTTGCAAAAACTTTTAATTTGTATTACGGTCTACATCGTTAATGTCTTATTTATATATCACATGACCTCACCTACAGTTAGACATTTTAAATATTAACACTGATTGTTTGAATTTCAATAACTTAAGCGTCTGTGTTTTAATCTTATTCCATGTTTTTATGTACTCTTTGTGCACATATGGTTTTCCTTATGGTTTCTATTTTTCTAAACTATTTGGCAGGTGGATTGAGTGTGCTAAATTGTCTGATGTGCGAATGAGAATTTGAATGTGTGTGTGTGTGTACATGGTACAGGTCCAGAATTCTGGATTCAGGCCCAGTGAACACTGAGGCTCCACCATCACCATGATGAGATCGGGGTGAGAGTAATTAAAGACTCACAATGATGAATCATGATGATGGAGGAGAATTTTATTCTTGGATCCAGAAACATACTCTATGCCGTGTCAATAAATCCTATTTATACCAATGTCAAAAGTAATTTGTTTTTGAATCTAGTGTTCGGGTTATTCTGCATCTGTCTGTTTTGACCCCACATTCATTTTTCTCCTGCCAGGAACCTGCTGTATCATCTCCCTGTGCACCTGTGTGGCAGGAATCAACTTCGAGCTGTCACGGTATCCTCAATACTTGTACGGCCTTCCCGAGGACATCAGTCACGGCTACGGATGGTCCATGTTCTGTGCCTGGGGTGGTCTGGGGCTAACGTTACTGGCTGGCTTCCTGTGCACGCTCGCACCTTCCCTGAGCAGCACCTCAACCCAAACAACCGTCCACAAACCACGGCACGAGAATGGAACTGTGTGAGAAACCTTTCCACAAATTGTACACCACAGCAGCACAGGACGCTGGTCTGGTCATAATCACAAACACACACACACACACACACACACACACACACACACACACACACACACACTGCTGAAATTACTCTATCATCCAGTTTAACACCTCTCATCAGCGTCAGGACATGAGTGCTGGAGGTGACTGGATACTAATACTCATCTCCTGCATGGCAGCTAGTGACGTGTAACCGTACACAACAAACTAGACTGAGCGCTCACTGTCACTCCTTAAGCACACGGAATAAGACACAGGATAGTTTCGGCATAAACAATGTAGATAATCAGACACAAACACAAAGACGACATACACGTATAGACTATTCCAAATAAACATTCCACCTTCCTAAACCTGAACTGAAAACGGTTGCATTATGAACATACATCTTAAAATGGTGCTCTCTGTTCTAAATACCACGTGCACAAACATTTACATGCGTCAGGACTAACAGGGACAAAGACCATCTGGAAGCCATGTTTTATTATTATTTTTTAATCCTAAAGTACTGCATTTTTTTTTCTAGATTTAAATCCTAATCAGGACTTGCGTAAACACCACCGTGGTCCGAGCCCTTTGTGCTCCATCAAAAGTCTAGACTAACCTTGTAGCATTGGTACTTTCCTAAAGCCGCTATTGCAGCAGTATTAAAAGAAACAAATAAATCCTGCGACAGCAGTTCCTGATTAGAGCTTTGAAAAGAGCAAAATCAGCTAAATAAATAAATAAATAAATAAATAAATAAATGCTACAATGGTTTCCACCGAGGTGAAGGATCTGGACTTATCTCTGTAAAGACTGTGACATAAGCCCGAGGACTTAACTGAAGAGGAGAACAGCCGCAAGAGGGAGAAAAGGATGTGTGGAATTATGAGATAAAAAGAAATATCAAAGGTTGGATTGAAGCATTGATGCATTAGTGGAGTAAACTTTCTAGGGCCTCTGTAAGTCAGTCTGTACTGAAATTCATTTTCTTCTGTACTTTTTATTTCGCTATTTATTTGAAACAAGGTCTGGCAAAGAATGGGGCTCTATTTTTTTTTTTCTTTGTCATCAGGCTGACACTGGACGACTTCACTTTTCTTGAGGGATTGGAAATGTTTCCGTCCTTGGGAGTACGCAGTATAGTTGAATAGCTGAGCTGAATTTTGTAACAGTGCTCCTCTGAGCATCACGTCTTGTTGAGCAGAATGGCTGCTGTGAGCTCACCACAGGAATCCAAATCCAGATAAAATTACCTTTACAGTTGTTTTTCTTCCACAGTGCTCTCAGATCCTTTCTATAAAAGCACAAAGATGCATGAAGCCTGTTACAATTTCTCACAAATAACATGCTTAAAATGTGTGTTGCATAGAAAAGTGTCCTAATGCTACAGTATAGCGTAAGGTACACTGTATATCGGTGTGTAACATACAGTACTCTAATGTTTTCGTTACCCAGACTGCACCTTGGCGAGGGTGGGCTATACAGCAAAAATGTTACCGTGATATATAATCTTTACTAATAAAGTGCCTCCAAAACTCCAGAGCCACATTTAAAAGAATTAGTGTTATAAATGTCAGTGATATACGTGTAGTAGTGCTGGTAAGTGAACTGCACACCACAGTACTGTTCTGAGTTCTAGATTCTGACAAGACAGATGGTGTTAATTAATTTTCATTAAGACGAGCTCTGACAGTTTTAAAGTTGTAGTGAAATTTTCTGTAAGGACATACTTTAGCATATGGAAGGAGGTAAAACTGTAGCTTGCTGTTTTCTGACATAGCCTTCGGGACTGTGCAGTTTCACCAACATGACAAGCTGCGTTTGTTTCATTCCAGTGAAAGAAAAAACGAGGGATGGTCAGGGACCGACTGTTTATAGCTGCTATAACGTGCTGTGCCAAGAGAAAAGTGTTTAGCTCGTTTCATGTTTCCCACATTTTATTATGTTTCCCACATCTCTTAAAATGGATTCAATCCTTTTTTGCTCCTCCTCATTCTGCACATAATACTCCATGGTGACAAAGTAAAAGCAGGTGTTTGGAATTGTTTTGGTAATTTATTTTTATTTCAAAAAAAAAAAAAAAAATGAAATATCTAATTCCCATAAGTATTCAGATCCCTCTCAGTATTTGATTGACGCACCTTTGGCAGCAGTGTGAGTGATGCTGCAAGCTTGGCAATGCTTTCTTTTCGAAGGGTCTCCCATTCCTCTTGGCAGAATCTTTCAAGGCAATCCAAGTTGAATAAGCAAAGCCATTTCAGGTCTCTGCAGAGATGCTCTACTGGGTTCAGATCCAGACTGGCTGGACCTCTCCAGGACTTTCACACAAAAGCCATCTTCAGAAGCCAAGGCTGTGTTTTCTTAGGGGTACACTTTGGGTTTTTGTCTTATTGAAATGTAAACCGTCTTCCCCCAGCCTGAGATCCTGAGCATGTTGGAGAATGTATTCTATACTGACTAGTCTCCCAGATTGCAGAAAAATATCCCCACAGCATTATGCTGACACCTCCGCTCGAAGGATGGATTTAATAAAGTGATAAGCGGTGCTTGATTTACTGATTCCAAATGGTTTAATCTTGGTGTCATCAGATCAGAGGATTTTGTTTCATATGGGCCGAGAGTTCCTCAGGAGCTTTTTTGGCAAACTTTCAGCAGACTGCCGTGTGTGTAAGGCTCTCCCGTCTCCAAAAGAGAACTCAGGATCTCATTTATAGTGACCTTTGAGTTCATGGTTACCTGATTGCTCAGTTTGACTGGGTGGCCAATTCTGGGAAGATCGTTGGTTGCTCCAAATCTTGATGGAGCCCACTGTGTATCCTCCTTTCCCAGATCTTCCTCACCCCAACACTCACTCACTCATCTTCTATAGTACTAAATCCTGTATAAGCCTATCCCAGGAGACCTGGAGAGGGTGCCAATCCATCGCAGGGCACACAGACATACACACTCACACACCATGGGCAATTTGAGAACACCAATTAATCTACATGTCTTTGGACTGTGGGAGGAAACCAGAGTACCCTTAGGAAACCCATCAAGCAAACTCCATGCACACAGAGACAGAAATCGAGCCTGGCCAAGAACCGAACCCGGACCCTGAAGGTGCAAGTCGACAATGCTAACCACTACACCACCTTCGCCCCAACACATCATTAATTATTTAATCGGTTTTCTGTGTTTTTTGTTTGTAGATATTCAGTTAAACACTTTATGTTTATATATTTAAGTCATTATGTTTATATATGTTTATATATTTAAGATATGTTTATTTTGTTTATAATTATCTTTGGACAGAGGGGAGATTCGAACAGTGCTAACCATTAAGCCACCATGCTGACATTTTTTTGTAGTATGCATGTTTTTTTGTACTGTTTTTAAGCATGTCTACCCAGTTTTAAAGTATTTATGCATAGTTTTTTTATTACCTGCTTACTTATTACTCCTAGATGGATGGACGGATTGGTTTAATATGCATACTTTGTACTTTTTTGTGACACAAACCTCAGAATCTTTTAGATTGCAATATGTGTGCTAGTATATACTTTTGTGACCCTTTGTGGAGTATTGTGTGTAGAATGATGGGGGGGGGGGGGGGGGAGGATTTGAATCCATTTTAGGATGAATGCGAAACATAAGAAATGTAACAAACTTGAAAGGGTCTGAAAACTTTCTGTCGGCGCAGTAAGAGAAATCAGGAACTAATATTTTTCTCAGACTCTTCACAACATTAAGTGTACCTATAAACTGGCAAATGACTGTGGTATGAAAGAAATTAAACAGTTCAGGAAATGCTGTCATGGAAGTCACCTGTCAGGGGGATAAAAGCTGCACTGCTTCACCCTGTCAATATTTTCTTTCCTTAAGAGCACACTATTATTTATTCCTTATATAATTTATTTAAATTGAGGCATCAGATTGTATATAGTCCCTGCTCTAATTCTATTCCTCTGTAATAAACATATAGAGAGCTGCTGAATTCACAGGAAACAGGCTTGAGGTTGTACTGTAAGATATCAACAAAATTGGGATTTCAATCAGACCTAGACCGGCTTCTCTACACGAGGTGGAATAATTTGCATTTTTTGATATACATAAGAAATACACTAAAGGTGTCAAGATTACTACAGAACTAACTTTTAAAGCCTGAGCACAGTGCATTAATTTAAGCTTCATATTTTGCTCTGATGTGTTTCAGGAGAAATGTAAAAAAAAAAAAAACAATTAGAAAAATGATGTAATAAGGAATTAATAAGAGACACAACTACATTCTAGGCACAAAAAATGTTGCAAGAGAGTGAAAAAGCACAATCTATGTGCCCTGAATTACCAAGCAGCTATAAATCTGAAATTTCTATGTTCTCCGGCATTTCTTTTGGCACCGGAAGTAGCACCGTTTTCATTTTGTATGAACTGTTTCTAAGGGATTTATTTCATGAAGCACAGGAATCATTGTCTCGCATGACACTAATATGGTGAATTTATTTCAATGTTTGGAGATAATTGTGTCCATTTTTAATATGATTTTTATTTTACAGGAAATAAAATGTAAATACTGTGTAAAATTTGTTTGTGTAAATTTATATTGTAACAAAAGGAGACATGTTTACTCATATATACTCATATGTACATATGGCATTTGAAAAGAAAAAATATTGAGGGCGTTATGTTCTTAAACTAAAATATGTAATCAGCCAGTTAAAATTATAATTTTACAAATTCATCCAAACTCTAGACATAACAAACAAAGGATTAAAAATTATAATAATTAAAATAATTGATGATAAAATTAATAGATTTGATCATTAAGTCAACTCAAACAATAGGTATGAGAATTAAATGTATGAGTTCATTCACACATTCTTAAGAATCAAATTGCCCATAATTAGACAGAGCTGAAATATATATGAAAGAGAGGGAGAAAGAGAGGGAGAGATCCTGCCCTTCTGATTTTACAATAAAATGCAAATGTGTTCTTTTAATAAGGCACTTACATATTACATTATACATTATACATACATTAAGCATCTACATCCCTTCCACATCCATGTTCCAGCCTTATCTGCTGACTTCACCCTAAACCCAACATTGCAACAGGGAAAGTAATAAAAGGGCATTGCTGCAGATTGACTGTGCTTGTTACACAATTTTTTTAGTTACTTTTACTGCATATATCAAGGCTGGGACATTTGTTTTTTGAGGCGTGAGGATGTTCCTACAACCAGGTAACTGTCCCGTGAACGCTCCTTGGAAGTGTGTGACTTGCTGTTCAGCTTGGAGGGTTTCGGCAAAGCTCCCTTGCATGGGTCATGCTTCTGCAGGTACGTCCCAAGTGTTTCCCAGCCTCCACCAACACGCACCATAACATGCTTATCATTCAGCATCTGCAAAAAAACAAACAAACAAACAAAAAAAAGGCACACAGCTATTTATATAGGATTATTATATCTTTGTATTTTTAGATCTACTAAATTAAACTCGGTATCTGTAAAAACTGGCCTTCTATTAGGGCCATCTGACTTTATAAAACAATTAATAAGAATCATATTTTGACTATTTTGACACATATTGCTATTTGCTTATTGCAATTTACCCTAAAATATGTATTGATTAAATAATACAGAATAAAGTAGAGAGGCCTCCATGATGCTTTCACGCAGGTGTAGTAGTAATAGTAGTATTGGGTGTAGTAATAGTAATATAATAATCAGTTTAGCATTTCTAAATAATATCTATTGGTGCAGGTGTTTGTTTACTTTGAGCAAGAAGCTTATTAGTTGTTTATTATTCAGTAAACCATCAAAACTTGCAGTTTATAATCTGGTACAAAACTGCTCATAACGTCACTTCTACTCAACATTTTGATTTAATTTAGGGTGCAGGTTTAAGTTCAGGCAAATACCTAAGTACTGGAAAGGTTCATTAACATTTGTGACAAAATCTGGCTGGACATACAGACTGACATACCGACAAACAAATTCTGAGACTGTTTTCAGGTCCTTCAATGTATAAAATGTAAAGATACCACCAAAAGAGCGAGTTCTGACCAATGTACAGACAAAACCTATCTTTTATTTATATAGATATTTGCAGAACGATCAAGAAATGTGTTTGCTTTGTCTTCGGAGCCCTGAGCTAGACAAAATCATCCATTTTGGGGTTTAGTGAAGAATGAGCCCCTTTACATGAGCCCCTTTCTTTTGAAACAGATTAAATATTGAAAGCCTCCATCTCATTATACTTTAGTAAAAGGCAAATGAGAGAGAGAGAGAGAGAGAGAGAGAGAGAGAGCACTGTCAAAATCTCATTACGTTTAATGAAACACTGCCTCATGGCACCAGCTGAGCACCAGCTTAAGAGTAATCCAACTCACACACAAAGAAAGAGAGAGAGAAATTATTTAAAATAAAACTTTCTTAGACACACATATACAGTATATACACCCATTTATTGATGGACACTGACTAATTAATGTTGTTTTTTGTTGTTGTTGTTTTTTGTTGTTGTTATTTTTTTTTGTTTGTTTGTTTTTTGTGCAAATTTACACTTGCGACACACAAACCTCCAACACCCTCTAGCATAGTGCAAAAACTGCCATGGCAACAGCAGTTGAACAATAAAAAGCAGATACAGAGATGAGAAATGAAAGGTAGGGAAAAAGAGGGAAAGAGAGAAGATGCCCCTCTGTCCCTTGAGACATTCAGCCCTCCCCTCCCCTTACACACACACACATACACACACACACACACACCCCGCCCCAAACCCCTGTTCTCTCCTCTCCTGCTATCAGACATAACCCCTTCATTAGAGTGCTGTTCCACTGCTGGTATTACAAGCAGATTTATTTCAGGGTTCCCCTCCCACTTCAACTCCCAGCGGTCTCCTATGCATCCTAATCGAAAGATTCACACACGCACACATGCCAGGTCTTTTTAAAACGTGTGCTGTGTGTATCAGCTGCTGTAAAACTGATTAACATGTCAGGGTTGTCAGTATGTGCAAGTAAATGAATGTGATCCCGATGTTTTGACACCTTTAATTTCAGATAAACAGCCAGTTGTTAAAATAAATGTTGCTTTTTTTTTGTATTGCATTTCAAAACATGGACATTTCTTTTTTGCCTTCTGTACACTATGTTTTGCTTCTCTCTTAGACAGATGTCTCTTTGAAAATTTACAGCTTTATTTAATAACTGAATAGCCCCAATACATTTTCTTTTCTTCTACTGTTCTGCTCATGAGTACTGGAGGACACGTTGTGCTGGCAACAGTGGCTTTGAAAGCATTCAGATCAGCGTTTTGAGTCGTTGTGTACTGATATTGAACAATGAATGCACTGGTTCATGGCCAACACACTCCCCATCCTCCACTCCCTTTCCACATCCACTTTCCAGTGTGGAAACTAAATCCAGTTTATTTGCCTTCTTCTTCCTCTCAGCTGCACTTCAAGTCACAGCCACTAGATGCCAGACTGCAGTCACTCGCCACTCGCTTGAAATATGCCAGTATTTGTCAAGTTGAGAAGAATATCTCCCCAAGGATCGCATGCAGCCTATAGTAGAGATGTTCTAATTCAGGAGACAGCCTGCTCCATCTCTGTATTCTATTTTTGTCTAATCACTTGCAGAGCGAGGGGTGTGAATGCAGACACCATCCAGAACTGAAGACTAATCTGAGCAGGTTATCCCAGCTAATGGAAAAGACAGTCATTCAAGCATAATGACTGTTTAAGCAAAAGAAGAATAATGAGACTACATTCCAGCAAAGAACAAAAACATGGCTAAAATCTTTTTCATGCTTCACCTGATGTTCATGTTATCGTTCAGGGTTTTAAATCCTTTTTTAAAGCCGCTTAATGGATGCAGGTGTGAGGAACAGGAATGCATAATAACTAGGAGATACTGTAAAGACAACATCTTAGATATGTCTACATCTCTGATCCATGTTAATAGCGCATTTGATAGATTTTCGATAATAAAAACTCTATGTCATGCATCTGTTGGGTATCTATTAACAACGATTATTTGAGTAAGATGAATGAGGTAGATATCACTCCTATAATACTGTTGTCATGGCTCCGATATTGTCACATGTCCTTAATGCTGATTAAACGCTTCACGAATTGCTTTCTGTGCTTGTCCATGAAATATACCCATTCAAATGAGCTAATGAATTTGTGTCTTTTCCATTCATGAAATCATAAAAGCAAAGCAAATCCATCTCCCACACATATCTTTTCATAGAGAGATAGGATAAGAGATGGCATTAAAAGCTTTTTGATGGAGCCTCATGGATGAGAGCAAATGCAGACCTCTTTCTCTGTCTCCCTCATCTCTTCTCTGGATCTCCTGCTAATTGGCTCTGTGACATAAAGAGACTGCTTTTTCCCCTTAGGAGAGCGAACTGGAGCCCTGGAGGACTGGTCTGATTGAGAAATCACAGAAGATGAAGGAAGGAAGAGGCGGGACCAGCTAGAAGCCAACATCATTTAACGAGCTTCCCTGTGTAATCATACTGCTAATGACTTCAGCACTAAAATCAATAAATTGGCTCCTTTTTACAGCATGGCACTAAACTATAAGCTAAAGACACACCCTTAATTTATGTGTGGAAAATATTATTTTCTTAACGACCAGGATGATGGAGCTTTAACATTTTATGCAAAAATTATCTATGAACTATGTCACAAAAAATGCACAAAACAGTACCAAAGTCAAGACAACAGATTAAAAATATTGAAATGTTTCATTTAAACAGGAAATTATTTTGAAAAATCAATATTTTTATATTGTATATGTTTAAATTTTTTGTAAAAAAATATTTCTTCACTATTCAAATTTGTTTGTACAATTTAATTAAATTATAGAATAGTAGACTTCAGAGCATGTTAGCCATTATTTGTTTTGCTGTTTTTTAATAAACATATATAGGACTCAGGATTGTGCAGTATAGAGTGACATATCTGTTGAATTGAACTGAATTTTAGTTCATTCAACCAACTACCCAAAGGTGACTGTTAAAAAAATTGATTTAAAAAAATGGGTCACATAAGCAAAGAAACAGCACAGGTACACATGTTTTTACTGTTGTTTTTGTTTGTTTCGAGAGTTCCCATTATTCCTATTAGTGGTAAAATTGACCCTTTATTTCTTTGCCTATGTGATCAATTTATTTATTTATTTATTTATTTTTTCGGTGCTCAGTCACCTTTGGGTAGTCGGTTAAATGAAGTAAACTTATAAAAGTAATGATAATTTTTGTTCTACTTTACATTTTCGTAATCCCAAATACCGTACACAGTTTGAAATCTCCCTATTAACACACACCAGCACGGCTAATAAATTATATATAATATTTCCATACACATGTTGCAAAATTTGTGGCAGAACTAAATATTTTTAACAGTCATCCTTGAAATATACTGCGTAAAATATATTTAGAAGTGATTTAATTAGACATAAATTGCTTTCCAATGATCATATCATAAATGCCCTGTACAAGTAAGCTTATAGATCTAAAAAAAAAATAATAATAATAATAATAATTTAAAGTCCAAACAAGCATGATTACAATGCAAAAAATAAATTGCTAATGTTTTGAAAAATTAGCAGTAACTAAGTGCATGAATGTATTTATATACATTCAAGTTTGCTAATTTTCATGGAAGGTGTCAATCATTTAGAAGTTGACTGTACAGATGTGTATAATCGTCGATGGGGTTAAAGAGAAAATGCTAACATTAAAATAGAGAGAGCATATAGAATGTGGCCAAAGAATGAGATCCATCTAAAGAGGACAAAATTAATGTTTGCTTTTTGTAGTTTTAAATAATCAAAGAATGCCAGTCATCCTTGGTTGCTGAGCAGCAGCTCATATTGATGTAGGCATGCCACAGACATCTATTTGTTCTTTCTTCAGGATAAAAGCACTGGTGTTCTAAATCATTATATTTTTAACATGTCCGATGCTTCCAAATCTTGCCTGTATGTATCGGTTTTAGCAGGTGTAAGGGCTTGTTTTGTGTACATTAAGATGGTGGATGGTTATGAATTATAATAGCGAACCATAAGGCAATGTGTGAGGTCGGTATGGAAAAAGGCCTGGAAGTTGAACTGTCTCCGAAAACAGGCTGATTAATATATTGATCACTGGGACAGCAAAGAGAGATAGTGTGAGTTAAATAAGAGGTGTCTGATAAGTGTAATTGAGCATGTAATGGTTTGAGCAGGTCCCCTATTAGCAGAAGTGACAATGCTGTGAAGTGCTCTTTAATGTCTATTGCATGAGTGGCTATAGTGAGTGAGGAAATATTTGTTCCTTTTTTCCCTCTTATTTTTTCTCAAATATTTTTCATTGCTGTATCTTTAGGCAAATTTGTTTTATATTTACCTACTATGAGAAAGCTTGTTAAAGGGTTCATCATCTGATTTTATCTACTGGTCAGTCAGTACCTTTTTTTCTCTACTATTCAAAATGTGTGAACCTTTTCTTCATGTTGCCAAGCAACCCAAGCTCCCATGAGTGTTTGCCTTTGAATGAATTCCACACATTTCCCCCCTAACCCGGGTCCTAACTAACAAAATAGAAATTGAATAGGCAACAAGAAAAGCACTAGTTGAGATGTTGCTAATGCATTACATTAAAATTATTTATAGCATTAGTTATCATTAACAAGCAAGAGATTAAAATAAATAAACCATAATCGTACCAGAGTCAAAAATGCTTGAAATTAGTTTTTAGTAACTAATCAATTAAACCTTATAATAAACACTTAAATGAACTAATTATTAACAATCCATGTTATATATATATATATATATATATATATATATATATATATATATATATATATATGTATTATGAAAATAAATGTCATGTTGCTATTGGACTTCCAGTGATTTCTTTGAAATTGTTTTTTATTGTGGGACAGAATGACTATACAACTTTCATCTTTAATGCAATCCTCATTCTTGGCAGAATTGATAGTGGTTCAATAAGACCAACTTTGCTCCACAAATTTTAAATAGGGTTGAGGCTGCCAAAGCTTAAGGAACACTCTGTTTTGTCCTAGCTGATGATTTGAATTTGTGCTGAAGAATTTTAAGGTAATCGACCTAATTCATCACCCCTTCCACTTTGAGCAACGCACCTGTACCACTGGTCGCTAAACCTACCCAAAGCATGATGTTTGGTGGGTACAATCTTAGGGTTGAAGACCTCGCCCCCACCCCTCCATACATACCTCAAAACTTCAAGTCCATTAGTGGATCCTGGGTTGTTCCTGACCATCCAAACCAATTTCAGCTGAGAGTAACAGATTGGCTTTTCTTTCAAATCTGAGGAAAATAGCTACACCTGCCAGTAACTTTTAAATAAAATGATTTTAACTTGATGTGGTAATCTGCTGTTGTTTAACAAGTGACTTGT
The DNA here is from genome assembly GCF_024256425.1 of Clarias gariepinus. Taxonomy (NCBI): domain Eukaryota; kingdom Metazoa; phylum Chordata; class Actinopteri; order Siluriformes; family Clariidae; genus Clarias; species Clarias gariepinus. Next base: position 7,471,460 of record NC_071102.1, read on the forward strand.
GTAAATCTCCAGTCAATCATCATCACTTATGGGAAATTAAAGAGGCTTTGAACTTGGTGAATAAAAAGACATTTCAGGATATTCAGCAGCATTAAATTATTGATCTAAGAGGGTGTATATATATTTTTGACTTCTTAGGTATATTCTTTACCATGCGTTGATATCTGTAAACCCAAAATAAATGATATATTGTGCTTCAAATATTTTCATTGTTTACATTTATTATAAAAGTATTCAGAAAAAAATTCAAAGAATAATTAAAAACCCAATATTGTCAAGCTATTCATATGACTAGCATCTGTAAACTTTTGAGCGGAACTGTACTTTAATGTATGTTGTTAACATTGCTTAGTGTTTATTATTTCTAAAGCTTAAGGTTTAATATTTTTAACGCTTTATTTGTTCCACTATTCCAATCTCTATTAAGGCTTAAGTATTATTTAGATTTTGAACAATTAGATCATATTATTTGATCTAATATGCTAATCTATGCATATCTAATATAAGCAATCTGCATTAAAGAAATTTTCTAACTTGAATGATTGATTTAATCTGAAGGTGCTTATACAAAGAGGAGGAAAGCTCAGGGCTATACTTACCCTCACATACAGCACTTTATCCCCTATTCGGTAGTGGCCTTTGGGTTGTTTCTCAATGCGGAACCTAACATCACATGTGCATGGTGGGTCTTCTGAAATCTGTTTCACCTAGAGCAAAACAGAGCCTTTTTATACTATGCATTCAAATAAACAGTATTGTGTTTGTTAATCATTTTAACTCACTATAGCATCCAGTAGGCCGTCTTTGCCCTTTGGGTTTCGTGAGGAGGGGGTGGTTGTTGGTGTTTGAACAATTGCCTGTGGATTGGGTTTAGGATCAGGTTTAGGCTTAAGTTCAGTTTCAGGTTCAGGTACCAACTCAGTATCTGGCTTAGGTTTAGGCTCAGGTTCTGTTTCATGTTTCAGCTCATCTGCCTTCTCAGCCTTAGGATCTGGTTCCAGCTCAGGCTCTGGTTCAGGTTCAGGTTCCAGCTCAGGTAGAGGATCCAGCTCTGTTTCTGGCTTAGGCTCAGGTTCAGGTTCGAGTTCAGGCTTAGGTTCAGGTTCTGGTTCCAGCACAGGTTCTGGTTCAGGTTCTGGTTCAGCTTCTAGCTCAGGTTCTGGCTCAGGCTCAGGTTCAGGTTCCAGCTCACACTCTGGCTTAGACTCAGGTTGAGGTTCAGGTTCCAGCTCAGCTTCTGGCTCAGGTTCATGTTCCAGCTCATGTTTCAGCTCAGGTTCATGTTCCAGCTCAGATTCATGTTCCAGATCAGGTTTCAGCTCAGGTTCAGATTCCAGCGTAGGTTTAGGTTCTGGTTCCTGTTCCAGCTCAAGCTCAAGTACTGGTTCTAGCTCAGGTTGAGGTTCTGGTTCAAGCACAGATTCTGGCTCAGGCTCAGGTTCCAGTTCAGACTCAGGTTCTGGTTCTGTCTCAGGTTCAGGCTCAGATTGTAAGACTGGGGCAGAGGCAAATTCTGAAGAACAGGTTGGAAGTGGAGAGGCAGGTGGTGTGATTGGAGACACAGGAGTAGGCAAAAGACAAGGAGGTGGAAAAGAAGGTGGAAAGAAAAGAGAACTGGATGGAGAGGGTAATGATGAACCAAAGACTATCGGTGAGGATAAGGAATGAAATTCTTCTTTCTCAATCTCTTTTTCCAATTTGACCAGACCAGGTGGATCAACACCATACCTGTGAGAAATGATAGATAATTCAGTGAGTAAATGGAATGTATGTTGCGCCACTTAAATGTTAAAAAACTGTAATCTCTGATTAAAACCTTAGCCTATTAGATTTAATCCTGGTTAAAGCTTAACCCTTCTTAGTGCAACCCGGTCTGACAAAGAAAGAACTGATTACACATGAACAACTATAACACACTATTTTGTGCGTTTCAAGATTCTATGTACAGTAGAACACCTCAAAAGATTTTTTTAGATAAAAATTTTTTACAGCATATTAAGCTATATATAAGCTAAGAGGTACTGCGGGAAACCCTGATGGACCATAGTTCCATCAACACAGGTCAGCCTAAGCTCTATTTGACCATTTACATAGAAAGCAAAAACTCAAGCTTAAATAATTTAAAATACTGAAAAAGTGTACAGCAGTTATCTCCTGAAAAACCATTATCTTCCAATCATTTTCTTCTCAGCAAAACAAACAAGAAAATAAACATGTCTAAGGAAAAAACAATAAGCTCTCACTTTGAGACAATTCTCCCAAGCTGCATGAGGCACACACACACATCCCGTGGATGCCTTCGGAGAACTAAAGAAAAACAAACACTGCATATTAACGACTTAACAATTTGACTCATGTTGAGAAACAACAGGATCCGGTCATACAACAGCCACTAAACCTGAAAGAGAATATGTTCCTATTCTGTGGTTTAAAATTCATTATCAAAAGTCAGTAAACTGAAGGAATGTATCAGAAATAAAACATAATACAAATCCAATAGCTGACAGGGTGATATTATACAAACTGAAATTAAGTAGATTTGTCTTCTTACACAGCACTTTCAAAAAATAATTTATCAAAAAGCATGTTTATCGTTACTTGCATTATAACAGCTATAAAACAGTTTTTTCCTGACTACCCTTTGTTTTTTTCTCTTTTTGTTTTTGAAATAAATAATAAATATAAATAATAAGTTTAGCTTGTCATTTTGCAAAAAAAACAATGCGTTCTATATACTAACATACATTCTGTCCTGAAGACTTTTCTGTGCATTTAAACTTTAATTTACAGCTTTACTTCTGTCTGTTACTAAGCATTGATACTGGAGACTCCTTCCCTAGTTGCCATCCAAGCTTGTGCAAGCTATTACTATAAAATCAATGTTAGAATTAGAAAATTAATCTAACCCTATGAAATGCAACTAGAACTATTGTCAGACCTAGTAAATTAATGAAATTCTTTTGACAAAAAACAGATTCACAAATTCAGCAGCACTTTTTAATAAGCATAACAAAACCTTTACAAAATGAATGTTTGCATCAATAATGATCCCAGAGTGTGTCTTTGAGGTACAATATCAGGATTAAGAAAAAACAATAAAATGACACAGGAAGATAAAGGATCTCATACACTGACAATCAACAAGATCAAAAGATAAAACAAAATACTTCAAAAGAAGAGAAGCTGCGTCTCGGAAAGGTTTAAGCCTTTCCAATTCTCAAAATATAGGAGCATATATCATATCTTTAAAAAATACACTGCCTGGCCAAATAATAAAAAAATTTACACACTATTAGATTTCACTTAATCACCTTTAGCTTTTATTACAGCACACAATGAGATGGCCAGTTCATGTGTAAAAATGATTCCTCATGCTCCCAATCTTCATTGATGTGATGTGACACCCTGGTCAGTACTTTCAGATTGCCAGCTGACTTTATTTTATAATGATGCTGAGTCTAGACCTAACCACATAATGATGCTGAGTCTAGACCTGACCAACTGAAGCAGCCCCATGCCATAACACTGTATTCATACTATGACCACTACGCATGCTGTTTGCATCTCTTCATGCACTCCCTATCTCACCCTGATGTACCCATCGCCTGGAAAAGGGTCAGTCTAAACTCCACAGACCACATGACCTTTTTCCATTGCTCCATAGTCTAATCTTTTATTAATATTTTTACTAATTAGTGGTTTTCTTATGGCCACACAGCTGTTTAGTCCCAATCCTGTTAGTTCTCATCACATTGTGTGTGTATGGAAATACTTTACCCTTAATTTTCAGCATTAAACATAGCTATTTCTTACAATGCGACTTTAAAAACTGTTGACGTAATCTCCACTCAATCTCCATAATTTTTTCCGACCTAATTTCTTTTACAAAGTTGACGGTTCAGCACTATTCTTCCAGGTGTTTATAATGATAAAGGGTAAGAAAAGATTTTTAACCCAGATCCAGTCATTTTAAATCTGTATGTGCAAGACCAGAAGTGTAGTTGTAAAGTGCAGTTTCTGATTTTGTGCTTATGAAAAGGAGGCACTACTTTTAAGGCATTGCAACCCACATACAAAACAAACATGGTATTATCTGTTTAAGTAACATGGAACGCTCTGTTTGAGAGGAGGATGACGCATGTAGAAGGGATTACCTTTTTATAACAGATCTGTGTTGAAACAGGTTTTAAATGCATTACTTGCAATTAAAGGCAAAAAATAATCATTGTTAACATTTTTTTTCCTGTAAAATGATTATTTGATGGTTTTGTCTGATTTGTTCATAAAGGCATAACAAGTTCCAGGACTTTTCTGTGTATCTTTTCCGAACAATGTCCTGTACTATTCATCTTTTCTAAACAAATAAAGTACATGTATTAAAGGACTGGAACACTCTCTTTTTTATTCTCTTTGCAACATATAATCCTTTCCTTCCCCTGATCCTACGCTTTTCACTCCCTTTTCATCTCATTCCAACAATATTGTCCTCATTTTTCCTTTTTTTTTTTTTTACAATATTTTTCAGCAAGCACGTCCAATGACAGCACAGCACAAAAGGGTCATGAGAAACCCTGCTGATACTGAACTGCCATTCAGCTCTATTCCCAGTGGAGCTTATATGAGGAAAGTGAGACAGAGAGATGGATGAAGAGAGAGAGCGAGAGCGAGAGAGAGAGAGAGCGAGAGAGAGAGAGAGAGAGAGAGAGAGAGAGAGAGAGCATAAGGCAGGGTGGGGGTTCTGTCTCCATGCCAGTGCCTCAGGCTTAACATCATCAAAGCAAACCATTAAGCAAAATATACTATTTATGTGATTTTTAATTAAGAAAACAGGAAGAAAGATATTTTGTGAGTTCTGTTTTTTGTAGAACTGTATCCCAAAATTAAATAGGTAATAAACAATCCATCTACTGGCATGTGAGTGGGAGGTGGGACGACGCTGGAGAATTCATTCTGTGAATTCATGTTAATTCTGTGGGGTGGACATGCACTAAAAGCGACCACTGAAAATTAACCTGAGCTCAGGAGTGACTCACTGCACCACCAGTTTTTAACATTTTAATACCATTATTCACTCTAAAGTTTATCCTTCTTTTTAATGGTGTGTAAGATTTAGTTATTTGCTAAAACAAGTACACAACACCGATCGTGTACACCGCCAAACAGCACTTATTTTTTCACTTTAATAAAACAATGATAGCCATAAAATAATCATAGTACCATCAATTTATAATTATAGAAATTTTCCTAAAACTTTAAAATGACATACCAAGATCATCTGACTCAAAAAGATGAGTTGGGCCTATGCCAATTTTACGGCACCAGAACAGAAAGTTGGCTGTGTTGTCTCGGGCAAAAAATGAACCAGGAGCTGCATCAGCTCTCCAGTGAATCATACGCCGGATGAAGGGCTGCAAAACACACAGTGTAATTATCGGCCATAAATGACTAACACATTTAAAATCATCGAAATATGTATGATAAAATATACACTGAAAACAGAGTATTGCTGAAAAATTTGAAAGCTATATATTTTAGAATAAGCACATTTAAGCAGATGTTCTTTTAAAAGTTACAGCTTCATTATCTGTTTCTTTTGTCTCAGACCACTGAGCAGACGATGAAAAAAGATGCAGGGAGAAATCGCAGTAGAAAAGAGGGAAGACAGCAAACAGCACACAGATGGCTCATAAGATGAGGGAGAAACCAGCCAAAGACTTTTTATTCTCTCTATTCTTTAGTGTGCTGTATTCCATCTGTAATCTGCGTCCATTAAACAACTAAATAATGCAAAGAATAACAGGCTGAAGTTGTGGCTCTTTCTATATAAAAAATATAGAGAATTAGATATAGATCAATATTACAGTTTTGTTGTTATAATGACATAAATGAAACCCAGCTCAGTAGAAAGCAAAAAAACCCAGAAGTTTAATAAACATACACAACATTAATCTGAAAGCTGCTAGACACTACTCAGTAGTTATGCTGTAGTTGACTGAGCAACATTTAAGGGTTTAGATAAATGTTCTGGTGTGAGGACCTTGCCATTGCTAGCCAGAACCATCCTCTCCTGTAACGCTTCAGCCAGCTGGCAGAGCACAACTCCAGTCTCGAGCATGTCCAGGAAGTTCTCAGCTGTTATATTGTTAGTTCCTAAATAACAGATTAACAGATATAGAGACTCAAAAACTAGTAATACACAGTGCTTCGGAATCAGTACTGTATTATAAGTTTGGAACAATTAACATTGGGTTTATAATGAAAACTATAAACTGCAGTATGTAACAATTAATGACATATATGGCAAAATTATTAATTACCTTAATCTTAAAAATAAATTATACTCAAAGAGATTTAAACACAATATAAAACAAATATTTTTTGGCTTGAACGACCCAAGATATATTGTACGCTACTGTATATAATGAACATATACTGTACATGCACAGGCAGTGAAAAACATCTTTAGGGCCAATCAGAACGACTTATTTTCCTTAATTTTGAATTTTGACAGTCTCCAAAAGTAGGAGATTTAACAGAAATTTTGCACAAAATGATAGTTCCTCCATGCCCAGTGACTGTATATGAGGCAAAAAAAAGTGCAAAGATCAAAGTTTCTGAACTGCAAATCACAGTACAGAGTGTAAAATATGGTGGAACACTGGAGCTTTGGGGCTGTTTTGCAACTAGTGGTTATGACATCTGACAAATAACAGGGCATTTTAGCCTAAGACATGGCTTCTTTGCAAGAAGGATAAGCCAGTCATAGATTGATATTTTTTCAAGTTTATGACTTACATCAATATCAAACCACAGATGGTAGGATGAAAAAAAAAAAGTTTTTTTTTTTACTATATTGGTCTCCTGATGTTATCCATAGTCTTGTTTGATATAGAAGATATGCAAAAACTTAAAAGAAATATTTAATCATTTCCATGTATCATCAACAGGTCTTTCAAAACTGTTGAGTGGGGCCAACATAATTCATAGTAACTTAAATTCAAAATAACTTTATAGACTAAATGAAACTATAATTATAAAACTAAATCAATGTTTGTTTCACATGCACAAGAATGACTCATTGGATGTGTTGCTCTGTTTTCATTTATTCTTTTTTACTAATTTTCATCTGTATGTGTCTCCAGATGTGTCTACAGGGGAAAGGTGTCTGCACAGTATGTGTGATCCTATAAAAACCTTTCTCCTCCATAAAACCGGTTCTTCCTTTTTAGCTGGTGTTGCATTCTTCCTGGGCCTCGGGCACACTCACAGGTGCTCAGAAACATCCTCTAAGTACTAAGTGAACTGCAAGCACCACTCCAGCCCCCTAACTGCTTACAGGGATGTAGATGAATTCCAGGGCTTGGGTGTTAAGTAAAGGAACTGAGAGTTGGGTACTGGAGCAAAGGATGAAGTAGAGGCATCAAAGGAGGCAAACCACAACAAAACTAGATGCATAAACAGATACTGATGTACAGAATGATGTGGATGCTCATTAACTCCATCCCTTTAGACAGAGAGCGAGAGATGCTGGTAATTAAACAAATTGCCCCCCCCCTGTAGTCCGCAGCGCCCATATGGCCAGACTAGCGCTGAGAACAGAAAGGGGTTGCCGGATATGGGTAGGGATGGTTGTTTGTTTGCATCAACAAAAAGGCCAGTGGAGTTTGAATAAGCTAAAATGTAAATAAGAATCTTTATGCAAAATGACCAGCAGGCTTTTGTGAAAATCTCTGGGTGGCTTGTGTTTATAATAATATGCTGGTCTCTGACTTGCTCAACCTCACAACTCTTTCCCCCTATCAAAGCAATAAGACAAGCAGTGGCAAGTCCTGCTTTATTTGTAAAAGCAAATCTGGGTGTTCGAATACCTGCAAATACCTATTTTTTTTTACTTTGCATTGGTCCTACCTGTAGGGAAATATTATGCAATTTAGGTAATGCAATTTGTCTGAAAATGTGATACTGGCCACAATTCTAGATCATCCATATACAGTATGACGGGTTGTTTTTGTTTTTTGTGGATTTTAAATCGCTTGTATAAAAAGGAAACATTCAGTATTGTTGGATATTATGTTATTTGATTATGTGCATAGAGGAAACATCTAATATTTACTTTTCTGTCAATTACATTTCCTGTCAGTTCATATCCAATCCTGCCTTTGTATTCAGTCCTTCTAGTCTAAATGTTGCTCGAGGCATGGCTTTACCGGAAACACTGAAGGGAGGAGTTTATTTGTTTGAGCTTTAAATTTCAAAGCAACCTCAACTAACATGCATCATGAATTTCACTGGCTTACCCAGAATGGTGTTGATCCACAGAGCGAGGTCTTCCTTCATGGGAAGTAAGCTTGCTTCATGCCTGCTGGCTAGCCACTCACTGTACTGTTGCTGGCAGGAGAGGACAGGAGCACGATCCCGACGGACACCGAATGGCCAAAACATCCTATAACACAACCCAAGACCTGCATTAATAAACATTCACCATCTTACAGAAGGAATCGAAAGTTTGCGTCTATTACCATGCAAGAAATGATGACAGTGGGATTACTGTCTAAAGTTATATAAACTTTATATATAATAAGTAATATATACGTGAAAATATCCTTTGAGCCTTTTTATTAGGAATATTTGCATGCACATAGGAATAGTATATATTTTTAAATAATCTGAACTAATTTCTTCATAAATGTCATTTGCTGTTAAAATGGGCAGTATATTGGTTTTAGCACTTTTTTCCAGGTCCGGGGTTTTTGTCGTGGAGTCTTTGTGCGTGGAGTTTGCATGTTCTCCCCGTGCTTGTTTTCCTCCCACAGTCCAAAGACATGAAGATTATGCTTATTGGCCTTCCCAAATTGTATGACTGTCTGTATGTGTGTGTGTGCCCTGCGATGAATTGGCACCCTGTCCAGATTGTACCCTACCTCGTGCCCTAAGCCTCCAAGGTCCCCCACGACCCTAATTACAGAATAAAGTGGTGCAGATGTTGAGTGAGTGGGGTGAGTCAGTGTTCTTAAAATGATGAGTTAAGCATTGTGTTGTTCTGTTTAGTAAAACAAGTAGTATTCATTTATATAACTGTTTTTGTTTCTTAGGACAAACGTAGAATCACAATGCATTTGTGTATCATATACAGTATTTTCTTTCCCATAACAGATTAACAGTATTATATATAATTAATAATTATATATTATAAATATTATATCATTTTTTTAATGAACACATGGTTACATATTTCTTATTTGTTAGTAGTAGACCGACCGACTTTGGAAACCTTGCCCCCTTTTAAGTAACTTTAAAAATACTCTGGGGGAAAAGCCTGCCTCAGTACATACAATGATTGCACTGAATGCCATCCTTTCACTATTTACTACTGTATAACTTTGCTCCTGGGTTCATCGTAAAACTGCAGTGTATTTATTTAAAGAGCTTCCAGGCTATTTGTAGTGCGCCATATGTAGCAAACAGCTCCAACAGATTCAGTCCAATTTTTACGTACATAAAACTGATGGAATTTGACATGCAACAATGAAGGAATTGAATTGAAAAGTCATTTTTGGCTTGGGTATGGACGCATGCTGGTCACATGTCTGTGCCTTTCTCAGTGGGCTACTGTCTGATCAGACCATGCACAGGTTTATACCACGTCTAATGAGCCAGAGCTACTGTAGAAACTGGAACATACTGCACTACAGGCAGGTTTAGAAAGCAGGATATAAGAATTTGGAAATAATGAGAGAGTCCAGCTGTGTCGTTCTGAACATTATCTTTCAGGGTGAGCGATGTGTAAATCAGTGACTCCATTTTTGTGTTGAATATTATAAATCTGATAGTAACAGAATATTTACAGCACAGTCTTGTGAATTAACATGTGCTTTGTCTCATACTAAAACAATATGCACAAGCTTCACTACACCAAAACACCCAAATATGCTTCTATTCATTAAGAAAAAATTTACTGGCAAGGACACATGCCAACTCCTAACAACTGACGCCTACTGCTTCTACATTCTAGACAACACAATCATCATGGGGGTCTTAATGTGTGTAGCAAATCATTTTCCCACGTCCTGTAACCGCACTGCTTTTCTTGAGGAAGAGAAGAGAAAGCAGACACCTGCGGGGCAGATGTGTGAGATCCAAACAGGAGCAGACAGGAATGATGGCAAAAACCAAGCCCCTGTTTATTTTCTTAAAGCCTATAGATGACAAGCTGCAGTGAGGAAGGGGCACAGATGTACAGATGTATGATGATAAAGAAACAGGTAGTGAACAAACACCCTCATGGTGCAAACAGCTTCATGGACCTTTCACCCTGTAATGACCCTCTAATGACCAGAGCATTTGCAAGTGGTAAACAAAGTCAACTCCAGTTCTTATCTGCATATTCTAAGCAGGAGGATAGGGGTAATGCTGAAACAACATTGCTGTGTAAATAAAGGTGAACTAAAAGAAAAAAGTTACGCAGATTCAAAACTTGGGACTTATATATAACTAATATATTGTTAAACGTTATGGGTAGAAGGTAAAAAAATTTACTTTCAATTTCAGAAAAGGAATGTCTAAAAAATTTTAATTCCATCAATACAGATTTGCAGCGATTTGTAAATGTAAATTTTAATATAATAAGTTAGAAAGAAATCACAGTCAAGTGATGTCCCCATTATAGCAATTTGCCAAAGATGACGTTCTATGTTGCAGAACATCTGTGACATACTGTAAGTGGGTTCCTGTTATCACTTAGTTATCAATCTATTGTTTTTTTTTTCTCTTCCTGAAACTGAAATTGAAATGGACCCTGGAGAGGCGATGCCATCATCCCGCCTAGTATAAGTTTAGTTCATGTTATTGAGAATAGGGAAAAGTGCATGGCATAAATTATTTGGTAAAGAGGAAATTGTTGTCATGGTCATATTTGAAATCAATATTTGCATTGTGACTAGTAAAGCATATAAAAGCAAATCAAGTTAATCCTGTATCTAGTGTTTGGAAAATGTAATCTCAAGATCAACTCATTTTCCGGTAACAGCATGTCCTAAAGTGTTTTATTCCTCTCATATTTAAGCAACCTGTCATTACTCACTCATCGTCTATACCGCTTTACCCTGTATTCAGGGTTACGGAGGGTGGAGCCTATCCCAGGAGACTTAGGGCACGAGGAGGGGTACACCCTGGACAGGGTGCCAATCCATGGGGTAAAAAAAACAAAAACAAAAAAACAATACTATTGTCTGATTTAAAAAAAAGAAATATTGTCTATTGCAAAAATCTTACTTAATGAAATGTTTTTAAAATCCATTACTACTGTAAATATTATTAAATTTCCATTGTGAGAAAGATCTGACTATACAGTATACATATCGCATTAAGCTCACCTGCCTAATCTCCCCAGCTCAGTCTGCACAAGCCTTTTGTTTTTTGCCTGCTTGGTTTTACATTTAGATTTACATTTATGGCAATTTCGGGCACCCTTAGCCAGAGTGACTTACATTTCCCTCATTGTACATCTGAGCAGGTGAGGATTGAAGGCAATGGCTTAGGAAATTAGGAAATACTTGATCTCTAACAAGGGTAAGGTGGGTTATACATATCAAAGAAACATCTTCATGAATCCCGGGTTTCCAGTAGAACTCTGACCAAAGTATCACAGTGCTTCCACCAGCTTGTCTTCTTCCCAAAGTGCAGCCTGGTGCTATTTCTTCCCTAGACAATTGAAGTACACACATCCGACTGTCCACAAATATGACTCATCAAATCAGGCCATGTTTGTCCACTGCTCCGTGGTTCAGGCTTGATGCTCATGTTTATATTGTAGGTTACATTCACTGGTGACGTGGGCACTCTGACCAGTTTGTGGCTTCAATCAGACCTGCTTCTAACACGTCAATTTCGAGAACTGACACTTGCCATTTGATATATCCCACCCAGTGACAGGTCCCAGTAATAAGACCACCAACGGTATTCATTGTCAGTTGTTTTAATGTTATATCTGATCACTGTATGATCACTGCAAAATGTTCTTTTACAATAGAAATGATAATGTATTAAAACAACCAAGTTTTTATAGAAAAATCAGTCATTGATAAATTATTGAAGAATTTGAAACATAATAAACAGAATAAACTTAAATTCTAATAATATATCCGGGTATGTATGTTACAAAAACATTTGCAACCTTTTACCTTGCACAACTTTAAACATTTTAAACATCACCAAACACAAATGATTAATTAGCTAATTATAAAACTGGATATGCCCGGAATCAGAAAACTGTTTAATGCAGACTAATGGATCTCTGAGAATGAGGCTAAGAAACCAGCTTTACTCAGCCCAACTTCATTCATTCTGCAAACGTGTCGGATTGCTCCCTCTTTACTGGTCTAATTTTTTGTAGCTGTCTGTGAGCTCTGTAATCCATTTGAAGTTAGTTTCTCTAACTTTGTATGTTCTACCAATTTGTTGTTTTAAAGGAGGTGATCATGACTACGGTTTAAAGCACTTCCAAGTACTGCTGATGGAAGCTGCTTTCATAGTCAGTTTATGGAAACTTTTCAGATCCTGTTAACACTAATCCATGTGACTAAGGTGTGGTCTTATTTCACTGGATTCAATGAATTGAAAGAACAGAGACTTGTGTTATAGAGCGGTCTATTTAGTATCAATAAAAAATATATTTTTATAAATTGACATGGTAAATTGCAGTAATGATGTTTAAGTATGATTTTAGCATTAATAAACAATCATGATCAGTCATTGTGCAGTGCTAGACGGGAAGACTGTCTGTCATATGAGTTCATGTAAAATGTTAAAGACATCACACATGAATGTGTATGTTGTCATATACTTCACCTGTCCAAACAATCACAGTCATAAGAACATGAGAGGAATAAATGTTCCTAAATCAGTGCTCTTATTCTAATCCATTTAAAAGAAGAGGTAAACAATGATTTCTTTTATATTTTTTGATGGTCTGTTTGAACATGAAGATCTACGCCAAAACCCAACCCTTGATCCAGGACGAACCATATGAAAGAGCCGTGAGCTTTCTAGCACATTGTGTTCTATGTAAACTTGAAATAGAAAGGTTGTATCCAGGTAGCATAACATAATCTGTTCCGATATCAAATCCAGCAGTTTGAGCTCTGGCAATTCAAAACGTATTTTCATTAAATATTTCCTGCAGTGTGTCTGTGAAACTTGAGCTGGTATCATCTACTATTAATAGTACTATTAATAACAGTACTGCATTTGACAACAACAACAGTGTGTGTGAAACACAGACCAGAGCAGGAAAGCTGAGACAAGATACAGAAACAGGATCCATTAATGGGTTATATAAGGTTCATTCTCTGACATTTAATCCAGAATTGCTGCTATCGCTGCTCCTATATATATGGATATATATACCAAAGTTCTCGTTTAAACCTTAAATTTGCATAATCAGCATCAGCCTCTAGACATTTTAAATGACACTTCTAAATGACAGTGATTTTTTTTTTATGGCTGTAAATGGAAAACATACTGTACACACCATGAGTGAATAAAAAATGTTAAAATGTGTCCTCACATATGTACTCACCATAAGTATACCAGCAGTTACTTGTATCTAATCAGACAATCAAGATTGTCTGATTAGCAGCAATGCAATCCAAAACATTACACAGATACAGGTCAGGTGCTTCAGGTATGCACACATCGAGAATCAGAATGAAGAAAGGTGAGATCTCTGTGGCTTTGCTTATGCCATGGATGTTGCCTCCAAATAGACTGGTTTGATTATTTTATAAAATGCTGATTTTTTTTGTATTTTTACATACAATAAGAGTTAAAACAGAATGTCGAGAAAACCAAAACACTGATCGAGCTGACTTTAGCTGGAAACACATTCTTGATATAAAAGGTCAGAGAAAACTGGGCAGATTGGGACAGGCTGCCAGGAGGAATGGCATTAACTGTGCTGGACAGAAAATCATCTCAGCATGCACAAAACAATGAACCTTGAGGTGGGTGCTACAACTGCAGACCGCACGCCTATCAGCCAAGAACGTGAATCTATTCATTTTCATCAACAATACTAAACATTATACTAGACTCAGTCAGAAACAACGTCTCGACAGGTGGTGTGCGTCAGAAGTATGTAAAATCCATATGAATGCCAGGACCCAAGGTTTCCAAGCGCTACACTGCCTGAGCTGGCATGTAAGATCAGACCAAAGGCGCTAGCCCTCACATCATGTGCCTTAATGAGACAAGGGTGGCATAGACCTTAATAGTTAGTATGAAGCTTGAAGACCACAAGACCTGACATTTTGGAGATGCTCTGGCAAGGTTTGACATTAGGTAGACATTTGGTGGATCTTTAGGCTTGCATATTTTTGTATCAGATGATGGTTGATCTGTATGTGTGGAGGTGGAGGGAATAATCTCACCACTAGGGTACAACATCATGTTATATCCATATTTGGCAACAGATTACAAGAAACCAAGTGCTTACTGATTATTTTCTTGAGCAACTTTGTATTATCAAGATTAAGAGATATATATAAGATGTATTTCCTGTAGCAAACAAATTCAACAGAAATTATAAACATAATGATGATATCTCTGCTAAAGAGGTTGGAGCCTAAGGATGAACATACATATTATAGTTGTAGAGTTTTATTTTAATTAAGAATGTCTTAATATCTTATTAATTTTCCTATATCATCAGATACAGATATGGAAACGATGTTTAAACATCTTTGTTGTACTTATTACTTTAAATGTCTTATTGCCCCATAATTTATATGTTCCTCATTTTGTTCTAATGCAATCTGTTGATTGAACACGGCTTTACTGTATATCTAAACCGTATTTACAGTACAATTTATAATTTTTGCATTACATAGCCTATGTATATCTGCTGTTTATAAATTTGCAGATCACTTCCCTCTGTAGTCTTGTATTGTATGTATTATCTTCCAATTAATAATAAAGCATGCCAATAAATTATATTAATTATTATATCTTAATTAATGTTATTTAGTTACAGACATTGTAAATCTTGTACCATGCACAAGGTCATTAATAAGTTAAAAAGAACATAAAAAGACAGCAGTACAAGACTTACCTTAGTCAAGTTCTTCACACCTACAGTATGTGGAACTCCAGCCAGTCTGCTGTCCAACACACCGTCAGTATTCAAGTTCCTTCTCTCACACACACACACACACACACACACACACAAACCAAATCTCATTGCCTACGTCCCAAACCGCGTGCATAATACGGAGAAATAGGCAGACTACCTGTGGTAACTATGGTAACGCAGCGTTGTCCGCTGATTTGACGGAATACTATGTAGCAGAGTAGAGTGCGGTTTGGGACGCAGCCACAGTCATACACTTTGAGGAAGTGCTCAAAGACAAAGTGCACTTGCTTGAGAGAGCTGTAAAGTTGTCCGACATCACTTATTTGCTTTTTGACCAAGAAAACAAGTAATATCAAAACTAGATGTCGGACATCATTACTCTTCCGTGGTCCTTTTTTTTCGTGGGAATTATTATTATTTACATTAAAGATGCTCTTGGATTATATTTCACTTTAAATAATCACAATAAATGTATAATAGTTTTTATCACTTGAAGTTTAAATCAAAATGATTAAAAGATCTATTTTGTTTAAACAATTTGTATAACGTTACAAATCCCGTCAAAATAAATAAAACTAAATTAAAAACTGGATGTTTTTTATATGCACATTTTTTAAAGGTATTGAGCCACATGACTAGGGCATATTATCATATTTGAGGAAGAATTGTGGCTGACCCAGAGTTGAAAAGAAGAGAACACACACACACACACACACACACAAAGAGATTATGCAAAGAAGAGTCTTGGCGGCACTTCTTAGATCAAAGTAGAGTTTTCCTAGAGGGCAGATTGAAAGACACCGATCACATGATATTAACGCACCTTGTATAAATTTGTGTAAAGTTATAAGCTTCTGCAATGCTTTCAGTTTTGTGCCAATCCTGGAAGTAATGAAAACAAATTCCTAAACAAATATTTATTTTTCATATTTATTTTGTAACTCCAAACAGTCTCCAAAAACTATTTATTTGTCTTATTTTATATAAACATACAAACCTTAAAATCATAATTTTAATAATAAAAATCAGATAAACTGAATGAATCTTTGAGGCAATAGCCTAGAATTTACTGTCATTTAGACTTTCTGCTTGCTCTGTAAAAGTTTGTTTCACTATGGACGAGCTACATTGTCCAAAAAATTGATCAAGCTCATTACCTGGCTGAAATTAAAGCTAAAAACAGTACCAACCAAAGAGCAAGGGGAGGAAGATTGTGTGCAGAAGGTAGAAACAGTTCTTACTCAGTGCTATATGTTTGCTGTAGGTATTTCAGTTTTATTGGAACATATTTATTAAATATAAGGGAACTTATGTATGATCTCATTGTTTGAATGTAAGGAAATGTCAGAATTAAATGTATCGATATAAAGTATCAATTTCCCCTTTTCCTAAATCAGATTTCTTGAACAGTTTGCTAATCTCATCCATTAACAGAAATGGACAACAGCTGAACTATAATTTGTTGATGGGCCATTCTTAATACAATTCTTTCCCATCTGTTTTTGTTGTTTACAATGTTAATTTCTGACCACAGCACAGCTGGTGGTTGTATAGTCTTGGCTAGTGAGCTTGTTTTTATTCCAGTATGAAGTTTAAGGTTTTTCATAAATCACCTCAAACCAGCACTAAGATGCCACATTATTGTCATTTCAGTGCTGAGGATGATCAAGAACACAAATAATACTTTTTGCTTAGTGAAATTATGGTGAACCCTTTCTACTTCTAAAGCAAGTAGTAACTGTAATGTCCAACACAACGGTTCTTCAATCAGTTGTGGACTCTGAGTGGTTTGAAGCGGATCAAAGTATTTAAAGAGTTTACTTTTATCTGAGACATCTTGTTCCTCTGAACACTTTGTATATCATCACGCGAGTTTTACAACCTTAGTATTTATCTCACTAACAAACGTACACTTTGTTCTTCAGTGTTGCAAGCTTACAAATCACTAAATTTGGCTCTGTTATGCCTGTTTATGTGATGTTTAAATAGTCAGTTCTTCTAATCAAATGTAGAGGAAAATTATGTACATTTCATATTTCAGTCTACTACAGTTGACTACTGTCATATTTGTAAATTTGACATATTTGTAAACATGATATCCTGTGTTAATTTTTTTAATTATTATTATTTGAATATCACATGATCTACAGTGTGTTTTGTGTGTGTGTGTGTTTTTTTTTTTAATAAATATGTCAGCATTTCACATTTCCAGTTCTTTCCTAAATACAGTCTCTATAGAGTGTCTGTATGTGGGTTTTCTATGGATTCTCTGGAGAAGGCCTGGGGTGCTATTAACATTCCAGTTCATCCAATATATGGTGTCCAGGGGGATTGAGGTCAGGGCTTTGTACAGGCTACTCGAGCTCTTCTACACCAACCTTGGCCCAAAATAACGTGTTTACAGATCTCACAGATTTGTGCACAGACGCATTGTCATTCTGGAAAGGTTTGGGTTTGCTATTTCCAGTTGAAGGAAAATGTTCATACAGAATGCAAATACATTCTAGACAATTGTGTGTCCAACTTTGCCGCACCAGTGTAGGAAAAGATCATGGTATGGGTATAATGGTCAGATATACACAAACTTTCGGTCATATATGATATGTGGGTCTATCAGTCTGTATCTCTGTGTTTGACAAACTACAAGGGCAGTGTATGGACAGTGCACAGAAGCCATATTAACACTGGCCAGCAGGGGGCAGTGTTCATTACAGTTTATTTATTTCAATCAGGCTCACTACTATGTTGAATGTATAACAGTTTTCTTCTCAGTGTAACATAATTCCTTTGTAGACAAATAAGAGTGTTGACAGTGTTTTTTTTTTTGTTTTGTTTTTTCAAAAATAACTGCATCTTGACCGGACTCGTTCACAGACTTTCTGTTTTTATGTGCAAAGGATTTGTTCCAGCTCCTTCTGGTAATGTGTGACACGCGTCGCATGTTTTATCGCAGGTCCTCTTCATCTTCATTTGCACGGTAAACGTTATTGTCGTCGCTACACCACAGGCCGATGGTGATCAGCGGCACGCGCGGCTGAGACAGATGGCGGCGTCGCGCGTTTCCCAGACAACCACATTAATGTTGTAAAAAAACAAGAAAAGGCGAGGATCTCCCGGCGCGTGCTGTCGGCGCGGATCCCAGATTGGTCCCGGGGGTCAAGAGGAGCCGTGCTCGATCAGATAGATGAGTCAACCCCTGACTGCAGTCCAAACCTGCAGCATTTACAGCCTGAAAATCCTTTCTGTTTCATATTCCATCAAAAATTCACATTCAGTCTACAAACCATCCCGCTTTTATATTTTAAAATGCAAAAGTATCTTATAGGCATTTATACAGTAGCCTAAGCCCCTATATACACTATGGACAAAAGTATTTGGCCAAACCTTTTAATTATTGAACTGAGGTGTTTCAATCAGGCCCCTTATCTCCAGCTTCAGCATACCAAGACATCTTGGACCATGCTACAGTACGCTTCTAACTTTGTGCCAACAGTTTGGGGAAGGACTTTTTCTTTTCCAATATGACAAATTTGATGAGAAGAAGAACATGACTGGCTCGCACAGAGGCCTGATCGAGCTTAAGTTCATCGAGCACATTTAGAATTAACTGGCGCTGAGATTGTGAGCCAGGCCTTCGCGTCCCACACCAGCGCCTGACCTCATGAATGCTCTACAGAATGAATGGGAACAAATTCCAACAGAAACACTCCAAAATCTTCCTTCCAAGAAGTGTGGATGCTGTTATAGCTGTAGAAGGAGGACTAACACCATATTGAAGAATATATTTTTGCATACAGTGTCATTGCAAGTTTGGCCAACTGCTTTTCCATGTGGTGTATATTAATATGGCATTTGAGTTGAAATGTCATGAAATGTTGCTTATTAAATAAATTGCAAACTCAGTGAAGGAAAAACAAGCTGTTACTCAGACTTCTGTCCTTCAGGAAAGCAGTTAATTTAGGTTTAATATGCACCCTGTCATTTTTGTTAATTTACCCGAGACGGTGCCAAATTGAATTATATCCTGTTTTTTTATTCAACCAGAGGCGACAGCAGAGAGAGGACAGCTGAGGAGGTGTTGGGGGTGATGTGGGGAAAACTGTTCATAACTGTCAGCTCTGCACCCAGGTCATTTGCCTTCCAGCTCTGAACAGAAAATAATTACAGAGAGTGTCAGACTTTCAGCAGAGCTGAATGTTCAGAAGTGTTCAGGCTTAGTGGTTAAATGGTTAGCTCTGTTACCTCGCACCTCCAAGACTGGAGATTCAAATGCACAGTCTGTGGATGCAGTGTCTGCATGTTCTTCACATGCTTGCTACGTGAATCTGACTGGATTTCCTTTGAAGAAGCTACTCCAGTTCCCCCCCTACAATCTAAAGTGATGACAGGCATTATTCCAAATTGCCCATAGTGGATTACTGTTTGTGTGTATGTGCATGTGCCCAGTGATCGGTTGACACTCTGTTCAGGGTGCCCATCTTGTGCCAAGCATGTTCATGAATGTCACCTACTAGGATTTATTTCTCCTTAAATAGAAATTCTCAGACTTTGGTTCTGGTCCTGAAGATGCACTTTTGGCATCTACCTGTCTTACACCACTCTGGTGTTGATCTTTTAACACCTTTTAATGGCAAAACTATTCGACAATGACTAATTTTTCAGTTTTTAAATAACACATTGTCTTTTTTTAGCAATTCATTGTTACAATTAAAGCTGAGAAATGTCAGTTAAACAAGTTAACTTCTTTTATTGATAACTTTATAACAGGCCTGGATCCGACCTTATGATCAGAATTTGGGTTGTCTTGGGCTAGTGGGCGAGCCCTAGGGTGGGAAAATCTTGTAGAAGTAAAAATATCTGAAAGAATTCAGATTATTAAAAAAATTTTTTTAATGATGCTCAGCATGTGTTCGAATTTCTGGCTTTCTCTGGCACCATTACACAGCACACTGGTTTTATTTCATTTTTTTGCATTTGGCATCATTGTATAAAAATGGCCCCACCTCCACTCTACCCCCATGATCTCCACCCTTTCTCGTAATCAGATTAAAGTGGTGAGAGAATGGGGAGCCGCTGTAATATCATTAGGATATGACGGAACACTGCTATCTGCACATTATCAGCTCAAAGTCACTTAACCCCTGTCGGCACTTCATCTCAACATCCAAACAAAGACCCTGAAAGAGAGAAGTCTTTTTGTGTCTTTATCTTTCTTTCATCTACAAAGTACAAAATGTACACAGTAAACCCTGCAGAGATTCCTTTTACAGTGATGGATAAGGGCTGTCTTGATAAAATAGATCAGTTTTATTTTGGGGTATAAGTGAAAGATCGGAAAGGTTCTTTGTTGTTTTATGTAGAACCATACAAAAGACTGTTAGCAGTAGTTTCAAAATAAAATTTAGGAAGCCAAGAAATCATAATAATCCAGTGGATACTTGGACACTTTAGACTTATTTCCCCCAAAGTATTTTAATAATAATAAGCAATAATAGAATGATATGTAAGATTTTAACGTATGTATATTATCAGCCCTCTGCTGTTTAAACCCACCTCCTCGCAGGAATATTTTACAATTTCACAGTCGCTTGCATTCGTAACCTAGTGAACAGATTCTCACTGATCAATTCATTTCATGATGCTGTATAAAAACAGATTTTAATGTTTTTTTTCTGTAAGTATCTCTGTCTCCATGGTAACCTCATGGAAGATGGAAGAGAAAACAAAAGTGTGTGGGTGTGCGTGCGTGTGTGTGTGTGTCTGTGTGTGTGTGTGTAGGAAAAAGAGAGGGGCCAGGGAAACATTCAGGTTTGAATGGGCACAAAGCATTACATGTAATATAAGTGTGTACACCTTTGTATATACAATAAACACACACGCACACATGTGGGTCTCGCTTTGCAAAATCTTTTTTTATACTTAATAAGTATAAATATTAATAATAATAATACTATACCGTAGTTAACATATCAAATGGTCTACATTATATTTATGCATTTTATAGATTATGATGGTGAACCCTAATGTAATACATTGAACATATAGTTTTCCAGAACATACTGTACCACACTGTCCTCTGTGGCACTGCTGCCTGCTGTCGAGATGAGCGAAGGTGTGGCCTCCAGTGAGCTTGGAGTTGAATCTGATTGGCTCAGGTGGGGTTTGTCGGGACGTCTGCAAGCTTGCATCAGCACATGCGTCAGAAACTCACGTTTCGGAATAGTAACATGGGGAGAGGAATGAAGGGGGAGGGGAGGTGCGGAAAGCTAGATGAATGAGGAGAAGAGCATCTGCCGCCAAAAAGTCAGAGTAAGGTAAAGTTACAGGGCCAAGATATGTAACATGAACAAACACTGAGAGCGGATGTGGAGTCTGAGACACGGCACTTTGTCTATAAATTGTGTGTGCACTTGTGCGAGATAGAGAAAAAAAGGAGCGAGAGAGAGAGTAAGGGCTCTGACCTTGACTAGCTCATAGACACTGGGTTGTGTGTCTGGGGAAACAGGTGTGAGTGACTCCAGGTGCAGAATGAGTCATCGTGTACCCACACACATAGCTGTATAAATGTTTTCCGAACCTATTGTCTTTGTGCCATTAATATACAGGTATATATGATTAAATTTGATTTTAAAACATATCATTTTGTAAAAGCTAAAAAAAAAGATTTATTTTATACTATAAATTATTGTATATTGTATTAGATTATAAATTATACCATATATTGCATGATCTCAAAGAAATAAGAACATTATGGCATCTGTCTTAATTCAAGAGAGTTGTTATAGAACAACTGTCAAATGTCAATGACTGTCCTTATCATATCAACATTAATTTTGATTTAATATCAAATGAAAGACAATATAATAATCTGCATCATCTAACTAAACCTACACAGCTTTATACTTTCTCCTTCTGATGACCTTTCCCTGTATGGGTCCTTATTATGCATGTGTGGCCTTCTGTAGAAAGCTGGTTGACTGGCTGTGATCCAAATCTGGTCTCACACCCCTGCTCCATTGTGGCCTTGGTAAGAAAATAAGATCTGCTCAGACCCTTCTTTTTAAATGAGTAAGAAGAATAATGAATAAGAACAGCTTTTGGGTGGGATTTTCCAAAACAGACCAAAACTAATGCATCGCTAAACAAGCATGGATGCACATCCTAGTCAACTAGCAGGCTGATTACAGGGCAGATTGGCAGATAGCCAAACACACAACACATTCTTTATTCAGTGACAGACAGGGACAGCACAGTTCAGTGAGCAAATGGGTGTCTGGGTGGGGCAGCAATTGATTGAGCACGCGTGGAAAGCAATCAATTTATTAATGCCACTTAGGAGAGCTGTAGTGCATGGCCTCTCGAAACAATCTCCCATCCCTGCGCATGCCAGGATTTACCTTTGATTAAACTCAAGGTTATTAATTAAATCTTGAATTGTGTACTGTCTTTTCTATTGATGTTTTAATCCCTCCTGGATTGTTTTCTTTCAAAGCTTAAAACGCCTCCCTGATCTCACATTGACATTAAAAAATAACATTTTGGCTGTGGATAAAGAGCTCTAGGAATATATATATATATATATATATATATATATATAGAGGGAGAGAGAGAGAGAGAGAGAGAGAGAAATAGAAAGCTTTGGGTTGTTCTTTAGATGAAAGTGCATTACTTTGTATGTGTTCAGGTCAGTGTTAAGGTCCAGCTGACCTGAATGATCAAAGATGAATGTTTCATGCATAAGCAAACAGCCAGGCAAGAAACAATCCAACAGTGAAAAACATGACAGCAGCTTTGATTATCTCTCGGCCTCTCCCTCTCTCCATCTCTCTCTCTCTCTCTCTCTTTCATACACACACATTGTCTGTTGGTGTTCTGGACAGCAATCACTGAGTGGCAGCTTTCTGATGGGTAAACAGGGGCCTGGTTGATCCAGACAGTTGGATCCTGAGATAATTGGCCAGAAACTACAGCTTAGATTCAAACTGCTGTCCTGTCAGCAGTAAGCGGAAAGAAGTTTGTGTGTATGTGTGTGTGTGTGCGTGTGCGTGTGTGTGTGAGTGTTGATTGAGGATTTATTTTCAAGGTAGCGAGAACAAAAGAGAAATGATGCAGTCAAATAAAAGCTCACGAAAGACAATGTGTTAAGTCGTGAACTCTGTGTGTGTGTGTGTGTGACTCACTAGCTACATCATTTCAGTCGGGCCAGTCTGCAGTGAGTGAGTCATTCAGAGTGATGGTGTGAGTACTGTGAAGAGGGGGGAAAAATGGAGGAATAGAGGTATGCAGACCAAATTCATTGATTCATTTATTGGCAAAATTTCATTGTCCCACATGGAGCAAATCATAATGCAGATATAAAGTAGAGTATATGGTCAAAATAGCTTTATATGCTGTAAATTTTTTTCTTCACTGGTACTAAGGTATAAAATAAATTATAAGTATAAATTATATAATAACAGCAAAGTGGGGATTAAAAGTAAAATAGGATTTTTAAAAAGCACATATAAGTGTGTTGATCAAGTGTCCACAAACATTTTGCCACGTAACTTATATAAGATGGTGGAAAAGAAAATTGGTGTCTTTTTTATTCTGTGGTTTGGATTCACCTGTCCTTCTTAAGTGAAGCGTCACTGCAAATCAATAGCAAGTTCTTCTGAATCATCACTTTTATCCTATGGGGAAACATTTTTGTTCTTATTATAGAGGTCTCTTTCAGATTGACTATGGTTCACAAGGTTCACAAAATGGTTTGATAATGAGCACAATTATGCAAATCATATGCTATGGCCTACAAGTAAACTATAACTGACAGATGACTGAGTCAGAACTTTTTCAAATGGCTTGTTTTTTTGGGAGTGCTTGATTTACAGTGGTTTGCACAAAAAGTGGTTCAAAAAAGAACAACCAGTGAACCAGAAACAGGGCCAACACTCATTGGTTTTACAGTACATCTATCTCATCCCATTAAAGAGCTACTGTATCACAAGTTGCTGAAAAGTATAAGTTAATGCTCATAGCAAGGTGTCAGAACACACAGTGCATCGCTGCTTGCTGTTTATGGGTCTGTATAGCTGCATGCTATTTAAAGTACCCATGTTGAGACTGATGAACATAGACGGATGAATTACAGCTTTTTTTTTTCTTTTTTTTTTTACATCATTTGTATATCCAGGTCCACGTGTGTAGCTTACCTGGAGATGGCACCAGGATGAACTTTGGCAAGATGGCAACCTGGCAGAAGCAGAACGATGCTCTCTGAAATGTTCTTCTGGGAATCTTTGGGTCTTGGCATTCATATGGTTGTTACCTGCCTAAACATTGTTGCAGGCTAAGTACAGCAGTACAGCCTTTCATGGCAACAATTTTCCCGAATGTCCGTAGCCTCTTTCAGCAGGAGAATTAACCCTGCCACACTGCACAGAATGTTTAGGATTTTTTGAGGAACATCACAAAGAGGTCACAGTGTTGCTTTCCTTAAATCATAATCTGATTAAGCATCTGTCAGACCAGCTAAGAAAAAAAAACAAGTTGGGTCTAGGAAGGCCCAAATTGGATCTAGGGAGGCCCAGTGTGTTAGAAAACGGACCTGGCAGAAGGATTTAATATTATGGCTGATTGCTGTAAATATTCTGCAAGAATGTCTTCTATCTCTGCAGTAAAGTTCCAGAGATGTGTAGAATTTCTGACAAGGTTGATCCTAACTTTTTATGTACGTTTTCATTTAGTTAGACCTTTTACTAAACGGTAAAGTAAATGTATAATTTTTTTAAATTCCCCATGACTTGCCAAATGACAATATTTATCCTAATATTTATATTATTTATGGTCTGAATTTATCTGAATTTTTACGTCATATTGTATCTATCAGGAGTATGTCATATTAATATGCAAAGAATTAATAATACATTTAATTACAAGATGTGTATCCATGTGTATGTCACATAGAGTACTCAATTCTAATAAACATGTATGCATTTTATTCAAATTTAGCTTATACCATTAACATGGTTTCGGTTAGAAAACAAGCTACACTGATAACAGGCTTTGGCTAGTTGAGTTTTATGGACTCATGGACAAGTGAATCTGTAGGTAATGAGAAGGTCAATTAGTTATGCACTGAACTCAGAAGTGATGAGCTAGTGCCGGAGGTTAACACTCACCGATCAGTGTCTTTGCCACATGCTGTGTGTTTTAACACAATTACATAAAGAAAGTGAGAGAGAGAGAGAGAGAGAGAGAGAGAAGAACCTGTAAAATATGGGGATATATTAGTGAGGTGCTCTTACTGACCGAATGTCAGAAAACTGTAGATTCAGAAATAACACATGTAGAGATATTTAAAAACCAAATGTATGAGTATTGATTTCATACATTAAATAATGAATTTTATATATTAAAATATATTTACTGCATTAAAATATGAAAAGTGACTGCTTGTGTTTAGTTTTTTCTCTCTATAGAAATTTGAACATAGATTTTACACCGGCCAGTGTAACTCTAATTGTAGCTTTCTGCTTGTAAAATTAGTTGATGTCCAGAGAAAGTTAAACAAAATCTTAACTATTTAGCAGATATTTAGCTAGATAAATATGTTTTTCTTTCTGTGGTAAAATATGGTGCAGCTGGCTTCAACATGTCTGTTATTTAACCTCACAAAGTGTTTTACAATTCAGTCTCGAATTAACCTTAACCAACAAAGCCGTTCATACATTCTGTGTGTGTGTGTGTGTGTGTGTGTGTGTGTGTGTGTGCATGGTTACCACAGCTTCTTTCACCATTTCAGTTGAAATGTATCATTTTCCAATTAGTGAAATTGCAGGTTGTGAAAATCACATTGTCCCTCACAAAAAGGGAAACATCAGCAGCAGTCAAGTCTTTCAGATCATCAGACCTTGACCAGGGATTTATTGTTAGAGCGTAATTGGGGTACTAATTATATATTTGTATTTTTTTTTTTTTTTTTTTTGCAAGTTAATAATTTTTCAACTACATAAAATGATGTTACCTAGCAGCTTAGGCACAAAGATTGTAAAGTATTCAACCTAATTTTTAATAAATAATTTAAGAATATGCATTCAACATGACCATGTTTTAGTTCCAGGATCTCCAGGAAATTTGTATGATGCAATGTATATGTGACATTTGGAATATTACAACTTTTCATAAGCATGTTTGTCATCTGGGTTCACCATACGTTTAGGTAACAAGGTTGAGTGAATGCCGACACTTAAATGCACTTTTTCATAACCTTTAATGCTCAATAAATTGACACATTATTCCCAAAAGAAAGCTTTAATAAGCATTATATTTACATTGCAAGTATAGAAACACCTTAGCCTTTCTATTAAAAGTTTCAAGAAAATAGATTTTTAATTTCTTAAGGACAAGGTAATTATCTCTTAAACGTTTGAAACAAACACTACTGAGAGTGTAAATGTGTAACTATAAATCACTATGAATATTATCAATCACTTCATTTCAAAATACATTTACTTATGCTATATTAAAACACTGGTCTACAGTATTCATCAAGATACATGAAGCCCAGCTATCAGGAGAGTCAGTAATCAATCAGTCAATCTCTCTCTCTCTCTCTCTCTCTCTCTCTCTCTCTCACCTCAGCTTCACTAATCAAATCTGCAGAGGAGGTGTGTGCACAACACAGGAAAAATCAATAAGCAACTGGGAGAGGAAGAAAAGGGTGTGTGCAACTGTGTGTATTTCTCACATGACTCACACAAGTCCCTATTTCAAGCTTCGGTTCATTAATTTCTTAAATTGGCTAAATATATAGGCTACTTCATAAAACTTTTAGCTTATTCTTTATATCTAGCTATTTTGTTAGTATTTTCTTCTGACACATTGTATCCAGTGTGACCTCAAGAGCTGTTTGAAGTGCATATAGACGTCTTAATAGGATCTCAGTCTTTTTTACTGCACCCTCACTTTTAATGAGATTTTGCTGCACCCCCCCAATTCACACACAGGGACACACACACATATACACCACACACAGTGATGTTATTGAAGGCTGCCACTGAACAAAGGAGCTGAAAAGCCCCCATATCTGGTTATATAGGGACACCCCTCCTCTCTCTCTCTCTCTCTCTCTCTCATACACACAGCATACACACACACACACAGCACACACACACACACACACACACACGCACATACACATACACACTCTTCTGGCTCCCATCTGGTGAAGAGTCCAGGATGAATAAAGCCTGTACTGGCAAGCAGAACATAAAAGGTTCTACTGCTTTCTCTTCTCTCTCAACCATTTTTAGTTATTTATTTATTTTTGCTGGAGACATATTCGCCTCTGTGGTTTAAACAAAAAAAAATCAATGATAACTAAATACTCAAACCACTGGAAAAGAGGAAGAAAAACTCTTATTATACTAAATCATTTGAATGGCATTCTTGACACAAAAAAAACTGATAATATTATACCATGACAAATTGTATTTGTGTCTATTTTTCTTTGTGTAAGTATATACTGAATCATCAGAACAGGATGTGGTGTGGGTCTCCTGACAGCACTATGGATTGGCAGACTGAATTTTGTAAATCAGCTCCTCTAAAAGGTCAGGCCACCTCCCAGGAGTCCCTCAGTCTTCCTCTCTGGCTATGTGCCTTCAGCCACTCGCTGTCTTATTATCTGGGGTCCAGGACTGAACCAAGAGCTGTGATTTTCCATGCAGGAATACAAATGGTCAGTAAAAGTATCATTCTTAGTCTTTAGATTGGGACTCCAGTTATATTGAAATAAAAAGAGGAAGTTGGATGTTTTTGTTTTATATAGCTCATCTAAAATCATTTTTACTAGAAGATATTGAATTCAGCACATTTAAAATTGAATTTAGAAAACTTAATTTTCTGACACTTGCATAAATATAAATATCAGTATTATCGACACTATTAACCTGTTGTGAAAGCAGGCTGATATCCGTGAATTGCACTGATCAGCCATAACTTTACAATGCAAAACCAGTATTTTGTAGGTTGTCCTCTTCCTGCCTGGGCAGCTCTCACAAGACCTCTAGAGGTGTGCTGTGGTGTCTGGCACCAGGATATTGGCAGCAGATTGTTTGGGTGCTATGGGATACGAGGTGGGACCTTTGTGGATTTAACTTGTTTGTCTGTTGCATCCCATCAATGCTTGATCGGATTGAGATCTGGGGAGTTTGGAGGCTGGGTGGCAGCCTTGGGCACTTTGCCTGCTTGGCCCCCATGTGTGGCATGCTCTGGTGCACTGGGTGTTCTGGTGCCATTCTGTTTATGTTTTTAGTGAGTTATGCTGTAAAGGCTTTTTTTGGGTTTGGACAGGATGTGCTAGCTTATGTTCCCTATGGGCATGGGTGAGCCTTGGGTGCCCATGACTATGTTACCAGTTTACTAGTATATAATTGATAATCAGTGTTAATGTTTTGTGGGGTTAATTTTATGGCTGATCAATGTAAATACGCCTGTAAATCTGTTAAACAATTAAACTTAAATTCAGTTTACTTCAAACTACTTATACATGTACTTTTATATTTGTTGGCCTGTCATTTGTCATTCCTTAATTAGAAGGTAAAGCAGGTTCCTTCACTCCAAACAAGCACACGTACACAAGCATGTGTGAGCTTACGTCAGCATATGAAATCCTCATTTAAAGCAAACAACCATGCACAAAACACGTAAATACTTGTTGTAAAGCAAAGTTGAAACTGTTGCTTTAAAAATCTGAATAGCACATAACCAAACATTATATTCAAAGAATGCCACGGAATATTCATGCATTAAAAAAGAAATCCCTAAATCAGATTACACTTTCTGGCTGATAACAATGCCAAACCTAATGAAAGTGTGTAATAATTGATGAGGGTGGAGTAGGAAGTGATGGAGGGGAAGCAGTGGGGGGAAGGGTGCAGGGCATTATTGGATTTTAATACCCACGGTAAATTCATTTTGGTGTATTTCCATCTAACAGAAGAGAGCTGGAGGAGATGGATTACATGGCTTCCTTTCAGACCCCTGCCCCTGGTCCCAGTGGAGCTTGGATACTAGGTAGCCACACCTCCCCTTCTCCGCCATCCCTTTTCTCGTCTCCTCAGATCAAGGGGATATTTATGAGTCGACCAGGCTTTTCCCTAGTCCCTGAGCTGCCCCTGTCATCAAAGAGTGATTTTCAGTCACTACAACTCACATGCCTGTCCCTCAGGGATGACTGGAACACCTGCCCCCCACCAGCAATGACATAGTCATGCGTGAGACGCTGAGCATACTGTATGCGTGAGCACGTGCACATGAACATGATCATTAAATTCTCATTACAGCCAAACCTATACACTCCCCAATTAACCAAACGTTCTATTTAGGCCTTAATAAAAATATTCACACCACATTGGATTCTGCTCTCATTATGTTGCATTTTGCACTGTTTTTTTTTTTCGGACAAAGTTCAGTCGCAGTAGCAAGCGACCCGTGACGTTCCGGCCAGCCGAGTGTGAGCTAACATGCTTTGCAGGGGGAGTGACACTCATTGTGCCTGTCAAATTAACACAACGTAATGGAGCTGCGCTGCTATGGCACGAGCTGTGATCTCACCACAGCTGCCACTCTTCCTGTTTAGATGGAACGTTATTGCAGACAGAGTCCAATGCTACCAATAAAATGGGATGCTCTCTTGAAAATTAAACTATCAGTCAAGATTTCAGCTCTGTAATAGCAAGGACTGCAATTTTATTGATTTGTTAATCAAGCGATAATTTTCAGGAATATAATGACACTGTATCATTCTTCCTCTGAAGAAGCAAACTCCATATGCATGTTGTCAGCTAAATCTCCAGCTTCATTATGTCATCACATACAATTGATGAGTTAAGCTTATTCAAGCACGAATGTCTTTCTCCGGCTCGTGTAAATCAATCAACTTCGGGAAGGTTATCCAATTAGCGACTCACTCACACTACGTAATAAAGTGAACGGGTATAATTGGATGCCAGCTGCAGCGCGTCACCTTTGGCGTCAGAGTGGTCTGACATTGTGGGCTCTGTGAAGGTCCCTGGATGTGATGAGACAATCACTTCCTATCATATATCCTGCCTGAGTAAAATGAAACATGACCCCCCTCCCCTAAACATGTCTTATTTATCCCCCTACTCACCTGTCTTTCACACAGAGAAATAAAATCAAAAGGAAAAAAATATCTTTCTTAGCAAGACTAAAAGGTCAATCTGTTCTGCTAGTCAGGTATAGTCATATTTATAAGATCAGATATTTTTAAGACTTTGGGGTATCAATTATTGGCTTGCCTCATCAGCAAGCAGAAGGGGGTTCTAATAAAAGCGAGGTTGGAACACATCCTCCAAATAGCTTTATGAGTGCAATTCCTACTTGCTGTGGCCAATAATAGGTTAGAGGGGCCAGTAGGGCTTTAGAGCTCCAGGGACTAGACTATTGATTTCACCACAGATAAGTCCAGAGGTTTACTATTTATACACAATGGCTTATCAATAGCATGCATGTTTTAACTATTGATGTTTTATTTGAGAGCTGTTGGGTCTAAATGGCACGCTCCATGAATTTCCTCTGGATTTTTTAGTGTCCTACCACCTCCCAAAACATGCCAGTGCATGGATACACTCCTCTAAACACCCCCTATGTGTTAATGTGTGTCAGGTTGGTAACCTGGAGTCCTATTCAGGAAATATCCACACTCATGTCCAGTTTTCCTAGAATAGGCTCCACATCCATCATGCCCATGAGTAGGACAAAGCAGTCACTAAAGAATAGATGAATGAGTGAATAAACGTGTTATTATGTCTAGTGTGTGTTTGCCTGTAGAATGAGGAAGCAGACACAGGTATAAAATTTTGTTATAGTTTTATATAAAAAGGATATATAGAGCATTTCATTTTGACATCAACAAACCTCTTAATTTACAGGTAACACAGCAAACGAAGCCACACTTTACTCTTAGGCACAAAACAGGAATATGGTACCATAATGTCTTTGCTAATAACTGTAATATTTGTGCATTTCTGAATACCTTTACAAACAACCCCTTTCGTTGTTGAATATTGCAGCAGTAGTGGGTTTTTACGAGAGGAAGTAAGTAGATAAGAGGAGAAGGTCTCAAGCCACTGACAAAACACAGACCAAAAACAAGAGGGAAGTCAAATAAAGGCAGGGGGGGATTGGGAAGGGAGGAAGGGGAACATCTGACAACAACATACTTGCAAAAATGCAACCACTGGCAACCACACAGGACAACTACAGAGGTGTGTCCACCTACGGGACTGAGAACCGTAGCGAGAGTTTCACTCAGGAACTAGCTGTAGGTGGCACGTAAGAATCATTCTCTTCTGGTGAGTGGGTCCAGCACAAACACTCTTTATACTTATAAAAGAGTCAAAGAGTTTTGCACTGGACTCCTGCTAAATCTATTTATATCTTTTATACATGGTTTAACAATAACTTTATATTTGATCTTTTTTTTTTTTTTAATTGTCATCACAAAAACACAACTCGAATCAAAAGTCACTACAGTTAAATGTGCTAATGAGTTACATACATATTTTTTCTTTTTTTGTTCATACTGGATAAACATTAACTGTTACCATGGATTTATTGCTTTGTACATTGAATATGCTTAAAACCTACTCTGGCTGTTTTTAAAAGCAGGTAGCTGTTTTTAAATCTTTACGGGATTTCCCCCCACCCATTAAACCCGACACGGTTAAAACCCAACTCTACACATTACCTTTGGTTAACCTGTGCAAAGAAATTAACCCATCAGTAACTTAAAGCAGAAAAGGAGTTGTTTTAAAAGATGTACAGCTAGAAACAGTGTTCTCATCCATGCATAACTACAATTCACGGACATCAAGATGGCATGGTGTTAACTCTGGGATTCCAAAAATCAGAAGGGACTCAAGGATTGGGTCTTTTGGACACTCTGTGCTTTTCTTTTATCCACTCTGTGCTTTATTATTTTTTCTTGGTTGGCCAATATTTATCACTAATCCCCCATCTGAGAATCACCATAAAATGGAAGCAGACATCTGAGAGCAAAGACGCGAGACTGTAGGATGTGCAACACCATAGCCCAGCTATATGTGCTTGGAGGAGACCACTCACTTCAATTAACTAGCAAAGCCATGTACAGTGTGATAGTCACTCGACCATATACCAAGGATCATTGTGCTAAGAAGCTTTAAGGAAACTCAAGTCTTGGCATATTTTTATATGCAACCAGTATATGGCTAATATTGCTTAAAATTTAGCTAAACTAATTCTTATGCAATAAAATCATAACCAATTGTGCTCTTACGCTCTCCTGGCAGTGGATGGCTGTGCTATCACTTAATATAAAACTAGCCAATAGACAATGCCATTATAGCTAACTACATCATAAATTCTTCTTTTCTGATTAGCAGTGTTGCTTCCGCTTGACAAACCTTGGTAATACACAAAATATTCTGCTAAGCCATAAATGCTTTAAATCATTATCTCAGCCTTAAAACGTCTGAAAATCCCAATCCAGGCTAAGACAACACATTTATTTTTACACCTCTGTGTTTTTTTTTTCTTTTTCTTTATAGCTGTGCTCTTAAATACAGTGTCAAAGACCCAAATCCTCTAAAGTCTCACAAAAAAACTCCATCTACAATGAAAGAATAACACATCATGGAAAAAACAGGCTCATGGTTTTGTGCAGTGGCACAGTATGATTTTTCGAAGTGCAATCAGCAAAGGAAACAGAAAAACCAGTATATTTGTTCAGGGTACAGGGTTTTCTGTCGCTGGTTTGGCTCTGTGTGCATTTCTTATTTGAGCCGTTATGAGGTGTGGTGGTTCTCAACACCTGCAACTAAACTAATTCTATAGAATGTTGAGGTGCAAATATTATTTTCACAACATTACACAAGATTGCACTCGAAATATATTCACTTATTTTTCTTTTTTTTTTACATAGACAATTTACAGTTACAATCTGCCAATTTGATATGTATTACATCTTTCTATAATTTTAGTTTTATATATATTTATTTATATATATATACTGTATGTATATATTTTATCTATTTAAAAGCTTGTCTTATTTTATATTTTATTAATTTCCTTTGTGCAAACATACAACAATGTGTATTATTTTACATCTTTCTCATTAATTTAGCATTTTTTTTAGAACTCACAATCACTAGAAAATACATCTACCATGTGGATGTGTGCATTGATTGTATTTATGTGCTTTGTCTGTGTGGCTGTGTGTGTTGTCTAAGAGTACTCCCTGCCCTGCCTGTATCCATATCCTCCTTCTTCTGCTCCCTCTTGTACATATTCTTCTCTTTTCTCCCATCCATCAGGCCATCCTCCATTCATCTGTGAGGTGGCTCCATAGGTCTTAGCCGGGGCGCCCAGAGCTCCGTAGCTTTGTGTGATGTCTCCGGTCTCTTCAGCCAGCTCATCCTCATCGATGAAGCCACATTTCTCTTCGCTGGTTTGCTCTGGATCAGCCCATGGTTGTTTCTCACCCGATGCAAAAAGGCCATAAAAGATCACACCGCCGTAATGTACTAGTGAGGCAATGAGGAACACATATTGCCACTCTTCTCTTGTCTGCAGAGGAAAGAGTATGCTGATTTTACTTCTTTGTTTTAATATATGATATTAATCTATAACAGTACAGAAGATATCATTTAGCTAGAAGAGACTGGAAGTTTGTACAAAATCTATAGATTTTGCCATCATCAGGAAAGAACTAGACATTTTTACAATTATTTGTAATGAAATTGTGAGCCCACTCATTTTAATCAATAACGTCTTTCATCAACAAACTCATCTTGATTTAACACCGTTTTCACAATTCCTTCTGACTGGTTGCTGATAGTGGCAAAGGTGGAACTTTGCTTGATCTCTATCTATAACTAAAGAGAGAAATACAGCACTACTTTGTTTTTTTAGGATAATTTCCCATATTTTCAAATTTAGGTGATCTAAATATTCAAGGCATATAGTATGATGAGAAAGAACACAGCAGCTGAGAATCATTGAGAATTAAAAGTCCAGACAAACATTTAAAGACTATGCGAATGGGACTTCAGTCTGTCCAGCTCTCACCTACTCATCTGTGCACTCTGATCTACCTGATCAGATTTCAAAACAGTAACATTTCTTGTAACATCAACTCAACACCATTGTGCTTGTCATCTCAAAAA
This sequence comes from Clarias gariepinus, assembly GCF_024256425.1. NCBI lineage: Eukaryota > Metazoa > Chordata > Actinopteri > Siluriformes > Clariidae > Clarias > Clarias gariepinus. The sequence goes on from NC_071102.1 coordinate 7,505,801, forward strand.
CACTTAACTAGCTATGCTATTCAATATCTTCAACATTCGTTGTCTCCACTAACTGTAAAAATCACTTAAAATGATAACTGAGGAAATATGCTCTGTCTACTTTGTCTTACTAATGTAAAAACACTACCCCATTAATAACAATATCTCCATTCACATCAGAATAGCGTGCAGCCTTCTCATGGGAACGACAAAAGTATAAGCTCGACTAAAAATATAGCATCAACCAAAATTTCTAAACATATCATAAATGTTTCACGATGAGGGCCTTTTCATTAATTAATACAGTAAAACACATTATAAATCACACAACAACATTTACACAAACAAACTATATCATACATTTGCAAAAATAAATAAAAAAATAAAAATACTGGTCACAGAGGCATAACCACATATGTAGTCATCATATATACCTTTAAAATGTTCATACCTTATTTTTGGTCATAGCACCAACAATCAGAGGGCACACCATGCCAGACAGGGTCCCCACTCCATTTGAGATGCCCATTAGAATACTGGCATAACGTGGCGCGATGTCTAAGTGATTTACATTGAAGCCTAAAGAGAAAGTAAATCAAACATTATAAATAATCAGGACTTGATTTATGGGAAGTAATATAATTTTTTTAATGATTAACATAATCCTTTTAAAACTGTGTTCATGTTTTCCTTTCCATTAAAAGCATTATATCACTTTTATCACATGTTTTTCATTTCATTTGTCTAATATGCACATCCACTCGCACCGGATGCATCAGAAATGCAGATTTTTTCATCAGCAATGCGGTGGAGTGTTTGGTGCAGAGTGATGAAATTTTAGTCTTAAAAAATAGCAAAAGTATGTGAACACTATGCTACCATGTTAAAACAAAACAGCCTATTTTCACTAATAACAGATGTCTAGGATTAATAAAGCAGCACATAACATGAGTAAATACTACTCTGATTTGTTCTGTTACAAAAATACAGTATGTGGTAAACTAATTGATTTACACACTGTTCTTCCATAGTAGATTTTTTTGCCATACATCAGCGTACACTGCTTCCTGGCTACTTAAATTTTCCACCACAGTAAATGATTAATTTCACAATGGCATCACGAAGAACTAATTCATCAGACTAACAGGTTCTACCAAGTTATTAATGCCACTGATATAATCGGTCAAGCTCGCTGACCATGCAATCTGCATCAGTATACTGTACATGGCAGCAGTACATTGCATTTCTTCCTTTATCCACTATAGGATGTGGATTTTTTAGTATCTCTGACATTCTGCTAGAAAATCAGACTAAAAATAGATCTTGCAGCCATCTTGTGGAGCAGCGGCGCTCCCCCACCTCCCACTCAGTGGGTTGTGTCTGCCTGTGCAGGCAGTAAGGCAGCTCTCGAGGGAAAGACAGGATGAATTATTTAATGGGCACAGTAGAAATACACTCTCATCTCCAGCTGCATAGAATGGACTGAGAACACTGCACCGAAATAAGGCGTTAAATATGGCAAACATTGCCTTTTTTCCTCTGTGGACTACCTCAAATAAAGAAATTACATCTGGGATGTTGGTATTCAGGGAATGCCAATTCTGGGGGGAAAAGACATTATGGTAAAATCTGTCTATAGAATAAGACATGGAAATTGTAAACTGATGGATTAAAATGTAATGTCTTTTACGCATACATTTCAGGATTCTGAAAAAGTCTGTTTTATAATCATTTTTTAAATTATAGTATGAGTTACATTTATATATACTGGATGTTTTATATTCTATTATGTTGCCCTAAATAATCTCACCTGATATAGCAAATCCACTGAAGCCCACAGCTAGCACTAGGAATGAGATGGCCATGCCTTTACTGTGAGAGTATCCTACTATTAGCAGCAGAGTAGCCTCCATACCAAAGCCTGAAAATAAGAGAAAGATTTTGGTCATTTTCAATGAATCATATCAATGAAATATTACACTATTTCTTTTAATGCCTATCAAAAATTAATTTCGGTATAATCATTGATGGATTTTTTTTTCATCTGTTGGTGGGTTTGAGATCTACAAATGGTTGTATCTTTTTAGTTTTGGACAATGATCATAGATCAATGACAATGATTACATACGCATAACTGCTTGAAAATTATTGACTAAGCAAACATTTGCTACAAAACTAATTGGTGAATTTGTATTTGCACTCTAATTAATTTAACTATTTTAAAATATTAAATTAAAAGTTTAAATAAATTAAAGTTGCCGATCACAATAATATATGAATCAAAGACAGGGGCACTTTGTGGCTTAAGATTTTTGCTTTAATTGATGGCATTTTTTTCTGAAATAAAAATCATTAGAGCCATTTCTAATTACATACATGATCATTCATCATCAAATGCTCTGTACAGTGTAATGATAAAACAAACCTCCACAATTCATAATCTTTCTGACATTCGTGGTAGACATGAGGTTTTTAGCGCGCAGGAAATCTGCTATCTGCCCTCCGATTGGCACAATAATGGTCATCACCAGATGAGGAAGGGCTGAAAGCATGCCAACCTGAAAAAGAAAAATTTTATGTTTTAACATGAGGAGGGAAATCTGGTTGTGACTTAAAGAACCTGGACATCTATATAACCTATATAATTAAAATAGAATTATAAAATGTATATTTTTAGCTATACATCATCCTGGTCTCAGTTACTATCAGTATAGGGAGCCAAACTGAAAATAGGCAGCCAAACATACATTTATATGCTCAGGGAGGAATGTTACTATTCACAGATTTGACGAGATCATCACTTCTAACACTTTTATTTCATCTTATTCAGATCCAAATGATCTGAACATACACACTGTATTATAAATGTTACATTAATAATAGAATGCATAAAGGTAATCAAATTAATTTTTCTTTATTAACCATTCTGTCCATTTTATTTGAACAGAATATATGGGTTGAGTCAATAAGAAAAAAACGTCTGTTACATATTCAAAATAGATAAAGTATTTCATAATCTAGTGTTATATTCGGATAGCCAATACAAATTCAATTAAAACACAAATTAAATATCATAATTCTAAACCAATGTTATAATCTGCCATGCATCACCACCAGCATATCAACAAGAAATCAGTGTAATGACATTAATTACTGTTCACGCTTTAGGTGTTTCCTTTTGGGGATGAGGGAAAAAAGAAATAAATGAGATGCAAACGCTGGCTTTGGTGACAAAGCACTAATGAATTATTCAATAAGCCAGCTTAAACCTTTTGGGAACGTTGAAGGTCACAGCTTTGTTAAATAATTTTGACCACAAACAAACAGGCTTAAAAAGATCCATTAGGAGTTTCCTCAACATATAAATACGCACAAAAATGTGAGAAATTAAACGAGCTTAGTGTGTCCTTACCTTGCTGATCTCAAAACCAAACACTTCCTCAAAGTATGCTGGCTGGCTGATAAGCAGCAGGTAGAAGGTCCAGCTTCTGCAGAAGTTAGCCACGATGATTGCATAGACAGGCATTGAGGTGAAGAACTTCCTCCAGGGTGTCTTGAATTTCTGAGAGTAGAAATTTTACATTGTGTTAAAAGATTAATTAAATACAGACATATTTCTCAAAATAAAATTGATATTTATATGAGAAATAAATCTTTACATTTTCAGCCATACATCTTGCACTCACTACTAAAAACACTTTACGAGAGACCTTTGCTAAAGTCTAGTCAATATTTGTTTGTCTCTCAACCTCCTGCTCTGTGGGAGAAGGTGACATTAAGAAAGTCAAAAATTGAATGGCAGCAATATTTGCTTTTTTTTCTAAAACAGATAAAAATCAACAAATGTTTAAGCTCGCTTTATATGTACATAGTTTGGCACAGAGATTGGACTGCAACCTAAAATGAATCTTTACCACCAAACCAATGTGTCTTAACCTACTACTATATATAGAACAGAGAAGGATTTTAACTTTAAACTGACTGGCAACTAAGTCCTATTTTCTTTAGCTAAGCAGTATTTAAAACCCTTAAATCCCTTGAGGGTTACTATAAGCTTGAGGAACACTTTCTCATTACAGTAATGAGTAAGCAGGATTTCATGTGAAAGATGTAAAGGACAGAGAGGACACAGGGGAGCGCACATCAAAACGAATATCTGCTGAAGGATTTGCTTCCTGCGACCATTCAAAGAGATTTGAGGAAACCACTAAAACTTTTAAGGCTAAAATCTCCTTTGCTCTGTGTCAATCACACACCTTTTTCGCTATCCTATAAATGTCCTGTTAAAAAGGCCCAGACTTTTTTCTCCTTCTGCCAAACAGAATTCATCAGCTATAGATCACATGCCTGTTTGAGAGACAATTTAACGTAATAGTATTTTGTTTTCAAAAAAGTGTTGTATTGCACCAATCATCCATTATAATGATTCTCACATCAGCAGGTCCCAGCAGCTTAGCACTCTCTCCGATGCTTTCCTCGATATAGCAGCGTTCCTCATCCGTGATTGTAGGATGCTCAGCAGGACTTTCATATGACACCAAGATCCAGAAGACATACCAGACAAGACCAAAACTCCCTGATATAAAGCAGAGAAGAAAAAAGAAAGAGAAAGAAAAAAAGGGAATGTACGTTAAATGTATTTTAAAATCATTATAGTGATGCTTTCCGAAAGGTTGAGTGCGCCTCTATCAGTGGAACATTGAGTGTCAGCATTATGACAGACCCATTGAAACATCAGAGGAAAAATCAATAGTGTCAAATCATAACCCATACTATAGTTACAGCTCAGCAACACCGTAACTCATACAGAGACAAACACAAATCGCCATTTGGTTCAAATCTATGTATATATATATATTTATGGATATAGTGCATGCATATATTCTATATATAATAGTGTGTGTCTTTTGTAAAATCACCAAACTTACCATAGACATAGAAGACAGAGGACCAACCAGTGTACTGCACCAGGATCCCAGCCAGAGGCATAGCTACAACTGCACCAGCATAGGATCCTATACATAAAGAGAGGGGACAATGAAGAAAAACTTATGGTTAGACAGAGAAGGAATAAGGTACTAAAAGAAGTCGGCTTGATTTCAGTCAAATCTGTATACATTGAGTGGCTTCACATGGATATCACATTTGTGGAAGGGACAGGACAACATAAAAAAGGAAGCATCATTCACTGGATTTGGCTTATGCATGGTTTAGTTACAAATTTAGTGAAACTACAGTACAAAATGTCTGTCTTCTACAGACTTAGTTTTGTCACTTTTCTTAATACATGGAATTCCTATTCATTTAAATGTAGTTACTGAATATTATGCTAGATGAATAACTGAATGTTATATGATAATATTAATATGAATATATTTAGCTGGGGGGTTTTAGGATATAGATAACTGAACCAAGTGAGGAAGCATTTTTCTGCATAGTAGCCATGTCCTGTTGTAGTCCACCCCAGGAACATGGGTAATGAAACAGGACTACACCTAGATTGGGTCAATTAAGGTGCATCATGCAATACAAACTCAGACCAAAGAAAATCTTTATCATAGCATGTTGCTTTTAAATGAGGTGGAGGAAACCAGAGCACCCAGACTACTGTACCAGAGTACCTACACAGATATATAAAGAACATGCAAAATTCCACATATATTCTCAATTCTATGCACTGTGCCACCCATTAATGAATTTCTCATAATAACACCAAAAGAAACCGTCAATGCATTTGACAAACCGAAAAATGCTGCAAGATGGAACTCTACTGTAGAATATAAAAGTCAGAACTTCACAGCAAAAGACTGCAAGATGGAAACCTAGACTATAAAAGTCAGAACTTTACTTTGGCAAGACAAAGGAATTCTCTTTTAAGTGAATGACAAACAAAAAGCAGATACTATAAAACTCCCACTGTAAAGGTAGACTATAATACTTACCATTGGAATATTTAACCTCTTTAATTAAAAAACAAAACAACAAATGTGGATTTGCTTACAGGAATTTGTCTGTCCTTACCACAGAAGGAAGTGGTGGCCAAGCGACTTCTCTCCAGAGGTGGAGCCCATTTACTCCAAATCCCATGGCATGCTGGATAGGTCACTCCCTGTCATGAAATCGTATATAAATAAGTATATGAACTTTAAGTTATGCATTGCTTAAACCAATGTGAACCCCCTTAACTATCTACATTTTAAGGTATTCCTAATAACCCATAAACTACAGGCATCGGATTTTGCATTGAAACCAGCAACAGTAAATATATTCAGTATCACTATCTGTTCTTTTTTAGTGTTGCCTTCCAAACCCATTGTTAATAGTTGTGTTACCATATTACAATAAGGCTAATTTATCTCATGAATTTAAATACTAAACATAATAATGGTCAGCAAGCAAACAAGCTTATTACTGACAGATTTCCTCAGACTTTGACTGATTGCTAGAATGTTTTTATTATCCATCATCAGTAAGAATTTCCACAAAATATCCTTTAATATCTTCTACCAAAACCATTGTGCCAAAATTATAAATATCAACATACCTATCCAAAATATCCAGGAATTAAACAGTGTGTTTTAATTCCCTCCAGGAAAATTAAATCACTGTTGTTGTTGTTGTTGTTGTTGTTTTTTGTTACATCTAACAAAATAGGATCATGCACCACTCTTCCACAAAACCTTTTGATTAGCTTTCTAAGTTTAAACTTGGATCTACTCTGTTCTTAGGCTCGACCCCAGAGTTTCATTAAGATTAAAATCCTAGTCAGGTCCTAAGCTCCCAAGATAGCACCATGGTGCCAAAATTCTGTGTTTACAGTAAACATGTTCATATGGCTTTGGATGTACAGTATGTTTGAAAAAGTTTTTATTTAAGGTCTGAAAAAGATTTGGGACAGAACAGCTTGATGCTTATCAAAGTCCTTGTTGCAATCTATTTTTAATTAGAGCCCCTGAACCACGTGCAGCAAAACACCCACCACTGTATTTTACAGTAGGAGTGTATGTACAGTAACCAATTTCCAGAAAAGGCTACTATCTAGATTTTGGTCTCGTCTGACCACAGCACAGTTTCAACTGGAGTACCAGTGATAACTGGTAAAGATTGTCAGTTGCTCCCAGAAAGAGCAGCCAACTCTAAATATTATCATAAGAGAAGAGATGCAATTCTGAAACTGTGATCTTTGGTGATTTCCTTTTTATTTTCCTCACTCTGTATGGGGATTGGCTGTTAGTTGTTTAATGCCTCCAAATGCTGGGAAATTTTAAATTATGTAAAAATGTTTCACTGTGACTGTACTTTTAAAATAGCTTATAGAACATTGAACGTACTTTGATGGTCCCAAAAGTAGTAAATGAATTTTGTACGTGTGCACTGTCAGAGAAACGGGACATGGTGAAATTATGTTATTATAAATTGTTTATTAACTCTTAAGGCATGAAAGTAGTTCCCTGTCATTTAACCTAGTGATTGGGCACTTATTAATTAATTTAATTTATTGCAGTAATGCAGAAAGAAGTCAATCCAGTCGCACACGTGACATGCTCACCTCCACGAGCCCTTGTAATATCCTGACGAAAATGACGCAGCCGTAGTGCACGCGCGCAGCTGACGGGATGAACATGTTGAGGGTGGATGTGAGAACGATGGCCGCCCCAAACACTCTAACAAACAGAAGCACACGATCCCCTTTCACACAATTGGAAAAAAACATTTGCAAAAATGCAACAAATAACGCACACATTTAGCAGAGTATCCTATTTAATTAAAATTTCGTGTGTGCTTGTAAAAATAAACGCAGCCAGAATTTCGATTAAATTTCTATTTCTATTTCTCTTGGTATAGACGCGTTGTTAAAATTAGCTTTAACTTATTTTGTCTTTATCTGACCATATCAAAAAATACATCGTCAAATATTGGTCTTGCATTATTTCTGTATTTATTATATACTGGCTTTCATTTAATTCGATTAAAAAACACTCATGTATAAAATACACGAAAAACAGAACTGATTGTAAAAATTAACTTTTTTGGACTGTCCTATTTGCTTGAAATGAGGCCAATCTAATGGATATACAGTACAAACGAGATGCAAGATACGAATATTCTAGCTTTGTTGTTATACAGTAATCTCGATCTCAGTATTGCGTATGTAATATAAAGGGCCCTGGGTAAGCCCTCTGGCATCGTCTCCATGCCCCTCCACCCTTCACTGAACGGATTAGACACGGTGTTCCCCCGGGATCTCATTAACAGGTGGAGAAAGCCAAAGCCCACTTTCCCTTGTGTGTTCTGTCACCAAGCCAAGGGCAACTTCCCCCGCCACAATTAACCGACTGATTAAAAAAATGTCCGTGATTTTTAAAATCCTTTTTAATCAATAAACTAGCAAAGACGAATTAGTGTTTTAAATGCGTTAAATACATTTTTCTTTTTAGAGAAATCAAAACGTTCGATGTTAATAAGCCCGGCTACACCTCCAGTTCCATTAAAATTATTATAATAATTTGGTATAAAACCGAGTGAAAATATCTAGCCTACAAGAGCTTGAAAAAAAAAAAACACTAAGTAAAGGCAGAATAAATAAAGGTTTATAGTCGCATAAACGAGGGCAAAAATAAGTCTAGTGTAAATAACTAGATTTACCTGTTGGCTGCTAATCGCGATGATATGTACCCTCCTGGGATCTGGGTCACTATATAACCCCAGAAAAAGGAACCGTGGATCATTCCCACTGTCTCTGGGTCCCAGTTAAACTTGGCTTTCTGAGAATCAAATGACATGTATCAGTATTCAAAAGCACAAAGCATTTAGCTAGGATATATTTAAAATTCGGTAAGAAATCTAATATATATTTATTTTTATTTAGGGTTTTGAAAAAAATATACACACTTCAACATGAAATATATATACGGTGGTCTTATACTACACACAGTACACATTCATTTGAAATTTGAATGAAATTTTAAATAATGTTTTTAAAAAATGTTAAAGTGTGTGGGTGCGTGTGTGGGTGTGTGTGTGTGTGTGTGTATTTCGTGTGTATCTCGTATGTGTGTGTGTGTGTGTGTGTGTGTGTGTATATACAGGGCCCAAAAATGTATGCACACAATTTTTTACAACCTTATTTAAAATTTTATTTAAATTTCAAGTAAATGTGTAGTATTCTTTTCTCGAACACCGTATATATATATTTGTACGTACAAAGGGGCCCGAAAAAACACACACATACATATATGAGATACACACGAAACACACACACACACACAGTAAAAAATATGTACATTCATATATAAAACAGAAAAATGGGGGGTCTTTTTTATTTGCCCTTCATAAAGATGGAAAGACATACGCGCGCACGTGTGTGCGCGCACGGAAGGTGGGGAAACCACGTACATGACGTAGACGTAATCCCTATGAAGAAATTCCATGCACGCGCACGCACCTCTTTGATGATGATTTTGCCGTTCTGGTGAATGGTGCTGTTGTTCACCATGCTCACGATAGCCACGCCCAGATTGCACCGAATCCCGAAAGAGATGCAAAAGCCGAGGCCGCTCATGATGGCGATGATGTAGCGGCGCGGGAGGCCGAAGCACGTGCAGTCACATAAGGGCGCCTTCCTTTCAGCTGGCTGTGCCGGTCGGCCATCCTCCGTTAGTTCAATATTTTCCCCAGGTTTTTGTCTTTTTTCCAACACCCTACACCGGCAAAAAGGCCATAATCGAATTAACTTATAACCATTTATACCCTATACGTTAGATGCATAGAGAGTAAGGAAAAAGCTTAAGGGTAACTAACCGATAAATATTTATGATTAATTATATTTTTACATGATTTAGTCTAAACACTTGTAAGTTATATAAGTTACAATAATCGAACATTCATATTTTAAACAAGGTACACGTATCATGTGTAGTATCATGGGCACTATTTTAGCATCCCACGACATGTATTCCACAAGTCTACTTTATCATAAGTGTTAAAATATTTTTAGCAATAAAAAGAGTGTGTAAATTATAATTATTAGCGCTAAGCTCAATGTCAGGAAACGGTAAGGACTCAGTCGGAGCGCCAAAGGCCTCATCCGTCTCTACTGTACCGCATTGCAGCATTTCGTTCACCTTCGCCCTTATTTGCATTTATTCAAGCTTCACGATAAAAAGTTTAAACACCCTTAACGAAAAGATAAATGTTTCAGTATTTAATGTTACAGAATAATTGTTAACAAACGTACTTCAATACACATTTTTTTACAAACAGAGCGTGTGTACTAGCCGATTAGAAAAATAAAGAAACCAAATAAAGAAAAATTCTAGAACTAATTTCGATTATACTCTAAAAAAATGCTTTGCTTTGCATTCCAAACTGAATGCATTATTTGGAGTAAATCGAAGACACGCAAAATATGTTTCTTCTGAAAATTTTCGACGTTGATTTTAAAGTGCAAGTATAATGTAAAGGTTAAATAATCAAATTTGATGCCTGTATAATACAGAAAGCAATTCAGCTTCGAAGACCAAAATATAAAAAAAATATATAAAATGGTTATTAATTAAAACAAATCATAATCACTAAAATCTGTTTTTTATTATTTAAGAAAAATGTATAGGCTACATATAAAAAAATATAGCATTGATTTGCATCATCTAAAACTATATCACAAATTGCACAAATAGTTTTCCAATTGCACAAATACCTAGAGTGAAGGAGATTCTCTTCATTTAAGTGAATTATTTAAAGACCTCTGAATGGACTCTGAATAGGATGCACCCAGGGGAATTCTCTCATCAACGATTACAGTTCAATCAGCTTTTCTTTAACCCACATTACTTAGAAATCTTTTCCACACTCTTAACATTTCACTTTGAATCACAGCATATTATTACACGCTCACACGCACACAACTTCAAACAGCAGAGTTGCAAATGTGTGTTCTTGTGGGTGTCGTAACAACATCATTCATCATTTGTTAGAGAATTATTCATCATTTATTTGGAAATGCCGCTTACAAATATGTAGTGCAAAAATGGTTTTGTGGGGAAACCAAGAGAATGATTATGATTATTTGAGCTTACTTGTACATATGACCCAACGTCTTTCCTGCCAGCTGCTTGAAAGCCTCTTTGCTGGGCGCGAAACCAGGCTCCTTCGGAGTATCCATGTCCAAATATGATAATCCCTCGTTTTCTCTTTCTCGTTTGTGTTAAAGTATCATATCACGCACGAGCTGGTCGGACATACCGGACAGACCCTTAGCAGATCTCTGATGAAGTCGGGCAGACAGCTAAAGAAACACGACGTCGGTCCTCAAGCGCGACACTTGAAAAAAGAAAAGAAAAACACCTATATGGAGGAATCAGAAGTGGAGTGGCTGTGTCTGTTCGAAATGATGAATTCGTTCTTCTTACGCACCGTGAGCGTTTTCACTGCCATCTCGGTGCGAGCCAATACATCTGATGTTCACGTTAAACCAGACTCCTGCTTTTTATAAGACTGAGAAAAAAAAAGTTTGGTGAAAAAAAAACGAATCTGACCAAACGGAAATGTACACAAACAACAAATACAATGAGCGATCAAATAAAGGACTGAGATGGAAGTTTATCTTATCTGGTGCACGGAAACCGCTTTCAGCACCAAGGTCAGCGATACGGCGCGTGCTGCCCGTCGCTTATGCACCGGAGCGCGCGCTACACTCTAGACAGCACCCCCTCCCACCACCCCATCTCCATACGCGCCAGTCTGCCCACTTTAACTGGGAGGGGTTAGACATCACGGGAAACATTCGCAATCCGTTCATTTTCAAATATTCCTGGTTCTTTTTGTTTTTTGGAGGAACTGCATTACTGCGACAAAAATGCTTTTTTTTGTAAAAGCATAGGGTACACATTTGTGCTTTCAATCTGACTGGTTGTTTATTATATCAAAGGCCAGGCGAGCCTCCTGGGGGCGGTGCTATGGAAACCGAACGAGGAGTGTTTCCCCCTCCGAGATCTCGCTTCTGTGGCCGCAAAAATGTATTAATAATTCAAGCACAGCTCAGCAAAGCGTCTCCTTGCTGCCTGCAGTTGGTGTGCGCAGAGAGAGAGAGCGAGTGTGAACATGCATCTTCAATGCTAAAGGTCAAAGAAACCTAAAAAAAAAAAAAATGCAACCTTCTCACCGTTTAGAAACGTACACATTTCTTTAAAAGCAACAGAATAAAAACAGACATCAAAATATACCTAATGCAATAGTAGGTCTACAAGTTAACTATGTGAACATAATGCTAAACGAAAGAATAAACGTAGACATGAAAGTAAAAGTAGAAAAGAAACAGAAAGCGAACAGGTAGCTGGAGCGGCTGTAAATGAGCCTGTGGCGCCATCTGGCGGACATACGATGCGCAGGCGCCCACAATGTAGCTTAATTGCATTCTTGACCCACCTATTACCCGATTACCAACATATACATTACCGTTTCCCCAAAACAGTTTAGTAGACGCGCAAACTGAACTTCACTATATGAAAATTTTATTTTGAAAATGGTTATTTTAAGAGTCATGCAACTCGAGTAGTAGGAACATGGGACGCAAGATCACATACATTACAATGAATTGAATGGCACCGTTATTAAAAAAACACGTTTAGTCAAACATGATGAGAGTTTAAGGCAGGCGCAAACCTTACCCAGGCACATACAAATACCACAGCACACTTCAGCTGTTTCTGATAACTGGAAGTTTAACTTCTTAACTTTAACCTGAGATACACATTTAAGGAAGCTATAGAGGGCTTTATATTTCTCCAAAATTTCCATTTAGGGTAGAACAGTTTATTTCTTTCAATTATTAGAAATTAAATCAACATACATAGTTGCAGGTATAAACAAAGGCAGTTTAACACAATACACATACTTTTTACAAAATGACCAGGTGAATAAATAAAACTAGTAAAATTGATAAACAATTGTATATAGCATTATGATAAGAAATGTAATTGAATACCATTCAATAAATATGAAGGAACTTCATGAAACTTATTCAATCTTGCAGAGATCATAGTGTTTTACAAGTCTTCACCGAGGCTTATAAATACAGCACTGTGTGAAACTTTTACTGGTAAAAACACAAATGAAATACTTGTACATGATTAGATGTGATATAAGAAGACAAGAAATGCCACTAATGATAAAAACATTTCTGAATGTGATTTGTCATGGCTTTAGTTGATAATAGACCTCTAGAAACATACTCCAAGACTCAAGTTTTTTATTTTATTTTTTTTATAAAAAATGTCTGGAATTTAATACAAGACCATAGCTAGTAAAAAAAATTGAAATAGTTGTAATAAGGAGTTTGTCAATTAGGAATGAAGCTTGTATATTCTTGGTTTCTGGAAAACAAAAAGATCACAGGAACCCCAAATGTGGTTTGTTGCTCTTTGGATTCCATTTGTATATAAATTTTTTTAGGGTGTGTCTCCAAATCTCCCTACCTATCCGTATGCACATCTTCGATTTTAACACATCGTAGTGCAGTAAATTCATTACAGTTTACTAAAGAGCTATTTAGTAAAGTAGGGCTCTTGTCAGAAAACTGTTAATGTGTTTATCAGATTATTTAGTGTAACCCTTTACATTTTTAAACTGTTTTAATGTAAATTTTAAACATATTGCACCCTTTCATCCACAACTCTAACCCAGTACATTTACTGTAGGTCCTATAACTTTTTCTCTATTTTAGAGAAAAAATTATTTTGCATAACCGGTCGTAAATGATATACAAAGAACAACATGACAGAAGTTCACTTATAGTATGATCATTACAGCATAAGTGTTTGGATGCATATCACAGTTAAAAGTGTTTACACTACAGTTATTTAAAAGTAAGGTCTTAAAGATAAGCAGTGTAGTTTTAACTATGATAAGCCAGCATAACTCTGCATATGAACAGAGGGGCAAAAGTACTAAAGAAAATAAAAACTATACAGTGGAACATATCCAGGCAGCTTCTTATAAAAAAAAAAGTAAACAGGCAAATAAAATAAAAGTGAATACAAGATGTTTTGCTTCTAAAGGAAATCTTTAAAGATCCTATAATCATACTAGAACATTCACATTTTAACTTTACTTGCCATTGGTTTACAAGGCAAAACGACCAGAGAGGCAGCTCACAGTGCTGTCCAAATCACAAAATCCTACCAATATCATGCTCATCGTAGCAGTCACCAATACTGACAGAGCACTACATGCTTGAGTGACACGAGTCAGAGGGGACGGCAAATGTGAGGTAAATACAGGCAACAGAAGAGCCACAAGGTCCCAGCACGGCCTCATCTTCCGTTTTATAAGGGAAAGTGAGTTTATCTGGGTTCCAAGGGATATACCTGTACAGCTACAGGCAAGCTAGTTCTTTGAATACATGTGCAATACAGCATGGTTTGGGATTTCTCATACTCCAGATTCTCATGACTGGTTGGCCTCCCTTTCATGGTCCTGCAAGCTTAGGTCTCATTCAGATACATTCAGATAGGACTTCAATCATGTCTGTATTAAGCAGCGAGCTGCTCTCTGTTGTGTGACAGAGGTCTGTAGTCGGACTCTTGCTGAGCTGCAACGTGATCTTCTTCACATCGTAGTCACGCAGGAATTCCTGAACCAGGTAGCGCTCATGCTTTATGCGGTCCTTAACTTCTGACGGCACGTCCGGTATCAGCCACGCCACAAAGAACTTCACAACAAACACCACATGCTGACCAAAAGAGACAAACATGATTTCAAATACAAACAGTATGTAAATAATAATTAATACCAAACCACAAATCACCACTCTTCTTACCTCCATAATGATAATAAAGGCCATCTTAGCTGCAAGAATATGCCAGAACTGCATGTTATGTGAGTATTGCCTATCGTCACCTGGTGGATAGCGGTAGTCACGATATCTACAACATTTCAGATACAAAGAAAATTAGAAACTTAGGACGGTATTAAAAGCATATGATAAATATCAGGTATCTGATATCTAAAGCCAGATGTCAGTAATGAACACATACTCAAAAGATCTCATTGTTTCCTACAACTTATGCTCATTTGCTTTAACTAGGTATACATTTACAAAGAAATGGACCAACAGTTTTCAGTGGTGTGAAATAGTTGCAAACCTAATGCTACCACTTTAAATCAAAAGAGATGCTGTAGGTACTGATTCGAATAGGTGGTTCGAACCATACATTTTATTTAGTATGGTAGATTCCAATGACTTCTTATTTAAGTTCTATCTTTATCATATAACAAATGCATACTACTGTCAGCACCACGGAGTGTTATTTCTCTTCATGCAGATTTAGAATATACACCCTGGCTTCAAGGGGCAATTGTATTTGTTTTGAGTGAAGGTTTTGATAAAAGCTGTGCTTTGTGTGTTATAAGCCCTATTCGGACGGGACTAGTTTTACACAGGGTCGTCACAGACGTCACGACGAATCTGCCATGTCTGTCTTTTTCTCACACGACCTCTGTAAAAATTTCAGAGCAAATTACCTACTGTTTTTCAGAAAACTCTGCGGTCCTCTGAGAAATCTAATCCCGTCTGAATGACAATGTCTGTGATTGCCGAAAATGTTTTTTCCAAAACGCGTTTTCTTTTGTGTTTTGGTCAACGTGAACTACCGTACTGTCTCTAGCGCGACAAAGTTTGCACACCACTAATGGATCTAGATGTGTTTGCTACCCTGTGAAGAAATAAAAAAAATGAAATCAAGAAGAGCCAAATCATGTAAATTGTTTAGACTGGCTACTGTAATATCAGTTTCAGGTAAGAGTACTTTAATTTCTCCAGTAAATTACATAACATGTAAATTATATAATGAATTAAAACGTATTTATTCCAGTGGGTTTATAAGAAGTTCTATATTATTATTAATTAATATGATAATTTTTTTATTATTAATCCACAATCAACAATCCACGCATCCTGGACATGTGGTCTTGTGCAACGCCCACATGTACAACACAGACACTCCTACCTCCGTAATAAACACGGAGATGTTAGTCCCGTCCGAATGCATACATGAAATGACAGACGTTTCGTCCAAATAGGGCTATAGTGCGTAACTGCGTAACTATGAACACACACTCAGCTACATACCTGCAGGTTGTGATAATGGAGTCGTTGAACCAATAAGGGTTCTCCTCATGGTCTGGTTTGTTTTCTGGATTGAGCTTAGAGATTTCATACACTGAAAGGCTGTTGTTAATGTAGTTTTCCATAGTGGTATTAGGACTATAATGGTATAGGTAGACTAGACGAGGGATCATATCAGAAGTAAACGCCACGATGAAGGCCTGGGATGACAAATAATACACAGTAAGAGGAAAAAAACATTTAAAATGCGAAAAACTACAGATTACTGTACAGATGTATCAGTCAGACAAAAGTAGCAGCAAAGCAAAGCATAAAATCATGCAGATATTTGTAAATGCTTCTTTACTTTACAGAATTTATAGACATAAGCCTAAAACTTTATCCACAGTGCTGTGGAAGCGATTAACTGCCATTACACGTGTTTGTGGTTAAGTCATTAATCAACATTAAATTGCAGATTCTAACTACATTAATTCTGCCATAACACTGATGTGACAGCACAAGTGAAAGTAAATTATTTTTAAAGTGATCTGTGTGCAATGTGATTGATGTAAAGTGATTATATGATAAGTAATATGGTGATGTGGTGACTGTCAGTAAAGTGAGGGACGGGGTACGTTTCTTTTTTCCCTTTTTGAGAAACTTTCTGTATTTTTTATTCCACAATTTCATTCTTAAACAGAGTAGGTCACTGAATCTGATTGACATCATGTTGAAATTTTTATCTGTTGTACTTCAGTGCATCATACCATTAAAGCCCACTTCAAAGAGACCGTAAACAATTGGCACAAAATTATGTTTTAGACTTATTCTCATTTTAGTAGACAGTCATGCACTACACATGCGTGTAAAATTTATAAATAAAGCATTATATTTTAGAATTTCTTTAATCATTTTTATAAGAGACTTTTTTGGCATTGTAGTTATGTAACGTAAATCTGTTTGGTAGCTCTTGGAGACCAGCCGCACTAAAGAGAATGTAACGATAAGACAAAAAAGATAATATAGAAATATATACAAGGGCATACAAGTGTACAGTTGGACTTGGATGGTATAAAAAGTGATTGCAAACAGGTATTGTCGGTAAGGAGAAGGTATTGCACAAATAACAATAACTTTATTTACAGTACTGGATGTAAAGTGTTAAGTGCATTAGCAGCAGCGTAGCGGAAAAACAAAAAAGGGGTGGGTTTTATCATTTATGTGAATACCACAATGATGGCAAATGGCAACAGAAATCTATGCGCAACCAGTGTAAAGCAATGCAAGAAATAAGAAACAACTAATATAATATAATATAATATAATATAATATAATATAATATAATATAATATAATATAATATAATATAATATAATTATTAAGTTTTCATCAAGGAAATGAAAGAGACAGACCCTCGGCCTGTGCTACTCACATTTGTGACAACAGATACAATAGCTACGACATTTAAGATCTCCTGCCAGGCTCCAATGTTGCGGGCCTTTGCTGCCACAGGTCGACGGAACTGCGTTGTGAACTTCCATGCATCCACACGCACCTCAAGGATGTTGTTAAAGAGAGCGAGCAATGGAGCAAGTGGAAATGAAGCCACAAATAATGTGATGAAACCAAACTGGATCACTGTTAAATAAAACAATAACAATACATGAGTTATTACATATAAAACATGCTCAGACAACAAATCCATGCATTTTTAAATGTAATTAGAAATAACAAAAAAAATAATTTATATTTATGAATTTATACACAGCGCCCTCCACACTTATTGGCACGCCCAAATGTACAGTCAGAGAATCATTAAGAATTTTAAAACAACTGTAACAATGACAAACAAGGCTGAATGAGTGGGTGAATATCAGGGTGGTAATTAATTTAAAGATAACTTTAAATATGAGTGAAAACGTACCCATCTCTAGATATTCGTAGAAGAGACCAAGCTGGCCAAAGGGTTGCAAATCATGGTCCTGTTCCCATCGATTGTACCGACTCTCTGGATGGTTTCGGCCTTTCCTGCTGATCCACCAGTTCTTTAGTAACCTGAATTCACAGACACAAGATTAATTACATATTGCATCATTTCCTTTAAGAAATGCATAATTTTCCTTTAATAAACATCGGTAATAATTAATGGGATTAAATCCAGCTACAGTTTGCCTGCTTCTTATTTAAATCACTATTAGGTATCAGCACCTAATTTTTTTTTTTTAAACCAAAGGGAGGATGACCAGATGTTATTAGTGTCGAGTTTTTTCTCAGTTCAATGCTGAAGTGTGTGGCCCTGGTACAAGTCGACCAGTTATTAGGCACTGCCAAGTTATCCTTATAAATAGATACAGAGTATATAATAAACTGGCAGCTTAGTTTTTTTGGTAACAGCTATTAATCCTTTAATTTACTCATTTGATGACAATAAAAATCACATTCAAGTGTTAAAAAATTACTTCAATCATATAACACACAAGTCTAGTGAACACAGAGTTCCAAAGCTTTTGTCAGAAGAATCCTTTATGTCAACTGCAAGTATACTACAAGGGGTGTTCAAGTCAAACCAAGACATTTGATCAGACACAATAACAGAACACAGTTATAAGAGTAAAAACTACCTTTATCTCTATATAATGCACCGTTAATTGTACGCACTCATACCAGTGTTTCACTAGTGCCTGGATACCATCAAGGTAGAAAGTTTTCTCAGAATGACCAGACATCTTGCCCTTCAAGTGTCAAAGCTTTGACTTTGACTGACACAGAAGATCTGCAGTGAGTTACAGAGCTCTCTTTGCACCCAAATGCACTCACCTACCGGAAATGCAGGTGTTTGTGAATGATTGTGTGTACAGTTCTCACCGACAGACACATCTTTTCCGCAAGTTGGCAACAAGTCATCCATAGATTCTCAAGGATCAAGTGTTGCACTCGCTCAATATTCAAAGGAAGGACTGCAGTGGCCTCTGAGCCACATCGGCAGGGATCGTCATTCACAGACGACAAAATCCTTTAAAATGTTTTCAACATTCAAACGTTTTACTGCAGGTAGGAGTCTCATCATCAGGCTGTGCTTGAAGTCTTCTGTAAATGTCAGTTGGTTTTACACTTTCATTCTTCTGTTCATGAGACAAGTTTTGGTTTGACTTGAATCTCCCTCATACATGTTCAAAACACTTAACTGTCACATCCCCTTCCCCAAACTGTTGCCAAAAGGTTGGAATCACACAATTCTCTAGAATAGCTTTGTATGCTCATGCCTAATGATCTACTTTCGCTGGAACTAAGGGGCAAAAACCTTTTCCAGAATGACAATTACCCTGTGCAGTATGTGCACAATGGAAAGCACATGAAGACCTGGTTTGCCAAGTGGAAGAAATCCAAGGGCCTGCAAAAAAGCCCTGACCTCATTCTCACTAAACAGTTTAGGGATGGATTGGAGCACAGTGTGTGTGCCAGGAACAACTTTGCTAATGTTTTTGTTGCTAAGTAGGCAAATCTCTATAGCCATCTTCAAAATCAAGTGGGATGATTTCCAAAAAGATTAGAGCCTCTTTCGGAAAGGGATGTTCAACAATCACATTAGGTGAAACGGTCAAGTGTCCACGTACTTTGGCAATATAGTGCAACCTTTTCTTTTCTCTTATTTCCTAATATATATACATATATTTTCATAATGTATACATTCAAGCAATTGATTGGTAACAGGCATCTTTTAGAGTCACATTTCCTTTAAGTTCTAAAACATTAATTATGCCATATAATATAATGCCATATAATACAATATAATACAATACAATACACTTCATGAAATTGGAAATATGGCCAGCATATATGGTGAACAGAAAGCCTCTTCAATATTGCCTGCTCCTGATTTATTGCGCTTTCAAGAAAGTGAAAACCTTCACAAGTGACATTAATGCATAGCGCATTTATACTGCTAATGTTCCCTATATCTGTGACTGTATAACAGTATAGGTTAATTCCTATTTATAAACTTAGTTTTGTCTCACCCATAACTAACTTTAAATTCCAAAAACTTCAGAGAACTGTGACAGCTATTGCTATTGTGACAGCTTTAGAGAATTGTCAAGTTTTGTTACTAACTTTTTGTTTTGATTTCAATGTATGTACTAAACCAATCATTTATATTACCTAATAAATAACATTCAAGTGAAAAATAAACTGGACTTAAATGCTGTTACATGTACTGTAGATATAGCTCATTGTGACACTCACGGTAACAAGGCCTCTTGGATATTTCCCACGATTTGTTTCCCTGTCATGACAATCACTAGCTGAGTGGTGAGCTCGATCAGACAGCCTCCTGGAGCACACTGGAAAAGATAATGCCCTCAAATTACACAAGCAGATGTGTACACTCTGAGACAGTGTATGTGGAATTAGTTTTGACAAATGAAGTAAATGTTAAACATACAGCATATGGTATGACTACAGAAAATAATTCAAGAGAATTTAGGCAAAATATCAGCTGGTAAAATACACTATGCAGTATATTATTGATTAAGTTATGAGTATATTTGATGAACAGATTCAGCACTAATACATTTCCTGTGTTTAGTTTTAGTGATACTTAATGTAAAACAATGGAACTTTTAATAAAACAAAAAACTCCCTCAATTCCAGGCCATGTTTGATTCTCGCATCTGTGTGCATAGAGGTTGCATGTTCGCCCCATGCCTGGTGGGTTTCCTTCGGGTACTCTGGTTTCCTCCCACAGTCCAAAGACACGCAGATTGTTAGACATGCTAATTGGCGTTCCCAAATTACCTGTAGTGTATAAATGTGTGAGTGTGTGTATGTATAAGTGTGTGCCCCTGCAACTGATTGCCACCTTGTCCAGAGTGTACCCCGCCTCGTGCCCCAAGTCTCCTGGGATAGGCTCTAGGTGCCCCCACAACCCTGTGTACAAGATAGATCGTTATAGATGATGACTGACTGACTGATAAACTATCTCACCTCTTCATTTCTAAGTTTGCTCCACTTTCCAAACATGTAGTTGTAGTTGCCAGGGTAACCCACAAACTTGCCCTTAAAGAAGGCAACATAGAAGCAGGAGGAGTAGTAGTTGACAAACTGGAACATGAACATCTTCATGGTCAGCTTGTTCTCATATTCTAAATGTGTCTTGGGGATTTCTGTAGACAAGGTCAAATATTTATGTACAAAAAAATATTAAATATTAAATTAACAAAACACAGATAAAGGACATATGTTGTTTCAAACTATAAAAGAGTCTGTAGTTTTCATGTACACTTTGTAGGCTATGCACGACTTTTCATAAAATAAGTAATGCCTACAATATGGGAAAAAAGGTTAATATTACTAAACAATTTACAAAAAATAATAATAAAAGTTTTGTCTCACCCATATCAGTAATCCACATAGCCACATGCTCATACAGCATGTTAAGGATGAGGATGATAACAAAATTGATGCAGGATGCTGTAACTGAGGTGGCCAATTGTGGAGTAATCAGAGAACCCACAAGCTGGATCTTGCTGGTTGTGCTATCCTTCATGATACTAGCAAAAGCAGCATAAACCGCCAAGCGATATGCTATCACTCCCATTATACAGGCCACGATCAGAAATGTCTTAAAATGAAAAAGAGGACAGATTACAGACACATGTTTGGGAGTTCCGGTAGAAAATAATGTTTAATTATGTAAGGTTTCAAAAATTTGAGACTTTTGCAGAAAGGCACAGGAACTCACCCAGAACAGTACTGTTGCTCCAGAGAAGCAGAATCGAGCACACTTGCTGGTTAAAGGCAAATATGGCTCCGTTTCCTAAGATAAATCAGGGTTTATGTCATTACAATAACTTCAACTCATTCACAGAGTACTCTCTGTGGTCTTAATATTGTAAACTACAATTGGAATTTTACGATTCAGGTAAAGATATACAGTAGTTGAGTATAGATACTAATAGAAAGCAAAATAAGTTCTTTTAAATAACAACATGATGACAAGAGTGCTTGAAAATACCTGTGTAATGCGATTGAGACGGCGGTTGGTGCACTTCAACTCAAACTCCGGTCTGATCTGAAGCTGCTGCTGCTCCTCTTCAAAATCCACCAAGTCCCACTCATACTCCAGCCTTGCCTGTCTCCGCTTCCAAAATTCCAGAAAGAGGGTTACTGTAGGAGAGAAAAAAAAGTAAATGAAAAACACAAACAACAAGGAAGGAAAAATACGAGTAAGGGACAAATTAAATATATAGTTAGGTTCAAATGAAACTGCAGACATATCCTTGTGTGCATCATATTCTTATTATTCTTATTACTTAGAGAAAGATCTCTCCGGGACATGTAATTAACATTTCTATCATGCATCATTTACAAAGATCCACTGTGCATACTTTGCTTTAAAATGTAGTAATTACTGAAATCTATTCAGCTGCCCCAAGCTGACAGATTAATCAGATAAATATTTATCGAATTGGCTCTGCTTCATCCAACCCATTTATTTATTTCGATCCCATGAGAGACCAGGCTGGTATTTTTAAATTAGTTTTTCCTAATATTTTCTACCTCTAGGTGGCAGTGTTTCAATGTAGTGAGGACACACTCACCCCAAATTCCCATGAAGATGGCAAAGAACACAGTTCCTTCATTGTCAAAAAGATGGGATTGCTAAAGGAAAAAAAAAAAAAGACTTGAAACTGCAAGCAGACAAGTAGTGGGATTAAATCAATCCTTAATCAAACCACTTACTATTCAAAAGTTAAGCAAAGACAATTACCAGGGCTGTATTTGTATGAGAGTGGTACTTATGACAACAAAATATATAAGGTTTTGAGATTGATATAGATTTATTTGCAAATTTCTAAATACAATATAATCCTGCATATACTTAGTCTAAATCAGCAGTGCTTAATCAGCTAATTTTTCTTTTTTCATTATTCTTAAGAAATATGACCTATATTATGATCTATATTATCGCAATTGCACAATCATATAGAAAACATCGTAATTTAGAGACACCTACAAATACAGATGTGCAATAACTAGGTGATAATGACAATGACAGCACAATACTTTACCCATGATGACAGACAAGTCGAGTTGAGTTTCCAATATGTGCACTTCTTATCACACAAAGGGCACATGACAATGTTTCCACCAATATTGGGATTACAGATCTCTTTACTGAAAAAATAATAAAGGGGTTAAAAAAAAAAAGTCAATTTATAAGTGGAAAATCTAAAACACGAATATCTAAATCAGGAAACAGACATCAATTACAATCAGCGTTTTAAATGCATAACAAAACCCAAATCGGGTAATTATGTTTATTAATAATTAATGGAACTGAATTCAGGTGTTTGTTTTGTTTTCCAGTATTTAAAGTCCCCAAACCTTGTAATGTTATCATCATAGCTGAGTAAACCATAGATAAAACAGATGGCGCCCATCACAGCAGCAAAAAACAGCATCTCTGTGTAGAAGCCCAGCCAAGCAAAGTAGATGCCAATCTTCTCACCATAGTATTTCCTGTTGAAAGCAAACAGGAAGCCTCACCTTTAGTGCTCTTTGATATACAACACACAATGTATGATTTGCACCAGAGCTGACACACCATACTAACCAGGAATTAATACTAGGACTCACGTATTTTTCAATCACATGGTTTTAACCATCATATTGCATTAGTAAAATTTATTTAAGTTGGATTAAACTCTGGGTTTGTAAAAGCCTATAGTCTGTAATCAACTAGATAAATCTAATTTCTATGATAATTCATGAACCAAGGAAGCTAAAATCCTGCTAATTACATAGCTTTGCTATAACTGTGATTCATTTCTCATTTGCATTATTTATGTCAATGTTTCACAGCTTTGTTTTCATAAGCTATTAGAGATGAATTATACATGTCTTGCTGCAACCCAAGCATGTTACTTTTAATTTCTAGCTAATTTAAAGCCAAGTTGAACTGACAGGCTAGAAGTAATGACATACCTCTCGCAAGCAGGTAATCAATCTATTGGCAAAATCACAAAACAGTGAAATGCTTATGTTCGTAGTACATTATTCAGTCTGCTCAATATAATGAAACCAATTATTATCTCAATGTTTATTTCAAATCAATCACTTTAGTCAAACATTGATAAATGAAAATCCTTAGCCTGGTTTAAGGACCCGTCACACTGCGACAAAGACTATGATGTTCCCACTGCATACTAATAATATGGAGAATATAATGGGAACAGGGTCAAAATGGGAAAATAATTCCTAGCCATGTCCCCGTCAGGTTCTCAATGCGTCTAATTTGATCATGCACATGATCACATGCTCACCAGGTCTGAACCGAACTATTACTATGTACGATTAGATCAAACCGCGCTCCTCAACGGTGCTCATTACATGCTTACTATGTTCTTACTGTACCATGGAACGTGCAGTGCTTTACATCATGAAGTGATGGTATGAGGAACTAAATCCAGCATTTATAGTAAATTCTCTGAACGTGACATGGATGCGCTGATTACATTTTGCATGTGCGCCGTACAGGTGGTAAGCACTAAAATAACAAAAGATGAACTTGATGCGGTCTTCTACAACGTGGCGTGAACCTACCATGATCATAGCACAAATCTGAAAAGGTTGTTGTGAGAACGCCATAGACATCGCAACAATGCTTGTAGTATGTCCAAGAAGCCCCTAGGAGGTGAATTATACTGGACTTCGGCCACGTCCTCACCACATTTTTTTTTTTTGTCCAAAAAAAGCTTGGTACTGTAGCTCCACATCAAGGGAGACAATATTACGTTCTTACTGGTTTCAACTGTGCTCCTGCCAAGTAGTACAAATTCGTATTACAGTCACTGGGTAAGTGTGATTGGGGAGTAGCCCTGTAATGTGCGACTCCAAATACACTATGAATATCGTAATAGTTAGAGACTAAAATAAATAACTTTATCATTACCATGTTATGTGGGCCATGGAATAGTTTCAGTCAGTCTTGACATTTGTTCACACATGCCTCTGTGACTATGCTTGATTAAGAGGAAACCAAGGACGAAGTCAGAATCTGCTCTGTACTAGAGACTGGTGCATTGGGAATTGACCTGAAGACTAAACAAACAAAAACAAATTGCGAGTGTGTGTGTGTGTGTGTGTGTTTTTTTTTCTATGAATAGAAACAAAGAAAAAGGAGCACATTGATTAATGGTTTGGTGGAGTAAAATGCTGCATAGCATTAAAAAAAACATAGCAAAGGACATTCTGACATGGTCCTTTAGCACTGTCTAATTTGAAAGGGGTGTAAAAAAGAAAGCCCCCATAAGTTTCAATGTTGTTTCTACTTTGATTTAGGCGACCCTAAAAACACATGGGTGCAATAACAACCCATAGGTCAACATTAGGTTAGAACTGATGAAGTATTTCGGATGAGAAGTGAAATGTCTTTAGAAACTTAAAGCATGTCCAGTTGTCACTGGACAGAAAATTTTGTTACACATAGACAAATGCAAAAAGCGGTGACCATAACCACATCGGGAGAACGGAAACCAGGAAACATCATCAGGTTTTGTGGACCTGATTACCAGTTTCTATGCATAATTCCTGGCACAAATTTTGAGAGCTGGATTTTTGGAATTTGTTATAAAATCGGTTATTGAGTAATTTTAAATCTGTGCTGTTGTTAACATTTTCTTTCTTGTCTGTGCATTTGAAAATTTAAGTACTATATAAATTAAGTAATTGAGCAACATTTAAAAGATCACTGTGGTCTGTGATCAATACAATTGTTTAAATAAATGTCATTTCTTTTTTACTTTTCATTTTATTAATCTTTTTCTCATTAAGTATACTGTCCGTTTCCCTTATGGCCCAATATGTATATTTTTCTTAACACCCTGCATTTATCACAGTAAATCCCACCTGATGAGGTTAAGTGGTTGTTCTTTGTAGAAGCAGAAAAAGCGAGCCCAGTACTTATACAGTTGAAATCTCTCACTTTCACACTGTGGATTACTTGATCTCTTCCAATAGGAGCACTAAACAGCAAACAAAAACAAAGGAGTTCAAATTAGTAAAAACAAATGAGATTATTAATAAGTCCAATAAGAAATGCTGGTATTACATCATGGAGTGGGTAAGCAGATGTGTAGGTGCCGTTGTTTAGGAGTCTCTTAATTCCAGTCTTTTCTCGATCTACTCGGTCCTTGTTGTAGTATGGGCATCGTGTAAGAATATAATAGACCTGAAAAAAATGATTAAAAATATTACAAACTGTTACCAAAAGGAGCACTTTAAGTATATTTAAGCCTTTAAAACGTACAATCCTGTTGCGGGTGGAGGGTGGGAAGAAGGTCGCCCTGTCCTTAATCAGGAAGAACTCGACTTCGTTATCGTTGAAGGGCGCAGTGAAGTAATCAGGCTCAGGCTTCATGATGTTCTTGGGAAGGCGGATGGGCTGCGTAAGCCAAGCCAGTGAGATTTCCCGTCCTTTCGGAATGTCGGTCTTCTTAAACGGCACCTTTATCTTCAGCACCGATGCGTAGGTGGCCAAGACTTTCCATGGTGCATGAATTTTCAGATAGTATGTTTTATGGTCATCCGACTCCTTCAGAAATCCATTGATAAAAAAAATTAATAAATGAGAAATTTCCCTTTCCTGACTGGTTACTGCATGCCCTCTAGGTAGGCAAGTGTGCAATTTGGTTTAGAAACTCACAGATTTATCCTCAGTTTCCAGCTCCAGACCTGCCTTCTCAAGGTTGGCTTCAAACTCTTTTCTCCTCTCCTTTAAAAAATAAAAAAGTAAAGTATGTAATATTAAGAATGTAATGTGTAAACATAGTGGTGCAAAAGGTAGCACTGCTGTCTCACAGCTCCAAGGATCTCGGCTACACGAACATGTCTGTAGTTGTGAATAAGTGTGGGATTATGTGTGTGCACACAGCACTCTACTATAAACTGCTATTTCATCCTGGTCAAATACCCATCTTTCACTTATGGTTCCCAGGATAACAACTGTTTCATGACAAGCAGGATAAAGCACTTACTAAAGATAAATGGACATACAGGGAAGGTTTTGTATTATTTTAAACAAGCCTATGTGTGGAAAGAATGGTCAAAGCAACTGCAGTTTAGCTGTTTGGCTGCCCTTGGTGAACAATTTTTAATATATTTTATACGTTTCCACTAAGAATACATATTGACAGTCTCACGATTTAATAAAATTCTCTAGGAGGTAAGACATTTCCATTAATTATTATGCTGTGATATTTATGGTAATGAGCCCAATCAAGGAAAAAAGTGAAGGGAACCCTCCGGAAACAGAGCAATGTTTGAGATAACTTTAAAGGAAATGACAAAACGTGACCATAAACAAATATGTGCCATTTTAGAGGACAGATGTGTCCATATTAGTGTCACATAAAAGTCACCATCGTGAGCCGTCATGAGACCAAAATACAATCTGACCAAAAAAAAATTTGAATTGAACAATGTGTCTTGTAATGTAACATAGTCTAAAATGTAATAAACACAGACAACATGAACAAAACTGGAATAGAAACTGGCTGATCATGGGGCCTTTGTAAATACTCATTTCCTGGATAATTTTTCAAATTGTGAAATCACTCCTGCAACACTGTTAATCATGTGATGATTGCTGACAGTTTCTCAACCATCTTTATCAAACCATACGCACGCCATCATATTTTAAGGACACGCAGCAAATTCGAATCAGTGATAACTCTACTGGGAACAGTGAAGGCTGTTGAAGTGAAATATGCCGACACTGACACTAATTAGAATTGTTACTCAAAGTGTCAGCGAATCTGTCCGATGAAGAGTTTACATACAGCTTTCTTGTCGCCATCTTTGTCGTCGGTGTAGGACAGGACAAAATCGATGCGTCGTTTACCATCTCTAAAATACACAGAGTCACTGTTCTGCTGCAGCTTATCGATCTACAATGACAAAACAGATAGGAGAAGAAAAAAAAGGGTCAAAGAGGAACACAGGCAGGCAATTTACATACTCTTCGAAAGGTAAAACACAACAGGCTTTTCTCAACCATGACCTAATAACTGGCACAAATATGCATATGAAATGCAAATCTGTTCAAGTAGATGTTCTAAAAATCATTTATGCAGCTGTCTTGTAATAAAAATAATGCATACCTTTTTGAACAACATTCATGCAACATACTGTACACACCCACACAAGCATGCACAGGAATAATAATTATTAAGCAAAGCATTTATTTTTTCATCCCTAGAAATTCTGAAGTTTGTATACACTGTTGGTTTAGAGTGAGGGAGATCAAGAGGTCAAGATTGACATTCACAAACGGTACAGTTATCACAACATAAAATGAATTCAAACGTTCACCTATGACTAAACAAACCCACCCTGCATAAACGCAACCGTGTAGAGTAATTTGCGCTTTCTTATCAGATGTGCTAAACATAGCACTATTAGCAGAGAAATACAAAGTAGCTCTTCAGTCCTAATATTACACTCTCCTTTCTGTCACCAGAAGTCATGCGTTAAATAGATAGTAAGAAATTATTCAGCTTACAAAGTAAGTCACTGTTAGTAAGCCATAAACCGTCTTCATTGGTTGTAAAGCATGTAAACACCCTGCAGTATTCTCAGGTTTACACTGTATACAGTAATTATACTACAAAACTGTATGCAAACAGTATGCAACTGTTAGGACTGATCATTTATAAACATCCAAACAGGGCCCTGGCTTTTACAAGACACACAAATAAAGCCAGACATGTCAAAATAAAATGCAATAGTATGCAATAGTTCTGTGTCACACGTTACACAGAATCCATTGGAACATATATGTTACACCTGGTTTGTTGTTACTGATGTTCTTCTTTAAATGAAGAACTGTATTGCTGTTAGTGTTGCTGAAAGCGTAGAATTTTTTTAACGGATTGTTTTGTTCTGAGTTATTGCAAGTAATATTGGCCCTCAACAGGCATAGTGATACCAGTCAGTCATAGGCATCTGTGAGCTCATACAGGCGAAGACCACCACCTAACCGTGCATGAGCACCAGTTCAAAGAGATGCGGTTAACGGGTGTCATGTGCCTTAGAGGAAACACGCGACACCCTGGCCTCCCGCTTTTTTTTAATCAGGGGATTGTTAGTGTTATCATTATTTGTTATCGTTATCTCACTGGCTGCTGTAGTTGCTAGTGGCGATGGTGTTTGTAACTCACTGTAAAAGCTTATTTATCCTGTTCAAGGTTGCAGAGGAATACGTTTTATGATAGAAAAACAGGGCATGAGGTGGATATAAACCCTGGATGGCATTCAGGATTTAGACACACATATTCAGTCTTAAAATTTATTTTAGTCAATTCAAATTTTGGCATATTTTTGGAAGGTGGGAAGAAACCGGAGAACACGGAGGAAACCCATGCGGATACGAGGAAAATGTGCACAGAAACTCAGCAAAGAGACAACGCTGAGCGCAGAAATATGCCTAAAACATGGAGCTCCAAGACTTCACTGTTGCTCTCAGTGCCATGATTGTTATTATAGTTTTACTATGGTTATGTTCTGGTAAGTGTTATTATTCGTTTTTATTGTTATTATTGTTGTTTTTAATCCTTCGTTCATTAAACAACATCCTTATTCTTGACCAGATTTACAAAGTAACAAAAAGTAACAAGTAGTTTTATAACATTTATAATAAATAATCACAATTTTAAGTAACTAAGTAATTAATGAAAAGTAATATAGTAATTCAGAAAGCACTATCCAAGTGATAAAAGCCTCTATGGCTTCATCACTGTAAAAGCTTTTGTCCGACAGCTAATTAAATAGGAGAAAGCTAATCCATATAAGTTATTTCAGAGAGACTCTGTATCTTGGGCCTATTAGTGAAAAGGAGCTCAGCTTCCATTGGCACTCAAGTACTCGGAGAGAAAAAAAAAATCAGCATGAGTTATTGTGTGTTATTGATTACACCTGACCACGGCAATGCTCCAGCGTAACAACAGCAATGGTTCCTCAGATATATTCCGTAGAAGGCAGATACGGAATACTGATACTACCAGAGAAGTGGCTAAAAATATGCATGCCCCATGAATCATTCAACTGCAAATAAACACACCTATTTAACAAGATTCACTTTAGCTACAGGTCCAAATACTGTATCCTGGCTAGCACATAGGCATAACTTCACTGTGGAGTCAGGTTAATATACTTGTGTTTGAAGTACGAGCCATTCTTCATACCCACACACAAAAACACACCCATACAATGTGTACAGTATAAAGGTATTCTGACTGTTATATGTTATTAAAAAAATTTAGGCTAGTAAATGACGCTGTACACAATAGACCATTAGGAAACAAATATTGAACTCCACTTTGTTTATTACATGAATAAATAATTTCCTGAAACCTTTTTTCTATTGTAAATGTAGTCACCCAGAACATACCTCAATATAAGTCTGCATATCAAAAAATAAATAAATAAATCCTAGGAGTCCTGATGAATATATACGGTGAAGAGAGTAGATCCCGGGAATTTATGCTGCATGCTGTGTTTTCATGACTCACACTGCCAGCTGGTCTTACTCGTACTCTGTAGATAAGAGTTCAGCTAGTGTACTCCCCCATATCCTGTGTTAAAGTGAAAGTGGCAAAGCGCTTTCGTATTCCCGGTTTTAAACACTTCAGCCTGAGGCATAGTGAATCACCTGGGAGAATGTATTTCTTTGAAAACTGAACACGTTTACGTAAATGCTTCATACACTGAAATTCATGTGAGCAAAAAAATCTCACCATTTGGCTTCTGCACTTTACAATTTAGAAGTACAAGAGAGACAGCTGCATCTTCTAACATGACTGGATATTTTTAGCTAGCTTATGGCGCTCGTATTTCAGCCAAATGCACACATAGCAACACCAAGTCACATTTTTTTTTAATCAAATGTGTAGGATGTAGGGTGTTTTTAGCAACAGTTGGCAAGGGAACAACTGTCGCACAAGGATAATTGGTATGTTTCACATATCTAATCACAACAAAGACAAAAGGTAGTTGTTAAAAAAAAAAAAAACTCAAATATATAGAAAAACATATTTAGATTTGAAGATCCAAAACATGATGAATATCAAACACAAAATATATGGCGATATAACACTTTACACTTTAAATGGTTCAACATTAATAAATATCGTGGCAGCTCTTATTTGTGATACGTATCAAATACATAAAAAATTACTTTGCCATATGTCGTAGTTCTTGTATAAAAGTAATTAATGCTAGATATGCCTCTTCACACTAACAAACAAAAGTTAAGCTTGCATGTACCATCCAGTTTTTATAAAAACCCTTATACTGATTAAAATGTATAAGATGTATTTATCATACAGTAGTTAAACCTAGAAACATATGAGACGATCCTTTATCGATTCCTTTTTAGATGCCAAAAGAAGGCTAAATGCCGGCAGGAACTGATCCGGTAATTTTAGGTCACCGCGTCCGAGTATCTCTTGCTTTCTAGTTTGAACATAGGGCGAGCATAGCAACTTCACTGCCTTCTGTAAAGCTAGCAGGATAATTAAAAGCTTAAAGAACACCACGAAGATTACATCTTCTGTTTCTAAATAGAGTCATGTTATAACATCAGAAAAACACTGAATAATGATGAGCTTCTGTGTATAGAAACATCTGCCCAAAACTCGGATCTGCCTCCAGATAATGAGCTGTAATGTCTCTTGTACATACATGTGCCTAATGATGCACTAATGAGTGTACTAGTAATTAATACTATTTTTATTATTAATCAGTTATTATGCAATATGCTCAAAATTTTTATTATCCTTTTTATTATTATTATTTAATTTTTTTTAATTGTGCAGTACAATTTGCTAAAAAAATGTGTAAACGTGAGCAGAATCAGACAGATGAAATTGATAACAAGGAAACTATTCATGCAAACTTAGTACATCACGTTTTACCACAAGATTTGACTGTATGCAACTTTTAAAAACCAATTAAAGAGACGTACTGTAAAAATCCAACAGAATTCTTGCATTTTTTAAATAACACATTTTAACAGTGTAGTTTAATTTATAGTGAAGCACATTACAGATTAATTTTCTTGTGTTGTGGGATCAGGTGTTTGCTCTTAGGTTGCATTTTCAAGCAGACTTAAATATATTCTGTTACATGCCAGCAATATGGGCATTAAATAACCAAGTTGATATCTTAATGCACTAATTATACTTTAAAATATTAAAAAATATATTTTATTGTTTTGTAAGGCTCTTGATTTATAGCAGCAAGTATAGTAGACTGATCCTTTTCGATGCAGGTAGGTTCCCAAGGACTATTACTTGGCAAAAGCAACAATGCACTAAGCAATCATCACCCACCAGCGCACCCTGATGCCCGGGCAATAGACAGACCAATGACTTCCTTTTTTACTACTTATGCACACTAACTAAACTATAATAGCCTAATCTATAATAGTATAATATAATAATAGAACATAAAATGATGCTGCAAAAACGCAAATGGAACTGTAAGGCATTTTCTTTTTGTCTGTATAGAATGAGGAAGAGAAAGTCCAATTGCAAATGGAAGGACTGCAATTAACTTCTTCCTAATAGCTGACATTGCCAGTCACTGTAAATAAAATGGCACAGGAACATTTCATTTCCATTTTCATTTTGCCAATGCAGAGAAATGCAAATACATTCTTCGTTCTGAACTTGAATTATGTCTCAAACTCTGAGCACTCATTAAGGAAATGCAATTTCAAACAATTTTCCAATCAGCATTTGAATTTAAATAAAGTACAGAATATAGTCTACATCAATATGTTAAAAGTTTCAGTTTATTGTTAATTCCTTTAATATTAAATGTGATTCTATTATTTCTGACACATCAGATCCATAATGCAAAAAAGTAATACCCATTACACTTGTATAACTTAAAACTGACAGTAATATAGACATAAAATACATAAAACGCCAAGTATTTTTAAAACTATACTTTTAGTGGTCTGTTTCAATAGGCTCATATCTATATTCTTGAAATTTGAGAAAATGCTCAATCCTTCAAAAAACGCTGCCACAGCAATAACAATAATACACCGTGCACAGTACATAAATATTTTACATTTTCTACAGAGCTTTCTTTGTATTCTTTCTTAGGTCACATGACCAGCTGTGAAACCTGCCAAGCTTGTGTATGAATCCATATAAAAACAGCTGAATGAATAGATAAATCAATAAAACCAGTATGCAAAGCCCAGATGTATTTAACAGCATGCCTGTGTGTACATGCAAGGGGAAGCTTTAAAAGGGAAGCTTATCCAACCACACTCCAAATTTTTGCAAAATGAACCTAATCCGATGTTAAACATACAGACAATACTACTAGCAACATATGAATTAGTGATTGTACACCTAGATATACAGAGACTAATTAAATGCAATATACGCTATACGCTAATGTATATAAGTGTAGTTCACTTTATATATACTGTAGGAACGATGTACTGTATGGTTTAGAAATATGCTTTACAAACAAGTTTTTGATTGTTCAACAGACAGACAGATAGACTACATGAAGTTACATTACTGAAGTCAGAAATTCAGTTTATATACAAAACTTCATCATAAAAAAATATATTTAAAATTAATAAAAAGAAAAATGTTAAATTATAAGACTTACCTCCCGATTGCCTGGCAGTTGTGTCCCTTTGTCTGAGGCGGAGAGGAGACTCCCATTATTGTCTGAGAATACACATGCAGTCAGACTCCAATTAGGCAAAGCACTAGCGCATAAAGATCATAAGATAAATGAAAGACACATGATGATCTACTACTTTGCTTGATACTATCTATATTGCCCCTTGTGTACCAGTATAAAAATGGTTTATTTAACATGAGAGACGCAACAGCTGAATACAGTGGCTGAGAAATGCATAAATGTACCGTACAATGAATAGATCCAACACAAAGGTAATTATACATATCTTAACCATCCAATATGGACATTTATGGGAAAATTTGGTATTTTGAGGGCATAAAGGCTATGTGCTCCGTGTCCGAGTTGCATGCAATAATAATATACAGTATATACAGTATATATATATATATATATTATACTGTGAGGTAATAATAAATCTTTATTTGATTACCAGATCATCATTAGGTGGATGTACTCCAAATATGTCTAATACTAAATAAAATAAGCGTTACCTCATTAAACAAGTTTGCCAATATGTCCTTTATAGAACAACTACAGTTTTGTTGCTGGTTGTTTGGTTAAGTTTTTTTTATTGTGTGTTGTGGTAAGCTGATCTCTTTTGATCTCCCAGCCACCATTCAAACAGGCCTAAATCTCTAAAGGCAATCAATCAAATTACAAGTACACTAAGCATCTGGAACATATATCCACCACATATAAAGTATGACCCAGCACTGAAATGGAAAAGTAAAAATTATCATGCAGTAGTGAGTCATGGTGATCTATCCTAACGTGAAAACAGGGAGAAAGAGCATACGGATATCCTGTGTCTGATTTAGAGGTCAAAAGTCAAATTTGGATTCCCAGGAATACACATTTTCCAATGACAGTGGAAAAGGTTACAGGCTAAAGCTGTCACATGCTGTCACATGTTTGAATAAGTTTATAATACATCAGACATTAACAGCATTGATTCTCAAAAATGTAATTTAAAAAAATTGTACCAAAGAAGCAGAAAGAATTTTTTTCCTCTTTTGTTTTTGTAGCAATCTATATCATCAATGCTGACAGTACAGATTCGAGAGAGCGCTGAAGGAATGACAGGACTTCCTGTGGGTTGTGCAGAACACCACATACACATGGTTGCACAATACAAGCTCCACAAACCTAGATGAGCAAAGTTCCACTTTACACAAATGCAGCACAGCAATCATATGCAGGGGAGGGCGTCCAGATGTATTGCACAACTGTGACATTTTGAATACATTAAGAAGATGATCTATACAGTATAGGCCTATCAGTTATTGGGGTTGTATCCATTTTGCGTGACTAATACCCAAATATACACTATATCAGGGCTTCTCAAGGCCAATACACAGCAAGTCAATCCGGACCCAGTCTACACCTCAAATAAGCAATACAATAATATAATGTTTCCTACCTTGAAAAAAAATCATGTTATATTCATCAATATACTAATAGTTATGTTGTTTTATATACTTTGAGACTGTTACAGCAATCCTGGCCTGGGATTGAGGCTAAATGTAATAGTTTCCCCCGTTTGACATCGTTGTCATGGCAACGTTAACAGGTATTATTATTATTATTATTATTATTATTATTTAAACAATATAAAAATATACATGTTCTACATGAAAGCGATTGTTTTTAGCATTGTGTTTATGCAATCATACATAATCAGTCATTAGTTTAGTTCAGACAGATCAGATAAAAATAAATGTGTAAAAAATGCATTTTATATGCCAGTATTTTATTAATGTTTACAAAGGCTGTCATGTGACTAAGGCTCATTATGAAAAGTAGTGTAATATTTGATCATAATAAACAAGTAACATTGTGCAGTAATATAATTTTTGATAGCGATTACGTAGGGGGCAATCCGTGGGATGGGGGGCATTTTATCGCATAACACCATCAAAGAGTGTATGAAGTTTAACGTCACAGAGTTCAATTGGGTAACAGGCACCCATTTAAAATTAGTGAATTATCTAAATGGCTACCAGTCTTTCACATTATTCTGCTCTGCAGGGTTGGAAAAGCGAGTCTCTGGCATTCTTCTGTCAGTGTATATCACGTCCCCTGTGTGGTGAGGATGTCACGATCCAAATATGCAAAGAAAAGGTCAGTGTGTTCGTCTAGTGACCGGTGGTTTAGGCAGCTAACTGAACGCAGACTTCCCCGGACAAAGCTGATGTGTATTTTAGATGTCTTTGCAGCCGGTCATGTGTTGCATCTTAAGCATGCTCAATTTTGTAATTTTACGTAAAAAATTCCAGCTTGCAGAATGCCACAACCAATCGTCATTTTTTCTGTCGACCTGGATCAGCTGATGAAGTTCGCGTGCACACTTCATGCTTAAAGAATGATGGGACACCATGGCAGACATCACTGGCTTTCCAAGCTTGCGTTTTTCACGTTTTTAGACGCAACATGTGAATGGCCCCTTACGGCATGACGTATCTTTAAAATTGCAGGGTGACTGCAATCAAACAGTGGCATTGTTTTCCACTAGGGATGTTTTAGACTACCTTAAACGTGAATGTACATTTCTTGTAAGTTATAAGCAATTTGCTTATTGATCACAGGTTCTGGACCTTGAATAGAAATCAGATTCAGATCTTTGAGATCTGAACTAGATGGTTAGAAATATGTGCACACCTGATTTTGACAGCCATATGTGGACTTTATCAGACTGTTAAGAAGTGCACACAAGTGCATAGGATTTTTGTAATTTGTAACATTTTATTTTCACTTCACTGGAACTGAGCAGTGTATTCCAGACATGTTATAGCATGATTGTGCCCACATGCACAAAGGTGAACTCCACAAACAGAGAAACTGCCAGTGTTTATGTAAAAGATCTCAAGAGGAATGAACAGAGCCGTAATCTTTATCCCAGTAAATACCATTGGGATGAAACAAATGATCTCATGAAAGCTTTTTTTTGGTGAAAATGTATTGGAAAGCCTTACTAGTAGAAAGTACTTTATTGGAACAGTGACGGGATTAAATCTGGAATGGGGTGTTCAACAAACACATATGGGTGTGCTAGTCAGTTTTCCGCATACTTAATGTTTTTTCTTGTTCAATATTTAGCATTTTTGTGGAGAACTGATCCAATATGGAAATTTGCTTAGATATTTTATAAGTTAAAGCCTTCCAAGTAAGAAATCTGCATGCCACTGTATTTCACAAATTCCTCAGCAGTCATTATTTAACACAGATGATACAGTGAGCCTTTAGAATGTGAAATAATACACAGTACACACACCAACACACTGTGAGGGAAGTGTACACTATCAAAGACCCATGCTATTGAGCAGGCGCTTCCTGCCAGTTGCTTGAGTGGTGTGGGAGTAAATGAGAGAAAAGGTCTTATCAGAACCTCACACACTGCCCACTCTGTATGTGATGGCAAAATATGTGACAGTGCGTTGGCCCCCAGCTCACATTCTTACAGACAGTAAGTGGACACAAAAACAGGACAGTGTGGCACACAAGCTCACACATTTGCTGATAGCAAAAAAAAAACGTTAAGGAGAAGTTAAAAAGTCCATATGGAAATAATGACAAGGTCAGAGGAACAAAAGACACATGTAAGGGGGGGCGGGGGGGGAGCAGAATAAGCTATGATAGGGAAAACTGAGCGAAGCCTGGGTGTCGACACAAAGCGGTGAGTGGACAGAAGAACGTCACATGGAGACACACTCTGTCCATACCTGTGAGAAAGGTCTTCCTGTAACCTGTCAACACTGCAAAGCCATCTTAACCAGGGTGACACCAAGAAGTCGGGGCAATGAAACAAAAGAAAATCAAAAACATATTTTGGTTTGAGAGAAAACAGCAATACACATACTTTAAAAGAAGCCAACATAAAATAATAAAATAATCTCCTATACATTTCAGGAGCTCATGCAATGTTTGTATAAGCCCTTTTGAAATGCACTTTTGTAATACGAGAGCTTTGGTTGTTAGCCAGCAGGTTACTGCTCTTGTCGTGGGTGTTACTTTGCGCTAGACCTGGTGATAATAGTGCAGGTGAAGAGTGCTGGAAAAAGGACACCTGTTCCACCTGGTTATAGACTATTACACTCATATTACAGTGTCAAAAGAAAAGCTAATGTAATAAATACATATCAAAGGGGATTCCAATTTAAGTAGTAATAGTCGAACAGATGTTTAAATAGAGGTCGAATAATGCTTTAATTGGCGGCTGATTTCTAATACTATTAAAACTGTAGATTTCAGTCATTATGTTTTAAAAATTTTAAAGGTTGGGGTCATCCATTTCCATTAAGGGTTTAAAGAGGACCTGTAATAGAGCTCAATTAAAATACAGCCAGCATTTAAAATATGGCATGTCCTACTGCCGCGTTGGCCTTCTACAGCTGTGTAAATGTTAAAAGTGTCAAAACCTGCTTATCAATCTGATGAAAACCAATCCTGCAGTTGGAAAAGAGAGACTTATTTACTTATCTATCCACACTTATGTCCAGACCCACCCTGTTACAGACAACAAAGCACTCCTGCCAGTCATGCTAGATAGGAGCCTCTGCTAAAGTCTGTGAATGCATTTGTAAACATATATGTTAATGTTTTCCTAATAATTAGCAACTACGTACTAACAAGACTGAGCTTTTATT
Source organism: Clarias gariepinus (assembly GCF_024256425.1). Lineage (NCBI taxonomy): Eukaryota > Metazoa > Chordata > Actinopteri > Siluriformes > Clariidae > Clarias > Clarias gariepinus. Next base: position 7,544,266 of record NC_071102.1, read on the forward strand.
ATTATTATTTTAATTATTAAATCCCAGATATGCTCAGTAAACTAAAGACCAAAAAGGAAAACTGGATCGGCGCCAGGGTTTGGAGACTGCTCTAGAATTTCACAACCACATTCATTCCATTTAAGCAACTCCAAGCAAGTATTTCACCTAAGGCCGTCTCTGTTTCAAATACATGCCTCCAAGACTGCTTTGTGTTTATTCTAATAAAAAAAAAATTCATTTGTGTTTAGGCCTACATTATAATTGCACCTACAGCCTAAACTCAGGTTGTCATCAAATTAAACTGATGCTTAACTTAGGCTACACCATAAGGTCAAATCCAAACATGTGGGAAATTTGTATTATTTTACCAGGTCATGTAGATAAACAGTGATGGTGTGTGAGTGGCAGCCAAAAAAAAAAAAAATTAAATAAAACAACCAGTGACTTGCAAATGAGCAAGTCTTTATACAGTACATATGGGTTGACAGCTATTAAATACTAATACCACTAGCATGACAGGTGTACAGCTTGGTTTAACTATTTTCCTAACTCAAATCAAGAGAAGTTTAAAGATAATATGAGATTTGGATTTAATTAAACCACTCAGCATGGCCGGCAAGGGTCAATGGTCAATTTAAAAAATTGGTGTAAATTTTACCACTACCAGAATATGTGATTGAAGTTGCAAAACTGCAGAACTCGTAAAATGAGCATATTATTTTATAGTCATAACAGCTGAAAAGAAAAAAAAACCAGAAACACATAATTATGTGTATTTGTGCTATTTCTTTGCCTTTTGACCCAGTTTCATGGAAGATAGTTAAAATTAACCAGAATTCAGTTCATTATATTAAATATTTTGTGCTAATAATGATAATAATAAAAACAATTATATGTCACCTTATACTGCACAACCCGGAACCCTATATGTTTATTTAAAAAAAGGGCAACACAAATAATGGCTAAAATGCTCCGAGATTTAAGGGCTGAAAAAATAAGACACTTACGGCAATTTGGAAACATCAATTAGCCTAATTTGCATGTATTTGGACTGTGGAAGGAAACCAGAGTACCTGGGGTAGACTCACCAAGCACAAAAAGAACAAGCAAACTCCTTACGAAAACACTTTTCTAATTTAAAGAAATATCTTTAGATTATATTTGTTTCATACATCACATTCAAGTGGTACTGACAATGTGTTGTGTAAGTATGCTTGCATGCTTTGTCCTTGTTCATCTTCTGGTATTTGTGAAACACTCCCAGTAGGAAACAGTTTGTGAGTGAGTGATAAGAAGCATTCCTATTTCTACAACTGTAGTAAGGAAGCGCATTGCTGTACGTGATGTGGGTCTTGTCACTCATCTTACTGTATATTTTAAGTCCAAATGCTATTTTTGGTTTCTGGTCCTGTTTGACTGAGATATCTGAGATGCTGGCTTAAGTCTCATTCTACAGAATGTGACAATGCATTCAGAGTGCTATCTATCTCTCTCTCTCCCTCCCTCTCTCTCTCTCTCTGTCTGTCTATATATATATGTATATATATATATATATATATATATATAAAATTCAAATTCTATTTGTCACATACACAGTCATACACAGTACGATATGCAGTAAAATGCTTTAGACAACTGCCCGTGACCTTAAAATAAAAGACTATGAAATAGAAAAATAAATATAAAAAAAGGAAAACAGGAGGTAAATTTAACTAAGAAAAAATAAAATAAAATATGGAATTTAAAATAAAATAACATAACTGTACAGTAATAAAATGAGTATAAATAGAAATGTCACGGATTTAAAGTGTTTAAAGTGTTTAAAGTGACTAAGTAAGTAGGTAGAACCAATGGTGACAACTTCATCCAACCTCCAAAAAAATGTGGACACAGGTGTCACTTGGACAACATTTAGCGACAACATCTCTGACAATGCTCAAGAGTTATTTCAGTGTGTATATGCACGACGCCCTGCGATGAACTTTCATCCCATCCAAGGCCTATATTTACCTCATACATTACCTTTGGGTTCCAGAGACAGAGTCAGGATGCACCAGGACAGTGACCATGATTAACTCGTAACTTAAGATGAATTAAATTCAACAGGTTTAATGTGCCGTTGTTATTTACTGTGCATTAATAAATCTGATCTGTTGGTATTTACACTCGAAATGCACTTATTTTTATACAGCCCTTATGTGTAACCTTCCTACTTTCCAGCTGGCCAGTAGAAAGAACATCAAAACTATAAAACAGAAAACTCAATTACGGAGTCTTGTTGCCATAGCAACTCTGGTTCTGTTCCTCTCCTAGTCCCTGTTGTGTTTCATATAATCTTAAGGAAACATATCAGAGTAAATAGACCTAGGACGCCTGCTGTTTGCCCTAAATGATTTTATTTGGGCTGTGTGACTAGGCTTGGTAATATCTGATTTTTAATATTATTTTATAAAACCATTTGAATAACTAATAAGATTTGTTTCTTTTTTAATATTTACAACCAAAAAAAATAAAGAAGTCAACTGTCAAGTCAATTTACCCTGGATTATATTAAAAACACTACAACATATTATTTAATGTTTTACCATGTGGATTTATTTGTTTTGTTGGAAATATGCATTCATGTCAAATCTGGTGGGTGCAGCCTCCTCCCAAAAAGTTGGTACAGTTGACTGTTTACTGTCACCATTTCTATTAATATTACTTCTTAAGCTTTTGGACACTGAAGACACCAATTGGTCAAGTATAGTCAGCTGGATTTTCCCTATGCTTTCATTATGCAGGTAATATACAGTAGCATGCATCATAAATTGCCACAAATTCTCAAATGGAAACAGTTAAAAACTCCAGACAGGCCAGCCTAGCACCTTTACTCTCAGCCATGCACGTGAAATTGGAGCAGAATGTGGTTTGTCCTGTTGGAGGGGGGGGCGCCTGGGGGTAAAAAACAGCAATGTCTCTGGAAAAGATGCAGCTAGCATGGCAGCATACTGTATGTTGCTCTACAATCATCATATATTTCTGCATTAATGATGCCCTCACAGATAAGCAATTTACCCTAACCATGTGCACTCGCACACCCCCATACAATGACAGATGCTGACCTGGAGAAATGCTGACTCATTTCCAGTGTGTTAACACCTTTCCAGTGTGCCACTGTCCATCTCAGATGAGACTGAGCCCAGAGAAGTCTTTGGTCCTTCTGGATAGGATTGATGTATGGCTTCCTTAAGTTGCATCTGTACATACTGCGACAAATGGTGTTAATGGAGAAAGGTTTACACGGATCTCTCAGACACACATTTAGAAGTGGTTTTCAGGCCTGCCCTTTTTGCATTGAGGTTTGATGGGTTTTGATGAATTTCTTGATGGTGATGTGTAGTAACGTTGGATAAGGCTATGCTGATAGTACTGAATAATTTATCGGCACATCTGCAGGCAAATCTGCGATCATTGCCCCATCCTTGCTCTAGACAGGACTATGCCTTTCTTGGAAACTCATTATATAAAATAATATGTTTACCTATTTAGCAGCACTTGTTTCTCATTACCTTGTAATTAAGTCCTAAATTTTAGTAACTTTTAGCTTGTCCCAACTTTTTTGGGAGGTGTCGCAGACACGGATTTGAAATCAGTGCAAATTTTCAGCAAACAATAAAATGAACATGGTAAATGATCAAATAATGTGTTGTAGTGTTAAAAATATAGTACAAGGTAAAGAGACATTACGGATGACTTCTTTTTTTTTCTAAATTGGCAATTTCCATACTGTCCTAGGATTTTTGGAAATGGGGCTATAGAATATCTCATGCACTTCTTTACTAGGACCAGCGAGACTTTACATATCCCATTCATATATCATAAAAGAAAGCCTGATAATAGTATTAGCACTAATTCATTCTACTAGAGAATTATGATTTCATGCTGCTTTAATTACTAATGATGAATCATAATTAATTTGCCCTTGAGAATTCTTCTGCTTCTCAAACAACTAGACTTCACACAACCGCACACTGTCACACATTAGAGGAGGTTCATCAAAGTGAATAATTCATCACCACACTGTTAAAAACATTAAAAACATACACTTCAAAACAATCATTACTTAAGAGCGCATTGCATCACGCATTGCATTCACTGCCTGAACTCTGTTTAAACTAGTCTAGACTTGTTATGTTTCTCTGGATTAACTTGATTGGCTTCAACTGCACGGGATTTCTCATGAACCTTGGCCGATAAGTTGGATTAGTTTTTACTATTATACTGTTTAAAAAATACCCTTGCTTTCACTTTTGTGCTATGAACTTGTTGCTAAAATAAGTGCATGTTATGCTCTGTAGGGTCTCCTGCACCTTTTCTACAGTGGTCACATGGGCTCCAAAACACTTACCATTACTTTATTTTTAAAAATTTGGAAAACATAGTGGTCTTTATTAACCCTCCTGAAGATGAATTTTCTGGTGTTATATCAGATAAATATACGGCATGCTTTAGGGAGGTGGGAGGGAACCCGAAACTTTCATAAACAGTATCTTAAGCTAAGAATTGAGGTGATTTATTTAATAAAAAAGATTTTAACAAGCTTTTCGTCCCCATTTGCATTTTGTTACTTATCTTTATCTTTTATATTCCAAATCAAATCACTGTACCACTGCTGAATAGGGCAATAATGATTGGGATTTGCCAGAGATCTTGCAGTTCTTCCAAATGCAGCTTTTTTAACACACACTAATCAACCTGTCACAAAGACCTGCTGCTGACTCATCTTAGCTCTAATGAGTTCACTACTGGGTTTAGACACTTAAAATATATTACCTAAACGTAATGACTACCGGGATAACCACAAAATTTTATTATCAGAATATGGCAGTAAAATATCACAGGATAGCCTTTTGAGTAGACAACAATCCCTGAAATTACTGACTTTAGGTCACCATTCGTATTGCTTTTGAAATCTAAGGCCTATACTCTGCCTTTACCAGCTTTTATTTGATTATGCTGAAGGATATGAAGATCTCTCACTGCATACAGCTTAAAAGGTACTGCTCATGACTTGCACTTAAAAATCTGATAAGAGAGTTGTTGTACTTCCATTTTCATGAAATTGAGGAATGAATTCTAAAAGATACTTAAAGATGATAATCAGAAGATGAGTTGATAGCTGATATTGTAATTGACAAACTAATAAAGCCTGTTCTCATTAGGCTTACAGACATAGCATAAAATGCAAAGCAAGGCAGGGTTACCAAAAGTGGATTATTTTAATATGACAGCTTTTGTACTCTTTGCATACCAGAGCAATTTGCCATTAGTTTAAATTTTTTGTTTTTAAATGAACAAAACATTATACTTTTAAATAATTTCATATTATGTACACACAATGTACTTCCAGTTATAACTTTTTCAGATTATAGCCTCTAGTAACAGTTCTTTTTCTTCTAGTAACTTCTTCTTTAGTCATCTTTAAGTAATAAAGGAGAAAATAGAAAAGAAACTAGTAAATCAACATTCTCTACACTGAATGCTTCCCCTGGTGCAAAATGCAATCATTGTTATTAAATAAAAAAAAAATTAGACCCTGGAGACTGCATTAATAAATAACACATAAATATTTCCTTTAAAAAAGTCACTATATCAGCAAGTATATAGTATGTTGTTTTCTTTTGTTAAAATATTATTTTGGGGCCTTACAAGTAGTCAACTTTTCTGTTGTATAAATAAACTATATTAAATATGATCCAGGCCACGCCTTATATTCAGTATACTATCACTGCAATGCATCTTAAAAGAATCTAAAATGTTTTAGGGTTGAACATGCCCATGGCAGTGAACATTTTTACAGATGTTAACATCAGTGCAGTCACATTGCTTAAAATGGAATATGACCTCACTGCCCTCTCAGTCTCTGGTGATTCAGTCTCAGTTCCCATCTGGGTTGGGATCAAGTAAATACGATAACGGAACCTATGAATTGAATTACATCTCTACAGTGTAGTGGGTCGATACAGCTTCACACCGAGTCTGGAGCTACGAAGTAAAGTTATGCTACCAGTATCCTTTGTTATAAGTGATGATATTTAGAAACGAACACACAATAAGTGAGTTTTTTTAGAAACTTTTTATAAACTAACAACGAAAGCAATGTCATTTAGTTATTTAAGCTCAACCCAAATGACTCCGACTTCCGTTTATGAAGTGAAAATAAGCCTCTTCCTGATTTCACATTTATAAAACCTATAGTATCCTAGGTACAAACAGATGATTTATTGCAAATTATTAATTTATTCAACTTCTATACCGCTTATCCTGTATACGGCGGGGTCATGGGACCGGGAGCTTATGAAGAGACTTGGGGCACAGGGCAGGGGCACCTCCTGGACAGGGTGCCAATCCATCACAAGACACACACACACAATGGACAATCTCAGAATGACAATTAGCCGATTGCCTTTTTAAATGTGGGAGAAAAGCGGAGGAAACCCACTAAGCACGGAGAAATCATAGGAACTCCACGAGCACAGACCCTGAAGCAGAAATTAAACCCTTAACTCTGAAGGTGTGAGGCCACAGTGCTAACCACTACGCCACTGTGACGCCTATTGCAAACCATACATTGGGTAAAAAGAGCTGTGTGTGCGTCTACGTAATTCCACAACCAGGGAATGTCATACACACATTATATACTGTAAGCACCCTTTGTAGTGCACATGCGTCCTTAAAACATGGCTTCCATAGGAAGTACATACCACAAATATACAGTACTGCCTCCTTCTGGACTGATGTAAATAAGTAGTGATGTGTAAACCTACAGAGATTAAATCGTTGTCCTGAACTTTAACGGCAATCGACTTGTTTAAAGGCTGAATCACAAATCACTTCAAACTCCCTAAATAGAAGCACTACATGGTGTAGGAAACAACTGCTTCCACATCCCACTTGGTGCCCTACAGTACGTGTCACCAGGGAGTGGGTTTGGGATAAAAACAGACTGTGAGAAACCTCTCCCAAGTGTAAAACTTTCACAGGGAGGTTATGGTTTTGCCTAGCAGACCACGAAGGCGGTTTTATTGGGGGATAATAAATGAAGAGTATATTGGAGTATATATGTAATAGAGAGTTAGATTTAATATAAAAACACGAGCAGTGCTGCTCTCTCTTTGTACAAAAAAAAAAAAACCCCGTCTCGCGCCTTCTTTGAACTGACGTCAGCATGATATGTGTTTATTTACTGATACTTTGTATCTATTTCGCGTTCACTGGCTATTTTGTTACCTTCCACATGAGCGTCCGCTTTGTTTGTCATCTCCAAAAGAGTAGCATCTTTCGTCTTCCCCGTTATCCTTTTCATCTTCACCAAAAAAACAACACCACTTTCCTCTTGGAGTGTCGATTATTATTATTTTTTTACTCGGATAAATCCAGTTGTTAAAGCTCAGACAAGTCCATTTTACCGCCTGACAGACGGGCCACTTTCCGTAGAGCTACACCGGTTCATACATCCAACTCCTAAATCAGACACAGAGGCGAGGGTTTGGTATTAAATCACTTCATACTCTCTTCACAAGAGCACTACATCCTACCTATACGCTGTACGACTGAAAACACCACCTAGTGCCCTTGATGTTAGGAGCATTGAGATTGGGATAGAGCAATGAAATGGGAGTGGCTTTTAAAAAAAAAAAACTTAATTTGTTTCTGGGAAAAAAATATTTGGAATTTTTTTTGTGTGTGTCTGTTTTATTTTTTCCCCTCATCACTTCCTGAAAATGTTTCTCACCTGTTGTAAGGACCTACTCTAACTCAAAATTATAAATGTAAAATAAAAATCCTGTGAAAAATAATTACTGCATGTCAGATTTTGGTGCCCCTACAAAAAATTATTATATAAATTTGATTTACTAAATATTTAAGAAATATGTTTTTGTGTTGTTTTAACATATAATGAGAGTGTTTGCTATAAGGGACAGTAAGAGAGTCATTTAAGGGACAGTTAAAAGTCGTTTAAATGTTGCTTCTACACCATACAGTAAATTTAGTAAACTCAGAGCTGTCATGTTTTTAAGTAAACAGTAAACATGCATGAAAGCCACAAAGTCTTTGGCAGATTCAAGCCCCATCATGAGAATACTAAAAAACACATGGAATCACATTCTCAATATAGATTACATAGTTTACCTGGTTAATGGTTAAATGGGATATAGTTGTATATGTAGCTATAGTTCCTGAAAACACTTTCCTGTGTAGCATTATGTACCTGAGACCCCTGTGCAAACACCATGGAAAATAAATATTTCTGCATTATTGTCCTATTTGTTTTCCACTTCAAGCTTTTATGACTATATTTATGGCGAGAGTCATTTTTGTTATTCAATATTAAAACTAGATATGATATTTTAAAAAAAAATTCTAAGAACTTACCTTAAAGGGGTAAAGGAGTTACAGTTAAATAAAATATGTTTGATGGACCTTTTTCTTTTTCTGAATTATCTCTTTCCCCTTTAATTATTTATACTGATTGTTTATCTTGTTTATGATTGAGTGATAAAGATGGACTATTAGTTTCATCATGAAATTTCAATACTGCTTTATCCTATATACAGGGTCATAGTGGCCTGGAGCCTATCCCAGGAGACTTAGGGCACAAGGCAGGTTACACCCTGGACAAGCTGCCAATCCATTGCAGGGCACTTACACATACTATACACACACTCTCACTAACGCACCACGAGCAATTTGGAAATGGAAATTAGCCTAATCTGCAAGAAACTGGAGAACTCAGAGAAAACCCACAAAGAAAATGCAAACGTTATGCAGACATACCCAAGGCAGAAATCAAACCCGGAACCTGGAGGTACAAGGCCACCATGCTAACCACTAAAATCTCATAGTTAACCTTTTTTTTTTTGGTAAATCAATATCACACAATCAGCAAATCAGACCTAAATCTGCTGATGCTGGTAAAAATGCAAGTTTAAGACTACTGCAACTCTAACAGTAAGCACAGAGAGCATATATACAAGCTAGTGTATACATATAAAATGATTCAGATTTGCAAAGACCTCAGTCAGCTATTCACAAAAATAAGCTAGTGTAAATTTTCTAAATGTTTTAAAATATCTGTCAACATTCAAAATGATTCACTGTCTGGAGATCCGGTTGCTAATTGAGGTTATTTATATTCTGCAGAAAAAAATTAATCTTAGTTACTTGGGTCACAAAATACCACCTTCAATTAAAAAATAAATATCCAGTATATTTTAAGGCTTTTCTGAGGTGTGTCTCCCTCTCCTGGTAAGACTGAAAATCGCTTTCTAAAAGTTCAACAGGTTATTTTTATTAGTGGTGCTTGCGAAGCGAAGCACTACTACTGTTATCTCATAGGCTTATTATTTTTTTTCTTTTCTAAAGGCCCATAGACTTAACATTAAGACCGACATCAACTGTGACATCATAGCTATGACTGTGATGCCACAGCAAGCACCACTCAAATTTTCTTTAGGAAATGTGTCTCTCTAGTTATTATTATTATTATTATTATTATTACTACCACCACCAATAATAATTTCAAAATATTTATAACCTTCTAAATTTGTCGAGGGTGTTTTTCTTAAATCTATATCTCAAGTGATAAAAATTAGATAACTAGTGAAAATAAAGTAAAAATTTGGTAAGCCCAAAATATTATGAAACTTACCAATTCATTTTCTGAAGGAGATATAAATGCTTCCTATAATATTTCATCCAGATATTTCATACTTTTAAATTGTAAATGTCCATTAAGTGTCCCTCTATCTTTCATTGGATTAAATATTTATTACTTTTTCTTATGCTGGAGAAGAGTAAATATGCACTTAGAGGTTTTACTAAGAAGACATTCTTTTACAAATGGCAACTGGTTCTCCCTTGTTTTACAAATTTACATTTACTGCCCGATTGAATATTTAAACTAGATCATGCATCAGAATGCACGTATGGCCTGTTTTATACACTTCTATTTCCCCCATCTAACTACACCAAAATGACTCACAGATACAATGTGATCATCCACACTTAGGTCTACTGTAAGGTCAACAAAGCAATCAATTTATACAATGCTGGTGACAGATTAGAGAAGAGACATTATCTGGTCATTACAATGTTTCGAAGAAAGGCCATGACATTTTAATTATAACCGCCGTTAAATTGCAAGTGCTTTAAATCCTAGAATGCAAAATATACAAAAAGATTTTTGATGCTCAAAACACAAATTTTGCTTTATAAATGAATAGAAAAAAGTAGCAAACCAGCAAACAAATTGTTTCCCTATAAACGTGATTTATCTTGGGTTTATACCTTGTGGGTACTCTTATGGTTATGTGACATCCGCCCTCAAACAGCTTGTGGCTTTATGGTTTTGTAATCATGAACTAACATATTGGAAATATTTCCTTAATGCTCTCAAGATTAAGTAAATTCTTTTCATTTTTCGTCCACTCATTAGGCTACTATATGGGATCGTCAAGAAAATACCCCTAAAGATCCCTCGATCTGTATATGTACCTATGGATGTTTAGAATTTTCATTTTATGTGTGCCTGAGTGCGTGCCTTGTACCTTCAGGGTCTGGGTTCGATTCCCGCCTCGGGGTCTGTGTGCATGAAGTCTGCATGTTCTCCACGAGTTTCTTCCCACAGTGCAATTAGGCTAACTGGCGTTCCCGTCTGTAGTGTGTGAATGAGCGTGCGTGTGTGCGTGTGTGCTCCCCAGGTCCCACGTGACCGTGAATACAAGATAAAAGCAGTATACTATAAGGAAGTGTGTGTGTGTGTGTGTGTGTGTGTGAGAGTGTGATTTATACATGTATTTAAATAAACTCACCACAAGTTCTTTTAAGCGGCCAGACCCAGATATCCATGCCCAATGGTTAGTAATTGATAATCAACTAGAGAGACACATTTGAGTGGTGCTTGGCGTGGCATCATAGTCATAGCTATGACGTCACAGTTGATGTTGATCCCAATGTTAAGTCTATGGGACTTTTTGGGGCGGTTAATTGCCCCCTGCAATTAACCGCCCACCCCTAGAAAAGTCATAGCACCCCATTCCCGGCACGATATGACACCTCATTTATGGGTCTACGACAAACGGTGCGGGACTAGTTACGCGCTAAACTTTTGTACGGAAGAAGAAGAATAAAAAGAAAATAAGCCTGTGAGATAGTAATAGTTCGCTTCGCAAGCGCCACTAATAATGTGAGTGCTGCTGTGTCTCCCTCTGCTGGACGAAGTGAAAATCACACACAAGATCAGCTTTATCACTCCCCTGTACACTAGGGGGCGATATACAGCTTCTTGTCTTAGTAACAAGAGCAGCACGAAGAAGAGAAAGGCGAAAGGTATGACTTTTATGCGTATTTATTTGGTTTGTTATGCTAAACAGTTTGGTTTGTATATTAATTACACTAAAATAAGTTAATATCTTTTTTTTAACAGAGTGTCTATTTTATCTTGTGTTTTCAGAGTACGTTGTTAACGGGCGCTTAGCCTTAGGCTATTAGCTAGCTAACACATTTGTTGCTTGTACAGAGTATGTGTTTGGACGTAAATTATTCTTCTGTGCTGTTTTTCACAGAAGTGACGTGCATTTTAACATGATGATCCGTGTGATTGATCAGACGTTTATCATCTGTGCTGCTGTAATGGGATTCTTGCAGATCCTGTGAGTCTTCAATCCTAGTAAGGCGCACCAGTGTGCACACCAACACCAGTGACACAGCTAAATACCAGGCCTTCCTGAGTTAAAGTGGGTGTGATGGAGGGAAGTAGGGAAGTACATTAAAATGTGCAGGACACTGATCAGCCATAATAATATGATCACCTGCCTTATATTAATTATGGGTGCCACCAACACAGCTTCTATCACAACCAGCATTCACTTTTTTTCTCAATTAGAGCTACAGTAACTCTTATATTGTAACAGTCTTCATTACCATCCTTCGCTTGGTCACCCATGACCCTGTTGCCGGTTCACAGGTTCCCCTTCCTTTTAGCACTTTTGGTTAGTTCTCACCACTGCAGACCAGCAACCTTCCACATGAGCTGCAGTTCTGGAGCTGACCCACTAGTCTAGCCATCACGATTTGGCCCTTGTCAAAGTCACTCAAATACTTACCCATTCTGCTCATTCCTTCTAGTTCCAACACATCATCTTCAGAGATAAAACATTCACTTGCTGCCTAACTTGCTGCACCCACTGAGATATTGTATCTGTAGCTACTGTGAGAAGGGCCAAACTTTGACGGCTAGATGATTGGGTCAGAGCAACTCCAAAAGGAGTTAATTGCGAAAAGATGCAAAATTAGTGTTTGTCAATGATTTAAGGTTGTTGTTTTTTTTTAGGTGATTAAATTAATATCTTAATGAAATAAAAGAAAGATTCATCAACCAGTTAATAATAAAAATAAAAACACCGCGATAATTTTGACACATATTACAATATGTGTCAAAATAATCGCAGTGTGATTTTATTATTATTATTATTATTATTATTATTCATATTATTTTAATCAATTTATACAGCCCTGAACTTTTCTATGTAAAGATTCCTGAATTTCAATGAAGGGCCCACTGAGAAACGAGATGTTTTTTTTTTTTTTTTTTTTTTTTTTTTTTAAAATTTCACAAAAACAAAACTGACATGTTAAAACACATACAGTAAATAAAAAAGTTATATAAAATAATGTTATATAGGCCAATTAGAGCAATATCCATAACTTGTTCCACTTCATAACAAAAATTGTGTAGGAAATATCCAGACCTTGGGGTCACTCTATGTTTCTTGTTAAATGACATCTATGATCATGACTTTTTGAAACAGGTATGACATGCACAAAACTGTCATGACATGTTTAAATATGTTTTTGTATGTCCCAATTACTGATTTCATCTATTATCTTTTTTTTTATTACAGGAGCATAATTTGTCAGTTCTAAAGTTTCAGTTTTTTACACTGCCCCTTGACCTGTGAAAATTTATCTGCACTATGAGCGACCCAAAAGGCAGAGATGACACTCCCAACAGTCTCTCCAATCGAGATACGATTGATCTTCCTGATGATGCCTCTTTGAGTGACTCTGATCCTGATGAGTCCTTACAGTCCCTCAGCAGAAAAGTTGAGGAATTGTCTTCTTCCTCTGATGAAGAAAATGTTCAACATACCAGCAAAGTCTCTGAAGAAACTCCCTCGTTCAAGTTGATGGGTGGGAGTTTTGGGTTCTCATACCGCAGCAGAAGCATTTTTGATCAGCTGGATAGTGTTGGGAAGCTTACCTCAAGTCAGCTGGCTGAAGACAACATCGTCGATGGTACATTTGCTCGTCCTGCTCCACCATCGCCTCCTATGAGATGTAGAGAACCACAGAGAACCAAAAAAGCTTCATCAAGCAAGACGGTACCAGACTACCTGCTACACCCTGACCGATGGACCCGCTATAACCTGGAAGATGTTCCTGACACAAGTGACCGCAAAAACAGCCAAGTGGCCCATGAGTTCATACAGAGCCTACATAAACGTAGGAGATCTGAAGAAGCTGATGCAAGTTCTTTTAGCCCAGCTTTCAACCAGGTCCACAGCAGCAGCTCAGAGCACAAGATTATCTTCACCAAGCCCAGCCAGTCTTCCAAAGATGAAGGCCAGAATCTGCACAAGGTGGACCGAGCAAAAGAGGTCGGTTTAGTTCACTTGGATGATGAACAACAAGAAGAAGAAGGAGGAGGAAAAATGTCCTCTCTTCACCACAATCTTTCACTAGATGGTGGGAAAAAGAAACGAAAGTGGATGGACGAAGGCGACAATGAAGATGGAAAAGGTAGTAGTGCTACTTTCAGTAGTGGGAGAAAAGTGAATCGCAAAAACTTCCGCAAGGCAGTTGGGGAAGAGGACTAAAAGCTTTTGAGTGCATGATATGTCCAGTTTAGCACTCTCTCTTGTGAGAGCTATGTCATTAGCTCTTATTCTCTTTCATTAATCATGCACTTTTGTGGGTTGTTAAAAAAAAGACCACAGAGATGAGGTTTTGCATTTAGAGATTTTTTTTCTGCATTTATTTTACAATGTAGGAACTCTGTTAAATTGTTTATATTTTTTGGTGTGTTAAACATTATCGTCAAGTGAAGAATGGATTACAAAAATACGTTCATCATCTAGAAACAGTTTTAATTAAAAAAGCAGCTTTTATGTCTTGTAGACTGAAAACATTTGGATTGTAAAAACGCATAAAACAGCCAGTCTAACTCTTCTTGTAAAATTGTCTGTTTTTTTTTTTTTTTTGCACATCTGTCATTTTGACAATACAATACACTGTTGTAGTAATGATTTCCATACTGATTAGATTAGACTACAAACCATAGAGCAGCACAGACTACTTACTCTAATGCATCTGATAAAATTTAAAACTTGCTGAACTCTGTCTCCTCTGTACTTGATAGATTAGCTGACTATACTTATTTGCCATTTTATCAGTTGCATTCAATTGGACTTTATACATTTACAGTTACTGACTTTTTGCGTTTTGCTATGCACAATTTATCAGCCTCAATTTACTTTGTTAATCAATAGTATTTTGAATAATTAATAGCAACCACAAATATATGCAAAAAAATGAATACTTTTGAGAGAAACGTCTTTCAAGTTTGTTCATACCTGTTCCAAAATGAAATGTTATTACGAGGTTATCATGTATGGGAAGGGTGACTATATATTTACAAAGAATTGCCAATGTGTAGGATGTTTCGGTAAATAAAGCTAATTTTTTTGCTTCAAAAAAAAAAAAAGACAATTTCTACTGTGTATGGAGATAGTTGGGTAGAATGCCTCTCCATTGCTGCTATGCTTAATAAACTCATGACTGCAGAACCTACCATGCTGCCATACCCTGATCAGCCATAACATTATGACCACCCACCTAATATCAAGTAGGTCCTCCTTTTGCCACTCAAACATTAATGCGCTGTGTGTTCCGACACCTTTCTATGGGAACCAGCAGTTAGGGTTACAGTAGATATATTAGATCAGACTATGTGGTCCAGCCATCTCTCCTCATGTGCATCAGTGGGTCTTGGCTGCCCCTGATTCTGTTGCTGGTTCAGTGACCACTGCAGTCTGGCAACATCCCACAAGTGCTGCTGTTTTAGAGTTGCCCTGATCCAGTCGTATAGCCATCACAATTTAGCTCTTGTCACAGTAGCCACAGTTACAATATCACATTACAATGACACTTGCAAATGGGTGGGATATTTTAGCTAGGGATGGTTTTGTCCCTTACATTGATGTTTTGGAATCAAACAAAAAAAGGGCAACTGTAAGGTTTGAGTGATTTTGGCAAGGGCCAAATTGTGATGGCAAGACAACTAGGTCATTGCAGCTCAATAAGGGGCCTACTTAATTTTTGGTTGGTGGTCATAATGTTATAGCTGATCAGTGTATCATATCCGTGGCACTAGCAAACAAGAAGGGAGTGGACAATTTGTGTCCAGAAAATTGTGGCTTTAAGTAATAACATGTCTAATAAGTAAAAAGTATTAGTTAAGTATTCTTTGTGAAGAACTGAAGGTTTTCATTTATTTAAAAAATATTATTATTTTAAGTAACCGCTTTATCGTGGGTCATATGAGTGTATCTATAGCCTATTCCAGAAACAATGGGTGTGAAGTGGAAACACAATGAACAGGATGGCAGCATATAATAGGGTTAGGGTTATACACACACCCCTTAAGCACAATGTTGAGTAAACAGTCCAGTTCTTGGGAAGTGAAAGAGAACCAGAGAAGACAACAACATGATTTGGAGAGAGGAAATCATTTCGTGGTTCAGTCTTCTCAGAGTTCATTACTTATACTGTAGAAGCACGCTCCTCCTTCACTCCTGTTACAGTGACGTCACCGATTCACACCTGTAAAGCAGGTACAGTCGACTGTGGGCGCGCGCACAACTTTGGCGTGCAGGATTCCGCACTTAACGCGGAAGTGTTAGCGGAGCCAGAGACTTGTTTGCGTCCTAACGCACCCGATGGACTTGTTCCTTTGAGTCGTGGAACTGGTGGACAGCGCAAATGTGGACGAGGCAGCAGAACCGAAGCGCACATTTCAGTTACCGATCGTCGCACCTTGAATCTCCGTGAATATCAACTTCATCATGTTCTCCCAAGTAGTCGAGGTAAGGCTGGGCGCGGGAAAAAGGAGAAACAAACTAATCAGCCCGGTTTGTTTGACTTGTTTTGGCCAGAAGCGTTAACGTTATTTTAAGGCGTTTGTCTAAATATCTTGTCAAATGTCCACGTCTAAGTCATCCAGTTATTGGAATGACATTATATGAACTTTCCCGTCTGTGTGAGGTGCTGTTACAGGATCTATTGTACCTCAGACATAAAAGCTTTTAAGCAAACATTGTAAACGATTTGAAAGAGTTTTCTAATAATTTTATTTACATCATTTATATGTTTTGTAATTTGTTTATTTTTCTGTACTGTTTACAAAACTACCTTTTTGTAATAGGGATTTTCAGAGACCATTACTGTACTGATTACTGTACCTACTACTGTTTATAGTTAATTTAACACGCCTGTAGTGGGTACAGATAAGAAACACTAAAATAACACTTTAACACTTTAAAATAATCACATTTTGTTGGTTTGCAGCCTGATACAAAGTTTTTTCCAGTTATATTTACTCAGTGCAATAAGTGAAGGATATAGGAAATTCCTATCTGGAATAGTTTCCAAGCCCCTGCGACCCGGTACTCCGGATAACAGATGAATGAACCGGATCACAGATGTATCACAGTTGATGCGGTGTTGAATTTACAGTGAAGTTGTTCAACCCTTACAAGGAAAAAAAAAATCAAATTGTTTTTAACCTAATTCTGCCTTTCACACGTGACTAGTTTTGTGATGACAGAAGTAAGAAGTGACTGCATTTCATGTTATGCACTGAAAGAGACCACTTTTTTATTACATGAAAATATAATAATAAATAATTGGATTAATCACAGCATGAAAAAATGGAAATGGAAGCACATGAAGTACTGCATGATGAGTTTACAGGAAAGATTTGATGTCCTAAAAAATTTGACACATCCAAGTGGCATATGGCTCTAAATCCTAACTACATGTCATTATTAACTTTTCCAGACCTGAATGTCCTCACTTTTCCCCCAGCTACTTTGTTTGGATTTCCTTTTATAATTATCTTATGAGTACTGGTACATTTCTTTTTGCCAAACTTGTTTCTTTTTTAATGCATTGATTAAATTCCTTGTTATCAGGTGCTAATAAAGAGAGAGAGAGAGCTAGGACAAACTGCACTATACACAATATACAGTAGGGTCCCTGTCTCAGGACATTATAATCTAGGTGTTACTTGTTGTCATGCTCGAGAAATCTCACACTGGAGCCAAACAGTTATTTTTAAAAACTACCTTTATATGAATGAACAGTAATTCAGCGGTGGTTGTTCTGTTTCTATTGAGTGCTTAGATGCACATGCCTCAGGGTCATGTCTGGACCTGTAAGTATGCTAATATGCTGTGGGAGTAGACTTTTCCTCTAGACTTGAGTTTGCTGCTGTTACAGTGATCTAGCAAAATGTAGCATAATCTGGACACACTCTAGTCCACTTGTTTACATAAACTGTTTGCAATTTTACTTCGGCCATTGACTGACACTAAATGAGCAGTTAATGATATAGGACGTGCCCACATTTTGACGCATTTAACTACAGGCAAATACCTAAGGGATACCAAAGTGTTATTAAATTCTGTTCACCATTATAGAATAGTTAATTTAAAAAAGTATTGACTGTGTTGAAAAGATGGTTTGTATAAGCATATTGTGAATAAATCCTGTTCTATAGCCCCAACAGAGCCTCATATAATAATCTGTGTAACAGTTCAGAGCTAAAGGCATATTACTCGTGCTTACCAGCAGCTCAGCAGGAAGTTAATTATTTGCCTCACAGTTATCACATGAAGCAGCATACAATGGCAAACATAATAAATAGTGACATCTTGAGAATGTCTATTCAAAGCACTTTAAATAGGTATGCATAAAGATAGTGAAACTAAGAGCAGAAACTTGACTGTTTCATTCTTCCTTGTCTAGAAACTCTGGTTTAATCAATTATCATTATGTATTATGCTGTAGGATAACGTCGACCTGGAGATGACAAGTAGAGAAAATATTGAAAATGGCAGAGAAACTCTTATACCACTGGTAAGGCAAAACTCAAGAACCTTTCTATGTATATAGCATGATTTACAAACTAAAGCTGTTGAATCATTGGATTCTCACAAGACTGATGGTAACCCAAACCAAACAAATACATTACACAATAACCACTTCCTCTCAGCCCACAATTGCCACTGATAAACAAAACAAATAAAAAAGGACCATCAATAAACTATGAATGTCAACTATCCATGTGAGTTCTCTGTTGTCTTATCTGCATGGGTTTCCATGTTGCTGTTGTTTTTGTTTTTTCAGATGAGCTCACCTCATCTTGCTGTGCGATCTTTTGATTGCATACTAGTAGCAAATAAATTAGAAGATCAAGATGATCCAAGATTTATGAAGCAGAATGCCTATATCGACGAGCTTGTATCAAAAAATCTGGAAGTCACAGTAAGTGTTCAGTCATACTGTACCTACTATAGAAGAGGCTATAAATTGTTTTAAACACAGGTTTATGCACTTGTCCTCATTGTACATTTACAGAAACTCCTCCATGATAACAAGATATTTTATGGTGTTCGTGCCCCAGAGAAAGTCTTTGATAAGTATAAGTACCTGCTGAAGGTGTCTGATTCTTGTAACTGGAGTGCTGAAAATGGAGAATATGTCCAAAACACCACAAGGTGAGTAAGAAACCATGTCTATGTCACTTGTTGTATTCCAGTAGTTTTTACTGTAGGTGTTGATTCATTAGTTATTCACACACTTATTCTGCATATTGATCTCACTTTATCCAGAATCAGGGTTGCCTATTTTATCCTGCACCATACATATATTAGGACAGGAGGTGAGTGACTTGCCTGTTAATTCCTTATAATCTTTAAGGGTTTATTAAATACAAAGCAGTTTTTAGTTTTTATTACTAAAAACTGCTTTTCAGTTTATTTCCAATTTCAGTATATTTAACATTCTTCTAATGATTTCCAGGTTTGTTTGTGTTTTAAAAAGTTTATACAGTATATATATTGCATATAAAACTTCGGCTATTTCTGCTGTAATAATTAAATGTCACTACAATTGGTTGGTCAAACCAAAGTCAAACTCATTTAAAAATATTGGCTTCAAAAGGAATAAATTTCTAAGAACATTATCACCAATCTTACTGATACAATTTAACGCTGCTTTCTGATTACATAAGCACCCAGATTATGCAGTGTACAGACAATTAATACTTTTTATAATCCCCCATGTTAATGTGGTGTATTCTAATCCCAGAGACCCTGAGAGATCTTTTGTCCCAAAATGTTTTCGAGGCCTCGTTCTGCCTTCATGAGGTAAAACCTTATTTTTTTGCTTTTTTTTGTCTATGTTCAGTGGCTCAATTATTTGATCTCATTAAGTGCTAAAATTTGGTGGTCTTGATGTGTTTGCTTTTGTAGGGAACACAGCAGGAGTATTTAAGGAGGAAGTGGGCCAACTGGGGGGCCTTAAGATATCTTGTCAGCCAACCTGTTGACGAAATCAGGTAGTCTGCTTCATCTGTACCTATGCTTTTTCTTCAGTATTTGTATTTTTTTGTGGCGTTACTTAAGTTTATTCCTTTGAGGCCTCCGAGTGGCGCAGTGGTTAAGCGCTCGCCCTATCATCCGGAGATCGCTGGTTCGAACCCCGGGTGATGCTGTTTTCCTCTCACAGCCGGAGGCACAGAGAGAGCTGATTGGCCTAGCTCTCTCAGGGGGGAGGGATGAGAGGTACTTGTGCTCCCACATTAATCACGACTCTACAGCCAATCAGGGGCGTCTGTGAGCTCGCGCACACGGAAGGAGCGGCTAGCGCTTTCCTCCGAGTGTGTTACTCCGCCCCTAACGGTGCGTGGGCGAGCAGTTCGAAAAGATGCGGTCGGCTCGCGTCACGTGGTTCGGAGGAAACACGGGATAGCTTTCGTCCTCCCGACTGAGTGGTTGTAGTAGCCTTGATGTGTGTGGGAGCCTCCTAGTGACGGGGAGGAATTGGCCACGACTAGATTGGGGAGAAAATCGGGGAAAAAGAATTGGACAGGACTAAATTTATAAAAAAAAAAAAAAAAAAGTTTATTCCTTTGTGATTTAATATCGACTTGTTAATGTTAACATTGTGTTCTTGCAGGGAATACTTTGGTGAGAAGGTAGCGTTGTATTTTCTATGGCTTGGCTGGTATACACGCATGCTAATCCCTGCTGCTGTCATTGGAGTGGTCATATTCCTTTATGGCCTGGCATTCTTCGAATCAAACCCTCTCATGTAAGTAAGTTTTTGTTGCGTTTGACATTTGATAATGCTGTAGATTAAACTCGCTAACGGGTTAATTATGTCTCATTGTCTCTGAATTGATTTGTCTGTTGTGTATATGTTCTAGAAAGGAAGTGTGTGAGTCCAATGCGACAATGTGTCCAATATGTGACAAAAGGTGCAAAGTGTGGCAGCTGTCAGACACCTGTTTTTATGCTAAGGTAATACAAAAAGAGTTTAGAATTTTTTTTCCTTCATTAGTTAAAAAAAAATGTAAAAGCCTGTATTTAATCTGTTCCTATTTTTTAGTTAAGCCATCTGTTTGACAACGAAGGCACTGTGGCCTTTGCAATGTTTATGGCTCTCTGGGGTATGTATCGGTCAACTGCTATCTCTAAAACAAATATATCCAGACCATATCTGTGCCTGATGATCTATTGTAATATATTTGAATTAGCCACTCTGTTTCTGGAGGTGTGGAAAAGACATCGATCAACACATGTCTCCAGGTGGAGGGTGTTTGACTGGTGTGAAGATGAGGTATAGTATTATTTCATTTCATAACTAATGTGTACAAGTATCAAGGTATTTTTGTTAATTAATTTGTTCCCTGTGGTAGAATGTAGCAGCGACTTACCACAATTAAGTGAGTCGCCAAAAGCTGTACTCCTGGTTTTAACTAAAGCTGTGTTGGTTTTACAGGAGGAATTAATCCTGGATGTTGTAAATGACCCACATTGTAAACCCAAGGAGTACAAACACTCATACCTAAGGAGCATTCTTCTTCTTCTTCTGTGCACACTGGTGGTAAGACATTCAATGTGCTACATGGTTTATAGACTCTTTTGTTGATTTTGTTCATAAGAGTAAGACTGTTACTTATTAATAAGCCCTTTTCAGTAACAGAAATCACACAAGATAATTTTTTTAAAAGTACATCAGCGTGGTAATGTACCATGAAGTATGAAATGTGTGCGCAGTTTGGTTGTAAGTTCAAATATCAATAGGCTTTCTTCAATATTACTGAATCCTCTCTTAAGTGTGAGACAGGAAGATGCACGAACACTAGTCTTCACACCTATTTGATGTTTGTTTGTTTGTTTATTTATTTATTTGTTTTTATTTGTGTAGCTGGTGGTAATCATAGGTTTAACCCATGCTCTGGTGATCTTCCGTGTGGTGACTGCCATGCAACTATCAGAGGCCGGGTGGAAGCCTCTGAATGATCATGCCAACATGATTTCAGTGACTCTGGGAGCAGTGCTGCATTATGTCACTATACAGATTATGACTCGGGTAAGAATTGCCATCTGACACCACTTTACCAAGTCTCAGACTAAAGTTTTGTTTAGAGCTGGTATTAACATCTATGTTAACATCCAAGTTCAGTTGTGAATGAGATCAAAAAGGTGACCAGTGATGTATATTTCCACATTTCTAGTACCATTACACTGAAGATATGTTTACTTAAAATTGTTTTGAGTAAAATGTATTTATCAATTTATCACAGCCAATCCTTCTTTTCAGCATGTATATAAGGAGTGAAAAAAAACAATGACACTACTAAAAGCTCAAGATCCACCTGGGGACACTAAAGCTGAGATGCAGCTGCAATCATTTTACACAACCAAATTAATTTGTTATTAAGAGTCATTATTTAGTGCTTAATTCACAAAAGAATGCAAGCCTGTGAATAGGCTGATGTTTGTATTATTATATCATTATTATCAGTATTTTATTAGGGGCATTGATGTCAAACTGGGACTTTTGATTGGGAATAACAGAAAACAGTTATAAGAGTAAAAACTGTTTATTTCTCTGTATGTTCCCCTTCTACACTAATGCACTTACCCAAGCGTTTCACTAGTGCTTGATTACCAGTAAGGCAGAGTTTTCTCAGTATGCCAGAGCAATAATCAGACTACCTGCATCACATCTGAAACATTGGCCGCCCAGGAACTCCTTAAATATGTAGAAGTGGCATATATTACATTTACATTTTTTATTTGCATACATTTGGCAGACACCCTTATCTAGCACGACTTACATTTTTTATCTTATTATGCATCTGAGTAGTTGAGGGTTAAGGGCCTTGCTCAAAGGCCCAACAGGTGGTGGTGGAGTTGGAACTTGAGACCTTCTAGACCATAGTCTAGAAGCTTTTCGGAGACTAGTTTATTTATGCATGACTTGATCTCATAATTTAATGCTTTGCAGTAATTTCAATTAGTGTTTTTATTTTCCTCTTGCTGGTTGGTGCTAGTGTAAGTATGGATGGCCCAATAAAAAAAAAAAAGAAGAAATCTCCCTGTCCATAATTCCTAATGTTTGGCTTGCATGCAAATGATGTATTGGTAATAAATACAGGCAACATTTATCTGATTACAGTGCAGTTTACAAGAGTAGATTTATGACTAGTTCATGCCTGTGGGTTATTGTGACTGTCATGTGACTCTAGTTTCATGACATCACCAATGTGTCTCACACACAGCACGCATAAACATTTAGAAGCTGGGAAATTTCCCTACAAATGGTATAGAAAAAGTAAGTGCTATCCTAAACATTATAAAAAAACATGCTTCTGAATATTAAAATCATTCCATGTGTTTGACCTCACAAAGAAACTTTACCAGTTGGACCAGTAAATGTATTTTCCATTCAGATGTGGTCTTTACAACGTTGCTCGTTTTTAAAATATATATTTAAACAGCATGGCCTTTTTAATGATGTCAACTTGTTTCTCGGCAGGTAAACAGAATTGTGGCAGTCAAGCTATGTGATCTAGGTAGGTGTAGACAGTCAAAAAATTAGTCATGCCTAGTACTTTGCTTCCTCCACCTATCCTATTATGTGTTCACTGGTAGACTGCTGTTAAAAAAAAAGCCATTGACTAGTTAAACAGGTTTTCTGAGTGAGGTCTGCATCTATCCAATGTGGATTGTTGAGTAACTCTTTAGCTGTCTTCGCTGTATAATCACATTGTTTGACACTTTTATTAAGCACAATATTTTGTTTTTAATCATTAAAAAAAGAGTGCATTTTTGTCCCTACATTTGAACAATTTTTTAAAGTAGTGGCATGCCACTATTAAATATTAAGCCTCCTTTATGTAGAACAATAGGACTGAGTCTTTTCCTGTTGTGTCTGAATAGTAGCACGCCATAATTCAGGAAAAACAGTTCCTTTATATTCTAAGCATTGTGCACATGCCCTTATTTACTCACAGAGATCCAATTTAGAGATGGAAATCTTTGAATGAATAAATAAATAAATAAATAAATGAAGAATCACATGTATGAAATGATTTTATGTGTGATTTAGATGCATAGGTTGTAATTAACTTGCTTATTCTCCCACAGTTGATTTCTTTGGCTAGTTCATAATCTTCAAAGACAAAATTATTTTTCTTTTTTTTTTATGTGTGACCTGTGTATTCTTGCAGAAATGACCCGCTCATTTGCAGCCAAAGAGAGGAGCTTTACTGTGAAAATGTTCACCTTCCAGTTTTTCACCCTGTTCTCGTCATTAATATATGTGGCCTTTTTTCTGGGCAGGTAATGACTTCTATGTGCAGATTTGTCTTAATCTGATTTTTTTTCTCCCCTGGATATGGATGAACCTAATAATTTTTCCATAAAATACATACATATATAAAGTACATAACCGCCTACTGTCCTGTTGACAGTCTTTGTATGTGTAGTAATACTAATACTAATACTGTGCTCAGGATTAATGGACACCCAGGCAACTATGTCCGAATTGCAGGAAAATGGAGACTAGAGGAGGTAAGATTTATATTTTCAAATCCCAAATGTATTTACAAACCCCTTCATTTGACTTCAGATATTTAGATACGAACTATCCCCAACAGACGTACATGAATAGAATAAAAATCTGTGAGGAACTGACATCATATGTCCATTGTGTTTTAGTGCCACCCTAGCGGTTGTCTTACTGACCTCTTCATTCAAATGGCCATCATTCTTCTTCTCAAGCAAACCATTAACAACATTTTTGAGTTTGTTGGGCCGTAAGTGACTTTCACTAAACTTCTGACCAAATTTTTTACTTTATCGTCATATTAAGACCAGTTGTTTTCCTTTAGGTGGTTTAAGCTTAAAACGGCAACATTGACAAAAGACCTGGAGAAGTGTGGGACCTGCAAAACTTCAACTTGCAAAGAAAACGGTCCTGGTATTGAGCTCTGTGACGTCTGCAATCTCCGAGATTGGCTGCGGAACTACCATCTAAAAACAGTCGATGCCTACAGTTTGTTTAACGAGTTCCTAGAAATGGGTAGGTGTGTTTGAGCAGGGTTAAGGGGAAGGAACAAGGGAAAAAAAACAAATGGAAAAGGATTTGCCCTGTTGCCAAAAGATAAAGTTCAAATCCCAGTAAAAGGCATCCGGGGTTAAGGACCAAGTATGGTTTTGAGCCAAGGCAGCAAAATTGGCCATACTCTCTGAGTCCGAACAATGGCATACTCTCCCCTGTCAATCACAGGGTGTCTGTGAGGTCATGTATGCAAAAAAGGGTAGATAACACTTTCCTCAGAATGTGTCACACTGCCCAGTGATGCAGCAATTTGCAAAAATGTTGGTGGCTGGCATTTCATGAAGCCTTCACCTTTCCCAATTGTGAGTTGTCATACTGTAATAAAGAGCTGGCTGGAGGGTGGGAATTGGCAATTAGACAGAAAATGTTGCCTTTGTCAATTATGTCTATAATATCACTTTTGTATTTTGAAAATGCCATAGTCTCGATTAGAAAATCAGTTAAGTGTACTGGGTCTCCTTTTAGTTAAACAATCATTTTTCTTCCCCCATTTTCTGTAGTTATCCAGTACAGTTTTACAACCATCTTTGTAGCAGCATTTCCCCTGGCTCCACTTCTTGCCCTTATCAACAACATATTTGAAATCAGACTGGATGCAATAAAAATGCTGTGCATGGAGCGCCGCCAAGTGCCAAAGAAAACAAATAACATTGGTAAAATTTACTTTTACTGAAAGGAATCAAAAAGAATATTTAGAATATCAAATTTTTTTTTCTTTTTCACTCTAGCTGTCTTTTTACCGTGCCTGTTTTTTATGTGCACACAGGTGTATGGAATTTAATTTTAGAGGCAGTTGGTGTGGCAGCAGTCATTGCTAATGGACTGGTCATCGGAATTTCATCTGAATTTGTTCCTCGCTTAGTTTATCGCTACCGCTTTGGACCATGTGTCAATGGGACAGCCACAGACTTGCAGTCAGTATAAGAAATTGGATCCATCATCTTATGTACTGTATATGTTAGGATGTGCATAGCTTCAATCAATTTACAGGCATGATATATAAAAAATAAATACTAAAGATAACATACACTAAGCTGTGATATAAGCTTTGCTGTTTAAGTGCTAAAACAGTCTTTAGTAAATTTAAAAGCTCCCCAAAATATTTTGTGTCCATCAGGTGTATGGCAGGCTACACTGACTACACACTTATCACTGTAAACATGTCTGATCTAAATGTGCGCAATGACTTCACCGGCGAACAGATGATAATGCAGAGTGGCGTACATGCCACCCACTGCAGGTAAGGTTATGCAAATAATTTGCTTTATAATTGTTATGGCCCAGACCAAACCCAGTGAATGACTATATTTAGGTGGATACTGAAACTCAGGCTTAAATTTTAGGCTAATCTCTCTATATTTTAAACATCTACTGAGCAGGGTTTGGCCTCAAATTCTGTACTGTGTATCCCTCAGCTCTAGATTTCACCTAATGTGTTGTTTTGACTAAAGTTAAACTTCAAAACTGCACAATGGAAAGAACCAACATGTTGCCCACTCATATATACAATCATTAAACCCAGCTAACAGTTTCAGGTTTAAAGACTGGGTAATGCAGTTTACAGTTTGATGAACTGTGACTTTTTAGTTAGACAGTTTTTATTCTGAAAATGATATGCCTTGTATAGCATTTTTGTTATAATTTCTCGTATAACTCGAAATGTGTTAGTGATAGCCTAAAAGCAAAAGGATATATAACTATTCCAGAACCTTGTGTGAACATGTAAAGAATATAACATGACATTACATGAGAAGTGCTTTCTCTTATACAACAGCAGTTTGTTTAAAGAGTCTATAGAACAAGTTTGTGCCTGCGTCTCTCTCAAAGTTTATAATATTATTATTATTATTATTATTATTATTATTATTATTAAGTTGTTTTGGTAGGGAGAAACTGAAACTGACCTTACAGATATAGTTTAAGGTCCGAGTTGCAATTAAAATAATATAGTGGTACAAGCACAATTTTACAAGCTTTTAAAAATTTTATTTATTTTACATACTGTCTAAACATTCTAGGACTGGTCAAATAAATTGAAGATGCAAAGTTAGTTAATTGATGGTTCTTAAACTGGTGTCAGTTTTACTGATTGAATTAAAAGACCTAGTGAAAGTGCTGATAAAAACTTCACTAATCTGTATTTGTCATTTGTCAGCTACAAAGCCTACCGCAGTGAAACTGAACATAGCTTCACCTCAGAATACTGGCTCATAATAGCAGCACGCTTTGCTTTTGTCATCTTGTTTGAGGTATGATGTCTATCACGATATATATGTATGTGTGTGTGTGTATAATATATATATATATATATATATATATATATATATACATATAATGTAATTTCTTATATTGGTTTTAGGTTAGTTGGGACAGCATCATGCAAGCTGTATTTTGCCAGCTTTTCAAATATATACAGTGGGGCCAAAGAGTATTTAGTCAGCCACAAATTGTCCCAATTTCTCCCACTTAAAAAGATGAAAGAGGCCTGTAATTTTATTACATCATATCATCATAGGTATATCTCAACTATGACAGAGAAAATAAGGAAAAGAAATCCAGAAAATCACATTGTAGGATTTTTTAAAGAATTTATTTGCAAATTATGGTGGAAAAAAAATATTTGGACCTGTAACTTCTTCTTTAAGAGGCTCCTCTGCCCTTCACTCATTACCTGTATTAATGGCATCTGTTATCCCTATAAAAGACACCTGTCCAAAACCAAAGAGCTGTCAAAGGACACCAGAAACAAAATAGTAGACCTGCACCAAGCTGGGAAGACTGAATCTGCAATAGGTAAGCACCTTGGTGTGAAGAAATCAACTGTGGGAGCAATTATTAGAAAATGGAAGACATACAACACTGATAATCTCCCTCGATCTGGGGCTCCACGCGAGATCTCACCCCGGGGGGTCAAAAAGATCACAAGAACTGTGAGTAAAAATCCAAGAACCACACGGGGGGAACTAGTGAATGACCTGCAGAGAGCTGGGTCCAGAGTAACAAAGGCTACCATCAGTTACACACTGCGCCGCCAGGGACTTAAATCCTGCAGTGCCAGATGTGTCCCCCTGCTTAAGCCAGTACATGTCCAGGCCCGTCTGAAGTTTGCTAGAGAGCATTTGGATGATGCAGAAGAGGATTGGGAGAATGCCATATGGTCAAATGAAACTAAAATAGAACTTCGTGTTTGGAGGAGAAAGAATGCTAAGTTGCATCCAAAGAACACCATACCTATTGTGAAGCATGGCGGTGGAAACATTATGCTTTGGGGCTGTTTTTCTGCAAGGGGACCAGGACAATTGATCCGTGTAAAGGAAAAAATGAATAGGGCTATGATTCGTGAGATTTTGAGTAAAAACCTCCTTCCATCAACAAAGGCATTGAATATGAAACATGGCTGGGTCTTTCAGAATGACAAAGATCCCAAACAGACCGCCTGAGCAACGAAGGAGTGGCTTTGTAAAAAGCATTTCAAGGTCCTAGCCAGTCTCCAGATCTCAACCCCATAGAAAATCTTTGGAGGGAGTTGAAAGTCTTTGTTGCCCAGCGACAGCCCCAAAACATCACTGCTCTAGAGGAGATCTGCATGAAGGAATGGGCCAAAATACCAGCAACAGTGCGGAAAATCTTGTGAAGACTTACAGAAAACGTTTGACTTCCGTCATTGCCAACAAAGGGTATATAACAAAGTATTGAGATGAAATTTTATTGACCAAATACTTATTTTCCACCATAATTTGCAAATAAATTCTTTAAAAATCCTACAATGTATTTTCTGGATTACTTTTTCTTATTTTGTCTCTAATAATTAAGGTATTCCTATGATGAAAATTACAGGTCTCTCTCATATTTTTAAGTGGAAAAACTTGCACAATTGGTGGCTGACTTTTTTATCCCACTGTACATCAAAATGTATGCTAAAACACATAAACATTTTCCATAGTTCACAATGATCTTCCTTTTTTTCTTGACAGCATGTCTTAGTGGTGTGTAAGTTTATTGTTGACTGGTTTGTGCCCGACACCCCCAATGTGGTGAAGAACGGCAAACTTCATGACAAACTGAAAAGGCTGAAACAGGAGTTACAGTGAGTAATACAGACAGAACTTTAGGTTATTCCTTTATGTTTTTTGTTCTGTCAGAGCTCTGAGTTGCTTTTTTTCTTTTTTCCTGTTTTTAGGGAAATGAGTGAACAATATGACAACAGGACAACTGATGTTTAATTAAGAAATATCTTTTAACTAATGGATCTCTTGAATCATTTGCGTAAAGTACTTTTAAGGAACGTGTGTGCACAGAAAATGCAAATATGTACATACTGCCTCAGATATAAATGTTGTAAAGGTGAGAGAAAGATTTCAGCAACGATTTGCATTGCGACTGAAGGTTAGAATTGTTAAATATTATAATATTAATTGTATCTCCTTTTTATTTACTTACCAAGCCTTAAGTACATTTCATGACACTGTTAGACATAAGAATTTTAAATTATTGTTAAAAATATAAGAAACTTTTAAATTTAATATTTGAGATATTTAAAGTACTTGAAGTATGGAGTTACCTTTTAGCTACATATTTTGAGGTGAATGATACAAGCAAATGTACAAAATGTGTATCCTTCAGAGCTACTTCAAAGAAAGACTGAGGATCTTCACAGACATTAATGTTGAATGCTGTTCATATTGCTCTCACTTGATGGCAGTAGTGATTGGCAAGATCGAACAGATGCAACAGGAAAAACATAGACACTATTTTATTATATATATTTTTTTACTTTAGTTTTCTTTATTTCATTTTTTTTTCTTTTAGGCTTTTTTTTTAAGACAAATTACCATTAGCTACAACTGTGCTCATGTGAATACAGTTCATGTGTTGTGTGTGTGTTTTTTTTTTTTTTTTTAGTATTTTGCTTTTTTTATATATATATATATATATATATATATATATATATATATATATGTACCAGTTTTATTGTCCATACACACAGTATGAAGGGAAATTTTTGGTTTATATTAGTGGAATTAAATTATGGCTGTGCAATTGTATGTGTAAACTGTGTTGCAAGAACTGTGAATGTTATCCCTGCCATTACATTCATGTCTGAAATGTTTTAGATTATAATGTATTACAGTGAGACCAAATTGAAATATATAAAGTTTTTTTTTTTTATGTTTTATAAATCTGTAAAGAATTGAATGTATTTGTTTTTGCTTGTTTTCAGTAATATCAGTATAACAGCAGTTATTATATATTTCTTTTCATATTACATAAGGGGTCAAATTGCAGTAATATGCAAAAGAATTTTACAGTGTAATGTTATGATATCAGTACTCTTTCGGGCTTTTGTATATTTGCTTTTGTCATAGTGATTGCACATTCATTTGAATGTACGTTACATACTTTAACTTAGGAAAGAAAGGCACACGATGTTGCTTATAATGTGCAAATCAACAGTGGCTGTTCTTTTGTGTTTTATGTAATGCAGTTGGATTTTGTTTGGTGATCACTTTCTCAGTTTAAAAACTTCCATAATGGCACTTTTATGTATGTAATTATGACTGTAGACTGTGTGTTACTTTGCACAGTTTGCCTTCAACCCTATCCATACAAAAGATATATTTGTATTTCAAAACTGTGTACCTTAAAAGTATGAATATATATCCAATAAGTGTACTTTTAATATTGCACAAAACATGCAGTACAAAATATCCATAGTAAAACTTGGTTTACATCAGGCTTTCATAATAAATTTAACAGCCCTTCACTCTCCATTGTCCACCAGGTGTCAGTGTTATTGCATTTTTGTAGCATTCCCTCTACATTTTGCCCAAAGAGACATCAAATTCAAATTCGGATTTTATTTGTCACATACACAGTCACACACAGTACGATATGCAGTGAAATGCTTAAACGAACGCCCGTGACCTTAAAAATTTAAAAATAAAAAAAACTCAAAAAATATATAAGAAATATAAAAACTTATCTATACACTGAGAGAAAATATAAAGATGAATTTAAATGGAAATAAGTGGGAATGACCAGGAAGTGTGCAAATATGCATGTGTGTGTAAATGTCCATGGTCCATAAATGTCACGTTGTCTTTTCTGGTGATTTTCATACACCGACCTCTTGGCCAAAAATAAATACAGTAAATACATTTTATGTATAAATAATTTTTAAAAAGTCAACGTTTCAGAAAGGTCTTTGGCCTGAATCAAGCAACGAAAACTACTGAGATTTTAAATTACAGAAAGTGGGTTAGAAACTATCTAGAAGTGTAATGAACCAGCAACTTAATAAAAAAAAATAGTAAAAATGGCGATCACCTACACTTGAAGTTCCATTGTAAAAAATATGTATGTTTCATAGTGAAAATGGAAACATTTCCACACGCAGTCACAGAATTGGAACTAAACATCTGTGTGTCCATAAAAAATTTGGCTAATTAGGGGAAAGAGGCTTCAGCCATGGGCACATAAGAATAAGAAGGGTGAGTGCATAAAGTGATGAAGTGTACAAGTTGGTTCAGTTGCTTTAGTGTCAGGTCTAGGCTCAGCAGAGTAAAAATTTAATTATATTAAAATTAATATATTAATAAAATTATGTCAGCTGACAACCTGAAAGTTTAAAAGAGTTATGAAAGATTTTCTGGTTCTGGGTGGATTTATTTTCACACATGGACACACATTTATATGCTGTAATCAAAGCTAAAGGTGGCAGGCCAAATAACTCTCGTGCATTACTTTAAAATAAAGTAAGTCTGCCACTTGTTTTGTTTTTTTTAACAAAGATTATTTTTGCTATGGTTTAACTGTGATGATAACTTTTAAGAAAGGATAAAATAACATTTCCATTACCGTCACCAAAAAGTTATATTTGCCACAATTGTGTTGTTTTCATGCAATTGTTTGTCTTGAAATTAAAACCTGGACCACCAACATCCAACCAGTCGAATTGTCAGTTTTCATGAGATTGCACCTCTTAAACTTGGACTCAGGTGTTTTTGTGGAAAGGCATCCCACGTATACCAAGTTCCCAAGATAAGCTCATAATTTTCTCATGATTTTTCATCAACTTTTATGGCTTTTTGATTTGTTTGTTTGTTCCATAATCAAGTGTACCAGAATTTTTTACTTGCTAAAATATTTTTAAGTAATGCACAAAGTTTCCTTAACTGGAGCTACTTGAAACCCTATTTATATGCATCTACTGTACGCTTTAAATTGCACAACCTTGTCTATAATCAGTGGTGACCCATTGCACTTTAGTCTTGCTTAACTAAACGTCCCATGTTTTAACCCGTTATTAAAGAACACAGACTATTTTAAGGAATCTAAGACTCCAAGAAGTTCAGTTTTGTTGAGCCCTGCTTTTTCCCTTTTTTCTTTTTCTTTCTCATAAATTAGAACCATTACAATAAATTCTTAAAGCATGCAAAATATGGTCATTCATGAAATAAATGGTGTTTATTAGGATCAAGATTCATAGCATTTCATGCTCTGACATTCATTTATCTCAATCTTTCTTGTTCTGTCTATATCCCTCACTGTCTCTCATTCCCTCTCAATGGCCTGCACAGTAAGACGATAATAATAAGCATTTGAGATAAGGTCAAACCAAACCCCAAGGTCAGCATTTTTGGCTGAAGACCATCAGCTTCCTGACATCTGTTTTTGATCTGTTCCTTTTACATCGCTCAGTCTTCTGTTATTTCCAATGTTTTTTCCAAAATACCCCTTTCACACAGCTATTAGCATCTGCACCCTTACAACAGATAGACTGACTAGAGGCCAGTCTGTCTGGTCGCTTCCTAGTGAGAGAAATGTGTATCCTGTCAACCTTTATATTCTCCCACATGTTTGGCAAACATCACCCTCCTGATCCAGATGGGGTAGAAAAAGAGAGAGAGAGAAAGAGAGAGAGAGAGAGAAGAGACAGACATGCTAAATTAATTGAAATAAACACTAACAAAAGACTTTATTTGCAGGATTAATGTAGTGAAATTTAATTTGTTCAGTTATGTTTGAGTTGATCATGATATTAATTAAAGACAAGTTTTTGCATTATGCATCTGTTGTTGTTTTTTTAGGTTAATGCGTTAAACATATTGTCAGTGTACCATTTCACTTCATATAATACTTTATTACTACTTCATATAATACTTTCATTTTGGTATTTCAATTAATCTGCTCTGCTACAGATGCTATACTAATCACTATGTGTTACTGTAATTTTAAACCTTTCTACAACAAAAATAAATGAACATTCAAAGCTTAGATTAATAAACATCAACATCAAAGCTTGCAGAGTTATACAGGGGGAAAAAGCAACGGCAAAAAATTGAGCAAATACCTTTTCTTTTGTTTTAAAACTAAGTGCATGAATGTACTAGGCGCCACATCCTTTTTTTTTAAACTACAGTTAAAACAGCACTGCTAAGCACCTCAATATGCTTAAAGGAAAATGTTAATCATGTGACTAGGTGAATGGCCAAAAGTACACCCCCTTCACAAGGGCAAGCTGCTGAGACAGCATAATGTAGAATTCCATCCCAAACACGACTTCAGTTCAAAATACTAGAATTGTTTTTGATTGTCCAGAAAACAGATATGAATTCATAGGGTTTTTAAAAATTATAATACAACTCCAAAAATTCTCCAAATAATGTGGCAACCAAAACAATGAATAATGTTCAAGACAGATAGGAGGAGAGAAATGTAGCATATTTCAACACTGAGTCATGTCTACTGACAGATAAAAGCATTCACACATTCATGCAAACACATACTCAAACAAACTACAAGACATACTGTATCATGACAATTTTTTTTAGCAGAAACACTCCAGAATGTTCATTCTTCCCTACATGAAAATAGTGCTAAACCAAAAATATCCTTCCAGTTTCAACCCACTCATCTTCCCAGAAATGTCGTCTTCCAAGAAATTCACAGCAGTCACACCAAAACAAAAAGCACTCAACCTCAGTCCAAAACTTAGAGGCACACCCTCAGAATGTCTCCCTTGATGCTGAGCTTGGTGGATGACATGGCTAGTCATGTTAATTTTAGCTTCACGCGGGTCCAGGCTCTCAGGATTTAGCATGAATAACTCATATGGTGTCAGCGAAGTCTCGTCTCGTGAACCCCTTCTGCAAAAAGGAAGAAAAAAGGAACAAAAGTCAAGTACTGTTCACAAAAAACCCGACACATTTTGTTTATTCAGCTATTAAGCATGTACTTACAGTGAGTGCACACTCAACTCTCAACCTTGGAGTGGTGAGGCCATAGTGATAACCACTACACCAACGTGGCACCCTCTTTCTGATAATGTGTTTTATTTTTTATTTTTTTTATTTATGAAATTAAAATTTCTCCATCATTGGTTTCAACATGCTAGAATCTTTTTCAGCTCAGTGAAAGTCTTGTGATATTTGATTTTGTGACTCTATTGATTCTAGTGCTTGAGTGTTTCCGTCTGTTTGAAATCTTCATGCCTTACATACTTGGCACAGTAAATGTGTTGACTGTTCTAGTTGCTTTAATAAGGCACATCTGAATAAATTAACTAAAGCATGTCACAAGGGAGTGTTTTATAAAGTTTTGCTCTCAACTTTATATACTGATTAATTTCAAGAGTATCCATGTCAACCCTTAAATGAAGAAAAAAATTCTGTGGCAAGTTTATGTTTCTACACCTAGTAAAACTACTATCAACCTTTAGGCCGACATAAAATTCAAATCAAACTTAAATTAAAATCTTATTTGTCACATACACATCCATACACAGTATGATATGCAGTAAAATGTTTTAACAACAGCCCTTGACCTAAAAATGTAAAGATAAACTTTAGTCTTCTAAATAAAGAATATAAAATAAGAATATAATAATATAAAAAATATTATGTCAAGAAAAATATTTAAATAAGGAATTTAAAATATGAAATAAGAATATTAAAAAAAAGTAAGTAAGAAAACTTTTGGCTGTACATAACACTATAGGTCTGCTATGAAATGTTTCACTGTTGTTTGCTTGCTGCCTCAGCACTCACAGATAGGCTGCAGTAACTAGTCAGAACAATGCTTTGTGCATTTCTTTGTCACATTCCACACACTGCACTTATCTGACCAAAGCCATTATGAGTCAGAGTGCATCATGTGGGAGATGCTCAGTGTGATGTTAATCTAAAAAATGCTATTGCATTACTTCAGAAATGTCTTTTGGATGAACAGTTTTGTTATATTTTATGATGATGTTCTAATACAGAGGGCTTATACAGTATGAACAATGAAAATACAAATCTTTTGAACTTGTACTTCCTACATTAAAAAAGAAACAAGAAAAAGAACTGTTCTTTAAGTTAGCAAAAAAGTATGTGCCACTATGTAAAGAAAATGTATATATTCCATTCCTGATTGTTTTCTAATGATTAAAGATTTACATTGTTTTCTGTTTACCATATCCAAAAGCAAGTTTGTCAGATATCACCAATATCTACTTTTTTCTCATGAAAAAAGTTAATAAATCAAAAAAGAAAAATGCTGATTTATAGCTTCCTGCAAAGCTCAAAGTAATCTCTCACTTTCATAATTCTATTTCTTTTTGGATATGTGAGGATCCACCAAGCAAATCCCCATATAACTATACCATATTAATATATACTTAACGATTTAGTATAAATCATGCAATTCGACTTGCAGCCAAAACCAGTGTCAGAGCTGCTGTGATGGAAAAATTAATCGATCTTTTAAAAAACCTCAAGATTTTCACAATGCATTATTACAATATGCATTAAAAAATGCATGGATACAAAATATGCCACAGAAAAGTGAAATAAAATATATTTAAATATATTGTATAATATATAGCAGTACTGAACAATAAAACTAGAACACTTTAATGTGTCATGATTATAAAAGTGCCTGCTAGAACTGTTTTTTGTTTAGTTGATGTTGATGTTGGGTGTTTGAAGAGGATATCATAAAACATTAATCAGTAACAGGTTTCTGGTGAGTCCAGTGGACAGTCAGCTTTGTTATCTATAGTAACTGTGGAAAAGATCGATAAGCCTAACAAAACAAGATGAGCAGCAACAGGAACGTGACCATGTCCAGCAATACATTCAATACCTCTTCTTATTTAATTCACTGACTGTTCTGTTGTATTTTTTTTTCAAATTTTTTCCACAGGGCATCCTGAAACCGCAAAAACAGTCTCACCTGCTTGAAGTCTTTATGAAGCTTGCTGTAATGAAACATGTTACACAGCACCGTGGAGGCGGCCTTAGATGCCTTCACCTTCCCTGGACTGAGACACAAAAGGAAAGCAGAAACATGAGAACCACCCACTGGACAATACACAGGACAATTTTGCTAAATAATGAATAAGTCATATAACACGGCAGTGTAGGAGTAGGAGTAGGAGGCGATAGGCTTGAACAGTGAGAAGCTGGAGGGTAAAATGTATTACATTAAATATGTGACCCATGATATCAAATCAGATATTAAGTTGCATTTGGGTCATTTCTGAGTTATGCATTTTTTTTACATTCCTGGTTCAAAACGCTTCATTTTGATACCAAGTTTATTACTGTATCATATTTTTGCTAAGATACTGTATGAACAATGCGACCATGTTTATGAGGAGGGCAGAGGAAAAATCTGTCAAAATACTTGTACATATTTAAATGAGGAATCCATGGTTTAGTAATAGGAAGGGAACACGGAGCCACATTTTGACACCAGAATTTCCCTTCTTACCCTAAAAATAACTTTACCACAAGCAAAGTTTTATAGCAAAAAAAAAAAATAAATAAATAAATATATATATATATACACAACTTTTAGTATAAAATTTTTGGTATTCCAATGTTTAGTGTTAAAAATTCTCAAACCTGTTGAAAGATCAAGGAGATAAGATATTTATCAACTAATCTTTGCTAAAATTGAAAATTTGTTAAATTTCATCTCCTGATCACTCTTGTCCGTAGCGCAAAACTAACCTATGTGATTTAATACCTGACTTGAGATGACGGGTCACATTTTATTTACGTCCTGAAAGCTTTTATTCTAGAAAGAGAGACTCAAATTAAAACTAGACAACAAACTGATACCTAATGTCTACAATAAAAATAACACGACAGAAATAATCACCCACTTCCCCTTTTAAATGAAACTGTTTGGATCTAAATGACTTTTTTTACTTTTCAAATCTGTTTTTTAAGTTTGCCTTGTTGGTTTTGCATGCAACCAGTACACGTTATGCTGGCCATTCTAGAAACCAACTATACTATTTTCAGCTATTATTTTCCTGTTGTTTTTCCTCTCAGGAGGACTGGTAAGCACAATCTGTCTTTTTAAATGCCATTTTAACCAATAGGTAGCCTTACAATGTATATCAGTGTACTTTATTGTATTTATAGGGTTAGTTCTATGGACATAGCGGCGTTACTTGGCATGGGATATATCTCTAAGCAAATCAAAAATCAAACAACAAAGGGTAAATGAAACACTCAAATAGGGAACTTTTTTTTTTTTTACATAACCAGGGCTTAAAATGAACTTTGTAGCTGTGGCCAGATGTTTAGCACATTTGAAAACATTTACCATGTTTAGTAGCCACCTAAAACTTATACAAAAAAATACTTTACTAATTTTTCAATTCACTATTCCATGTATGTATATGTGTCCAACTTTTAATACTACATAAGATAAACAGTTACATACATAGTGTACTATATGTTTTCACTGTACAAACCATAAACAATATGGTTTTACCTGTTTTGCTCATATCACAGAAAATTTACAAAACATCAGCTCATCAGTTGGGTCATACCTCTTGTCCAAAGCTTTTACCTAAAGCCCCCTTTTTCTTTTAGTATTTGCATATTTTCAACAGACATTTTACACCAGCTATACAGGTAGGTCACAACATGACATTCATCCAGCACAGCTTCGACATGCTGAGCAGAAGCCATATAGAAATTGCAATTTCTATCAAAATACAAAATAATGCCAAATGTGACTCACCAAGAGACAATTCCTAATTCCTGTAGTCTTGTACATAATACGAAATATAAACCCATGCCTACCAGACAATAATGTTAAACCTATTAACCTAATTTCAATCAGAGAATGTTTTGAAAGGAAAACTAGCTTGTCTACTCTACCTGTTGTCATGAGACACCTTGATTCCAACCAGTTTAGGCACTCCATCAAAATAAGTCACATCTCTTGCAGCCAGTGAACTTGCCATGACCAGGTTATTAAGAGTGCCACAGATGTTGATCACTACATCGCTGGATGGCTCTTTCTGATGCCCATCACTTGGCAGAATGGGAACCAGGATATTCACTACTTTTGTAGCTGTAGCAGAGGAAAAAAAACATTTTGGGTCAGTGGTGATGACAGATGAGGAAATTTCACTGGTAAACAAGAAAAGTGTAACAGAATGAATAGGGAGGCAATAAATTGTTGTCAGACAGAAAGTATGGGTGTTGACACATAACAAGAATGAGGCAAGTGGAGGCCTTGGGAAAAATAATTTAGACATGAGAAACCAGAAAGGAGAGACAGAGAACTTGAGAGAACTTGTAAAAGATGGAGTTCTGTGTAAAACGCTGTCATTATGTTTAAGCAAGACTCAGAAAGGTCAGGATTTAAAATGACTAAATAGCTCGATTTAATGTTGTGGTTCTATGGTTGTGCAACTTAAAATTTCCAGCATATGGTTTTGAGTAAAAAGGGAAAAGAAAAGGAAAAAAAAAAAAACAGTTTGGCTGTTAAAGCACAGAATTGTGTAATAAGCACATTGCTGAACTCTGAGTAAAACCGCCAAAAGAAAGGGAATGAAATGTGGACAAAACAGGACTGGTCGCATTATTGTAAGTTAAAAAAAAGAAAAAAAAGAAGGAAAAGTGTTTTTTTGCACAAAAAGCTTAATTCCCATATTTAAGGTAAAGGAAAAATAGCTACTTTTACAAAAGTTTTTTAATGATCCATTTTTTATGATCTTTGCTGCAAGCAAATAAAACAGAGCTAAGCAAAAATCAGAGTTCTTAATCTATTCTGGAATTTCACACATTCACTGGTGCCTGGCACTGACCCATATCTGCTTTGTCCTTGGAGTGCCGTGACAGATTCCTCAACAGGCCGGTAAGAGAACGCAGTTCAGCGTCAGTTGGGGTTCTCAACTGATCCAGAATCACAGGAAGCATCCGCTCCTGTTCCAGAGCTACACGACTCAGCACTGACGCCCACTGAGAGACACAGATTGAGAGATGAGAGAAAAGATTAGGAAGAGAAACATCTTAGGACAGGGTTAATTAGGGTAACCTTCTCAAATGAGGATGAAAAACTGACAAGACAGATCTAGAGATAAGAAGTGAAAGAAACAATAAACTGAGAAAAACCAGGAAAAAAAACAGAAGCGAAGGTCAGGAAAGGAGGAATGCCAAAAATGTGTTTTGGGGTGTGGAGGAAAGTAGGTAATTCTTGCTTTTTGACTACTTTCAGGACCACTTTCCCCTAAAAAAAAAAAAATTACACCCTGAAGACAGTTTTGAAACCTCTGTAGAAGTTATGAAGAATTTCTTTGTTTTAGTTAAAACTCAGAATTTCAGAAAATGCTCAAAAAACATGCATTCAGAAAATGCTCAAAAAAAACATTTTCCTGCTACTAGACCAAATATATTATCCATTTAATCTGCTAATGTTAAAGAGAGATCTCTTGCTAGCAGGATACCATGCTGTCATGGAATATTGGTAAACTTGAATCTGTAATGCACATTTGAACTGCAAAACACATTTAAAAGCAACTACCACTGAATAAACATAAACACTGATTCAATGACACTTTAAAAGGAAGTCTCGATAGGTTGCACAAAATGGTGCAACACCCCATGAAACCTCTAATGAATGGCAATTATGCCTTAATGTTGATAAAACAGTCTGGACAGATTTGAGGTTTTAGCATGATTACTAATCTAATCACTCTTGATAGCTGTGGTGGGCAGAAAAGCATCTCAGGGATTGTGTTTTATTTTTCCCATGAGAAGTTACAGTAGCTGTCATATGCCGTGCTGGAGTCACAGGGGGATATTGGTAGCACATTAACAATGACGTTTAACAGAACCATTTTAAACTTTAGTGTTAATAGTGAGTTTTTGATATTAGTGCTAAAAAACAAAAGACCAAATGCTTTATTTCTCTATTTCCTATTTTCCAAGTGATGTTCAATTCCATATCAATGAGTAATCCAACACACAGTACTGCATTAACAATTACAGGATGCAATGTAAAAAGTTGTCCTGACAAGCAGTAATTTAGCATGGCTTCTTAGCAATTTGAAAGAGGCCAAACACAATGGACTCAATGGAGGCATTACAATTAAATATGTCACTTTGGAAACTGATCTGTTTAAGCAGCATACAGATCAAGAGGCGAGAAATCTAAACGAATTTAAAGACCGCAGTAATGTTGCACTTTATTGGGAGATAAAGCAAGGGCCATTCTCACTGGTGCCAAGATGAGCAGGTACAGTAGTTGAGGTGCATTGTTGGTAATGTAGGAAACTAAAAAAAATTGTATAAGCCAACTCTTGGACATGACTGAAGATCATATGTTTACATGTATTATAAAGATGAATATGTTAGGTGTTCAGGATTGAGGTTCCATAAAAATATGACAGATTAAAGGATTAATTAATAAAAATGAAGTGCAGAAGGGAATTCTCAGCAATTTAAGTTATCTGTGGAGTGATGTCTGACCCGGCCTTCTCCTGCTGTGATGTTCTGTAAGGCCCCAGCTGCAGCCTCGCGGATAGTGTGACTCAAGTCGTAGTTTTGCAGAACTTGGTTATACAACCCGACTATCTGGGGATGCCAAAGCCACTCAGCCCCCTTCGGTACTCGAGCAACCTCAGACAATGTGGCCAGCTCGTGGTTCCTCCTCTGCAAGGCAGAAACAAATACAACTCGTGAAAACTTTAATTAATGGATTAAGTACTTATGTAAACCTATATAAATGAAAATTTTCACACAGAGGCAAAATGTAATGCTTTATTTTGCAACATTTGCATGTTTTTGTTTGTTTTGGTTTTTTTTTCCTACAAGGACGTTACTTACGTCCTTTGTCTTCTTGCTCTGTGGAGTAAAGCAGCCGATGGCGTCGCTACGTTGTGTGCCCTGAGCTCGGGTTGGACCGTCCAAACGCTGTCGCACAGATATAGGGATCTCAGAATACAGCTGGTAGGACAGGTTTCTCAGGACACACATACAGTTCTCTACACCCTGCATTATGGAGAAAACCAACAAAGAAAAAGTCTGAAATGCCTTGTTTTATTATTATTATTATTATTTCAATGAATTGAATTTATTTTTTACTTGAGATTCCTTTTTTTACATTACATCGCTTAAGGAAAAGTGGGTTTAATTACACAGGTATTCTTGAGACTTTTTTCTCTAAAAGATAATAGCTCAGGGAGATGCAACACTTTGGTCATGGACTTCTGATGGATATGGTCATAAATTCTAATTCTCAGACCTGACCTTGTCCTCAGCCTTTCCCTCATGCAGAGAGTTCTTTATGTATCCTACGAGAGAGTCTACAAGGCCACGAGTCTCTCTCATCTGCTGCCTGGTCCTCCCGTTCACAGAGCTCAGGTTTCTACCGTGGGGAGGGAAGAAGACAGAATAACGTATATTCAATGGATACATTAAATGCTTAAATGATACACATCATACAGAGGTTTATGTTTTATTTTAATTAATGCAAAGCAGATAATTTATTGGATATGAATTATAATCAACATGCTTTGCTTAATCTTGTGGATCTTGCAAACACATGCACACACGCATATACACACACAAACAGCTTTGTCAGCTGTGCAAGCAAAGTGATCTGAGGCCTATTTAAGGTGTGGATGTCCTGTTTCTCTGAACACTTTGAACAAACATCTAAAAATTATTACACTCCATTTACATCCTGGATTCTTCTTCATATTTACAGTATATACAGTGGACAACTTGACAACATTTTGCTTTAACAACAGCATGCACTAGAGCAGGCATGAACTCTCCAAAGGCTCTTCAAAGACTTGTGTAAAATCTGACCATCGACGTTAGATTAAATCCACTGGACAGGTATTTCAACAAAAGAGGTACGACTCAAAAAGAAAATCTGACTTTTTATACAGTATAAAATAATTTACATGGTCAATGTCAAATTTGATTAGTGACCCAGAAATCACACAGAAGGTTGAGTATTTCTTCTTCCTTGTACTCGGCTTAAATGTTAAGAGTTTAAAAAAAAAAAATTTCATGCACTTTATGCATTAAGGGGAAAAAAAGACTAGTTTTGAGTACGTGAGCCAGACACCAGGATGTCTTTGTTTGTTTGCACTCAGCTGTACGTTGTGTTTGTGTGTGTGTACCTAAGGCAGCCTGTAGTGTTGAAGAATATGTCAGTTTCAGACTGGCTTTGCTGGATAACTGCAGAATCTCCACCTCCTGACAGGGGGATCAGTACACGCTCGGTCAGCTCGGCTAGGCACTCCCTTGCCAACTTCTCCTTCAAACTGTCCTTTGATGACAAGTTCCACAAAATGCCTATAAAAAGAGAAAAAATAGAAAGGCTTATTGCTTTCTACAGAAATTCCTTTATTAAAAAATTAGGTCAATGTAAGATACATTTTGGTATCTCGCAACATTCATTTTCATTTAATCATGGCAATCTTTATGGCAATAGCCGGATTTTCACCTATATGCTGTAGTACTACAGTAGTTAAGACAGCCGGACATAAAATACCGCTATATCTCCTGGCAACCAAGAACAGAGAGGCAAAGAATTTTAAGCCCGGTTTATTGTGTGGGTGGAGAAAGGGGGAGTTACACAGGCACAAAGGAATTGTAGGGTAGGGAAATGGCCCCAGTCTCACAGGACTACAGAGCTGGAATGTGTCCAGAGGACAATCTGACCATTTTCTATCTCTCCCTTTCTTTCTCACTTTCTTCTCTCACTTTTGCCTTTCTCAATCTTCTACTTACAGCAAGCCTACTTGTGGTTACCAAAACTAAAAAAAACATTATTCTGTCTAGCTGTAGGTACTTTTCTCAGTATATCTTTTAAATATTCCAATTCGTTCTCTACTAGTTTGAAAAAAATATATACATGTTGAATAGTAGCCAGTAGCTGCACTATGCCAATTTGTCAGAGGTAACTGATAACATATCAGGAAGGAAGTTTACTTTAGAGTTCATCCTCCCTGCAACACTAAGAGCAATGGTGAAACTTGTTTCATGTCAGCAATGCTCCCCCCGACAACTATTTTTCAAATGAAATACTTTGAACATTTTTGTATTTCATAAGTATGACTTACTATAAGATTACAATAAACCAAATACACTAGACAGCCATTACATTATGACCACCTGCCTAATATTGAGACCTCTTTTGTCACCAAAACAGCTATGTGATGTTGAGCCATCATTAACCTTTGAGCCATTATTAACATTTTTACCAATTTTATATGTACGTAGTAGCTTTTATTGGCTCAAACTACATAAGCCAGCCTTCACTACCCACATGAGCCTTGGCAGCCCATGACCTTGTCACCGGATTTCCTTCCTTGAATCACTTTTGGCAGGTCATGCCCGTTGCAGACGGGAACATCCCACAAGAGTTTTAGAGTTGCTCTGACCTGTTACATCACGCATCACAATTCGGCCCATGCACAATAATTACAGGCGCCTGGAAGTGTGTGGGATATATCAGGCAGCATGTGAAAAAATGAGCAAGTGTGAGGATTTGAGCACTTTGACATTGGACAAAA
Organism: Clarias gariepinus; assembly: GCF_024256425.1. NCBI lineage: Eukaryota > Metazoa > Chordata > Actinopteri > Siluriformes > Clariidae > Clarias > Clarias gariepinus. The sequence goes on from NC_071102.1 coordinate 7,587,878, forward strand.
TTGTGATCAGTAGCAACTACAAAACTGCAGCTGTTTTGGGCTATAGTGGTCAGGATCTACCAAAAGTGGTCAAAGTAAGAAAAACTGGTGAACCAGTGACAGGGTCACTGATGAGCATGGGGAATGAAGGCAGCCCATGTAGTCCAATCTAATACAAGCTAGTGAAAACAGGTTGAACAAACTTGCCAATATTCAAGATATTTTGAATGCTAAAATATGTTTTAGTGCCATGTACAACAGGCTATACCTGTAACATTCTTGCGAAGTTCATCATCTGGTTCTTTTAATGCAGAGACCAATTTGCTGATACCACCAGCCTCAATCAACGCTGTCTTGTTTTCCATATTCTCATAGATGAGATTGCGTGTGGCTCCTGTAGCGTACCGTTGCACTTCCTGGTTCTCACTGCTATATAGCTGCACCAGTGCAGGTATACCCTTCAGATTTCGTACCTTTGATTGTAAACAAATGTACAGAGAATGTTTAAATTGACCATGTTTTTAACTGTATATAATCCTAAACTTAGTCAGAAGAATGAGTTGTCTCCCAATGGCTGCTGTGCTAAAGCTGTCTTTGAACGCTTCACTTCACCGAGCCTGATTTGCCACTGTTGAACACCAGCAGTGCAGCATTGGTGCCAAACAGCTGCAGCTTAAAAAAGATGAAAAAAAGTTTTGGCTAGTTTTCTGCTATCATGTGCTCTCAGGCACGGAATGTTTTCCACTCTTAGAGTCTCTGGATTACGATTATAAACAGAGGAAAAGCATTCCGTAAATATGGCTTGAGTCTGGAGCTAAACAATAGAACATACTGTATGTTTAAAAAACAACAACAACAAAAAAAATATTCGTGGAAAGAATGTCTTGTAACATCAAGAAAAAAATCTTCATATTTAATGAAATTTTTACCTATTTCATATTTTTTCCTCAAAGCATGCAAAATCATTACAAAGAGTTTCAATTTTGCATATATATTTTTTACATTAAAATCCAATTTCTAACTAGATTAGATATACCAGGGAGGAAATTAGATTTTTGTTTTTAAAGTGCCACATTTTTAATTTCTCATATTAAACAAGCACAAGCACATTATACAGCTAAAAAAAAAAACCCATAAAATAAAAATCTGAAACATCTGTTTACCAGAATTACCGGATTTTCAGGGATATTTGTGTGCATTTTTATTGGCCAATTGTCAGTCATTTTATACACACCTGCTGTTGCTTGTTTATGTAACCTGGCTTCCAAGCAGTTAAATGCCGAAGTGATTGAGAAAGTGAGGTGATGGCAGTCCTTGCTAATCAAAACTCTATGTCCGCATGAGACGTTTGAGAGAGGAGATTTGTGCACATGGATGGTAAAGATTTGTGCACATGGATAGTAATGGGAAGGGCTCAATGGGTTCAAAAGCATTTAAATTTAATTTAACCACTTTTGGAGAAAATTAGAGACCTTTTTTTGTTTCAAACCTTTGTTTGTATTGTTGCTTCTAAACAGATGGAGCTTAATGAGAATAAAACTAAAGACGATGGGCCAACAATGAGTACCAGTTGTCTTCTATAGTTCACTTTCTTAAACGTTTACACAACTGCAGAAAGAGTTTCGTCTTGCTACCTGATGTCTTCTGTACAGGATTTATCATCGTTAAGTTTGCTGACAATACGGTGGTGCTGGGTCTCATCTCAACAGTCGGCCTACATGGATAAAGTGGAGAACCTGGCACTATGGGGTCAAGAAAACTCTGGCCTCTGGCTGAACGTCAGTAAGACGAAGGAGCTGGTGGTGGACTTCAGAAGGAGACAACAGGATCACAAACTCCTCATCATCAATGGAGCCCCAGTGGAGAGGGTGAGCAGCTTTAAGTACTTGGGCATCCACATCTCCGAGGATCTGACATGAACTGAGCATGCTCAGACGAAAAGGGCAAAGCAGCGTCTGTACCATCTGAGGAAGTTGAGGAAGTTTGGGGTTTCCCCTGCTGTCCTTAAGGCTTTCTACTCAGGTGCTGTTAAGAGCATCCTTACACAGAACATTTCATCCTGGTTTGGGAATAGCTGTGTACAGGTCAGGAAAGCCCTCCAGAAATGGAACCGGGCAGCTGAACGCTGCTGCAGGTTAACTCTCCCTTCCATGCAGGACATCTACTGTACACCAGGAGATGTAAAACCAGGGCAGCTTGGATCATTAAGGATTTGTCGCACCCCAATAACGGACTGTTTAAACTTCTGCATTCAGGCAAAAGGTTTCGGGTCATTTTGGCCAAAACGGAGAAAGCTGCTGTGCTGACATTGCACACTGCACATTGCACTTTAGTCTGGACTATAAGCATTACTTGCACTACATTCTTATCTTGTTTCATATACACTCTATATAGTTTATTATTATTATATATACAGGTACAACTGCGTGTTGTACCTGTATAACTATGCATGTGACAAATAAAGAATCTTGAATCTTATAGTGATATCTACAGTGACAATTTGCATATTTTAACAATTTTTACATGAAAAAATAATTAACATTCACACACATTAAAAAAAAAAAAAGAATGGTAAGTATTACTTCTGGTTGCTTGTGTGAAACGTTTTATATTTTCTTTAATACCTATTTTATAGGACTCTGAAAAGTGCCATTTAATAAATCTCATTATCTGATGTTGTTGAAAATTATATATAATACATACAAACAAATACAGTAATGTAGCCGCAAAAGACTTATACATATAACTATGGATACTATTTATCACAGAACAGTCTTTACTTGTTTATTGTGATTATATATAAGGATATTATAAGGATTTGTTTACCAGGTCCTTGGCGTCATTGCTGTGGTAACACTGATGCTGAATGTGGGCAGCACCGAGCATTTGCAAGGCAACATCTGTTGAGCTGAGATAACTAACTGCAGTGGATATGTCCAGGCTGTGCATTCTGACCATGGGACAAACACAGGAAGAGCAGGAAAAATATCATGGAAAAGGTCAGGGGTAAATTATCACAGATCAGTTCAGTTTCCATTAGCCCATTATTTTATACTATGTTAAAGATTTAAACAAGTAGACAGATATTTGCAATGTGGAAAGCTAAAATAGCTATTACTTAAAAAGTTTGACCAACGATTGAATAAAACTGGAAGCTAGTAACCACTTATTAGCATATGGAAATTACCACTACATTAATTAGAATACTAAATGCTAAAGATGGGGGAAAATGTATCGCCACATTGACTCCAAAATCGATTTATTCCATTCATAATAAAAAAGCACTGTACGGAACAGGCTGTTTTTCAGCTTAAATTGGAGTGCATGAGTTTCTGAGAGGTTCAACAGAAACACATTTTTTATAGTGTTACATTATCAAAATGTAAAGTGCAAAATAAAAAAAAAGCCTCCAATCTGCCATTTTCTTCAGACTCTGCAAACAATTTAATCCTGAAACCCACACTTTTACACCAGTCTCAAAACACTATATGTGCCAACACCAGCCTGCGTTTAAAGCTGTGTGTGGCTGCATTGCTTAAGACTATGGAGGCATTTAAGTTTATAAAATGTCAGTTTCCTTATAATCCTACAGAGGGTATAAACTATTCTCATACTAAAATCCCATGCGATAGGAGTAAATTATATATTTGAACTCAAACCATATCAAATTTTATTTAAAGTTTATACTGTTCAAATTGTGCCCTGGTTTTTAAGTAGGAAAAAATAATACATGAAAAGGGCTATACAGTATTTAATTACTCCAGATCAATCAATTGTGGATTGTGCTTGAATGAAGCTAAGTTATAAAACTTTCAAGTTACGACAACTTAATTCTAAAAAAAAAGGTAATATCAAATTGGGATATTTACAAACTTGTGATAATTATAGAACCGCAATATTAATAAAATCGGCACCTAGGTATCATGATATTACCAGTTGGTGACCGCTGTTTCCCATTCCTACTAAATGCTGTTTTTTTGTGGCAAGTTAGTGTATAATTATTACATCATGAATCAATATGCTAGAAGCTGTAGGGTAGGGCCTCACCCTCCAGAAATATCCCTGCCATCCGCCATTGCATCAGACACGTCCACTCCTCGGCCCACGCTCTTCAGGCTGTGCACTGAACCCGCTCGCCTTATTGAACCAGGATACTGCCCTCCAGCCATCATTGTGCTGCCCCCAGCAGATGCCTGCTGCCACTGAATAGTGCTGTTGCCCATCCTCTGGTGCTGCGTCTGTCGGTTATTCATTCGCATCAGGGTACGATGGGCTGGTCCTTTTGAAGCATACTGATAAGCAAGATCTGCCTCATTCCATCCTCTGCCAACACCTTCATGCACTAGTGTACCACTAAGGCTGCGTCTCATAGGCGCCACACTGGACAATGGGCTATGGCCATAGTAGGAGCGATGCTCAGAGGAGGTCATACCTTCCTGATTCACCCAGTTGCCACTGGGAGAATGCTGCCCTTGCATTAATGGCAAACTTGCTTCCTGCTCCACTCGATTTACCTGGCCAATGTAGTGCCCTCCATTATGAGTGTCACCATAATATTTGTATGCGTGGCCCACAACAGCCGGCACGGGGGTGCCAATGCTGATTCTGCGATGCGTGCCCATTTCCACAGCTGAGCGTGAGGAAAAGTCTCCAGCAACCTGGTGCACACGTGGGTTCTAGAGAAACAGCAAACCATTATAATGATAAGACCATGGAATATTTCTCTTTTTTTAATTAGTTTCCATCTGTAACACGTGTGATTACCACATAAAAGAAATATAACAATGAGAAACAACCAGACCATATGTTCAATTGAAATGTATTTATATTAGGACAGTTTTTGAGTTATTTATTTATTAATTTATTTATTTTTTAAAGATTTTTCTGATGAATTTTTCTGAAGGATATATATACACACATATATAGTATATATATATATATATATATATATATATATATATATATATATATATACAATTTGATTACTTGTATCCATGCTCAAATGCATTCATAAGTACAGTATGTATGTCTATTTCATAAAGAATAAAACTTATGAGTAGTGGAAACTTTTTTAGTCTTTGTTTGTTTGATTTATCTTTGTAAAAGCACACATTTGGCCTCTTCCTCCTCATTTTATGATATCACAGCTTTTTCTTGGCCATTGCCCTCATGAGATCATGGATCAGGAATGTTCCACATGCTCCCTAACTCTACATGTGAAAGAGCAGTACTTCACCTTCTAAACATGGCTTTGGCAAAAGAACATCAAATACTACACCAGCATGTGGGCACAAACTGTATCACTGTGGAGACTGTTGTGAGGTTAACAAATGCTTTTCACACAGTTTTAGCACATTACAAAAATAAATAAACTGAAATGGAAATGCTCTGCTAAAAAATTCCTTCTTAGTTTCCCACTCTAGGTTAATTATTTGCTTTATTGGATCCTTCCCAATTCAGCTCTGAAAGATATGGTGCCAAAATTGCTAATTAACAAACAAACAAATAAAAGTAACATTTTCTATTAGAAATTTTCAATGATAAGACATAAAAAACTGTCATAGCAGTGAACAAGTAAACAAGTAAAACTGTTTGGGAATCATGCATAAATGGGTTAATATACTTAATCAGTAGTATAATTTAAATTATAACTTACTGGTATTCTGCTGCCACTGTACAAAAGTGTCTTTGAGTTAATTCCAGTCCCCTGGCTGTTGTACCTCTTCATAGATATTCCACTACATTCTAAAATAAGAAAATAAAAGAAATGAAATAAATAAGACAGAACTTATTTCTACATTCCAATTTTGCTCTTGTTTTTCTACCCCCCAAAAAAAACCCTCGAACCACTTTTTTCCCCACTAACTCAGAAAGACACATGACCCAAAAGGACAAAGAATAAGGAGCATTTCAAAAATAAACAGGTTTAGAATTTCAGTTGTCATCCAATGGTCTCTACATCCCTCTCTGCTGTTGGGAGTTGATACAATGACCACATCCTTTAACTATGCACATCATGCCAGAGGTAACACCCCACAGAAAGCAAAAGAGATTTTAGTGAAGTGTTGGAAAAACAGACCTGTTAATGCAAAAAAAAAAAAAAAAACTCATATCACAGACAAGAGGGTGTACAACTACCACCCATTATATTAAAATCACCTGCCTAATATTGTGTAGGTCCTCGCAAAACCTTTTAAGATTTGGTATTGTATCTGGCAACAAGATACACCCACACCCAAATGAGGATGGGTTCCCTGTTGAGTCTGGTTCCTCTCCAGGTTTCTTCCTATTACCATCTCAGGAAGTTTTTTCGTGGCACTGTCACCTTCACCCTTGGCTTGCTCATCAGGGACAATCTTATTATTATCTAGACACATTTTTCTCATACATACACACTTCTATAAATTTTCTTTTCAAATTTTCTTTTCATTTTTGTGAAGCTGCTTTGAGACAATGACCATTGTTAAAAGCGCTATATGAAGAAAAAATTGAATGGAATTGACCAAGATGCTAGCAGCAAATCCTTTAAGTCCTGAACGTTTTGAGGTGGTGTCTTCATGAATTGAAATTTTTGTCCAACACATCCCACAGATGAAGAATCACCACCTTTGTCAACTTGTCAAACCATTTGTGACCAATGTTTGCAGTGTGGCAGAGTGCTTTATCCTGCTAAAATAGACCACTGCCATTAGATAATACTGTTGAAATGAAGCCGAGCACTTGGTCAGCAACAATGTTTTGATAGGTGGTACATGCAGTTATATGAATGACATGTTTTCCAACAGAACATTGCCCTACAATCACAATTTGGCCTTAATGAATGCATAGATGGATAAATACTTTATTGATGCCCAAGAAAATTTTTATTGTACCTGTATTCGATTCACATTAAACCTTTGAAGGCTGTCACTGTAGCAAAACAATCAGTCCCATTCAGGTAACCTGTCAGTTGTTTTAATGTAATTGCAGCTCGATGTAAATTATTTACCTTGATTTTAGTCTTCATATCGTGGGTTAGGGTTGTTTTTGTTTTAATTTATCTACAGACACATGTTCACACTTTCAGAGGTTGGCAGAATTTCAGAAAAGATTAAGTTAACTATGAAGAAATGAGAGCAGTAGAGAAAGTAGTGTTGAATCCATGAAAGGAAGATTACTCAAGACAGTTGTTTACTTCAGAAGTTACAGCAATGATCTGATTAAAAAAAAAAAAAAACTACATCCATTCTTAAAAAGTGCAAACCCAAAATAGTATAATAAAACTAAACACTTATTTCTCGGTCAAGATATAAAAATTTGTATAACAGTTGTAGATTATAGAAGTCAGGCTTCAAAAGGAGTTACTCTGATTCAAGGCCAATAAAATAAGCCAGTTCTTTTTTTAGTATTCAAACAAGACTACAATAATTAAAACTACAATATTATATTATATAAGATAAGATAAGATAAACTAATAAAGATTTATCTTATCTTATCTTAAGGCTACAATAATTTCAATAATTATGTTTGCCCTTTATTTAATTTTTTTTCTTGCTCTTGTCCTGCTTGTCCTTAAGTATATATTTCTATGCAATGCATGACATAATTAAATATGAAGGATGGTTATGTCAACCTTTTTCTAATTGCTATTTTAAAAAAAAAAAGAATAATTTAAAATAATTTCTTTTCATACATTTTTATTAATTAAATTACATTAAGATTGAAAAGAAAGTGCTGCAGCACACAAAAAAAGACATTTCATTCTATCATTTATATTGATATGTTTGAACAAAGAAGAAAGAACATTGTGTGACAGCTAAGAAGCTTGAAACTAGTTAGCTGAAGACTGGAAAAAGTCCAGTAAGCCTGCCTCACATTCCTATTCTTGGCTGTCACAAGTGGAACCCAAAGTGTTTTTGCTATTATTATCCCATCTGCCCAAATGCTATTATATCCCATCTCAAGGTTTGGCGTATTATGTTTTTGTAACATGCTTTTCTGGGTACCACATACATTAAAAAAAAGTTATTTGTGTTACTGTAGAAATCCTATCAGCGTGAATCTGTCTAAACAATCTCCTTTGATTTCATTCATCATCAAGGTGCTCCTGTTAAAGTGGCTGCTGAGTGTATTTACACTACACAGGGAGATGATAAATATTATACCATTTTTACTTTATTCAGAACAAACTAGCTACAAAAAGTGTTTATCACTGTAATATCAATCCTGTATATAATCAAAACATATGATTTGTTACTGGTAAATATAATTAAATAAAACCTGGGCGGCACTATGGCTTAGTGGTTAGCATTGTGCGTCTTGCACTTCCAGAGGATTTAATTTCCACCTCGGGTCTGCGTGCATTGAGTTTTCATGTACTTGGTGGGTTTCCTTCAGGTGCTCTGTTTTCTTTCCCCAATCCAAAGATATGCAGATTAGGTTAATTGGCGTTTTGCAAATTATTTCACCGTGAATGAGCATGCGAGCAGGTGTGTATGTGTGTGTACTGAAATGAATTGGCACCCCAACAGGGCGCCTCGTGCCCTACTGTACAGTACTGTAAGTCTTCTAGGATAGGCTCCATGCCCCCGCGGGCCTGTATAGAGCAGTCTAGACAATAAGTAAGTAAGAAATCGGTTTTGCTTAATTTTCATATTTATTATTATTACCTGTGTCTGTCTAGTCATATGTAAACGGCTATGTTTTAATTCAGCAATGTACAGAATTCAATGCTGGTGGTCTTTGTTGAGAAGTAGTGTTTTTTACTTCATTTTTTAAAAGAAATCTGAGAGGGCTCTTTGGTGCTTCTCAACTATATATTGGTATCAATGCACAATGACAAATATGTATTTTTAATTTTTGTTAGAAATGTTGTTAATGCTTCAAGAGAGTTGTTTTTTGTATTTTTGCATAAATATTCCTACAAGGGCTGTAAGCCACAAACAACCTACTGTGATTCCTTAAATCTTTTTTTTATCAGAGTTTGATACTACTAGTATTGTATTACAACTGATGTAATGTTAAAAAATGAATCAGATCTGTGTATTGCTTTAATTATCAAAGTACACTCCTGGGATGTACGATTGGATTAGCATGTAAAATAACATATTTTGACACAAGTTGAATGAAGAGGTTACTGATATATCTTCACTTTTTATTAAATGATAACTCTTTTAAATCAAATCCAAATGAAAAGCTTTCTACTGAAATCGGAACATCTGGCTTTCTTCAAATTGCCTTGGCGTGACCAGGGAGCGAAGATCTGAAGGCTGCAAGCTGATTGTCTCCTCTGTTTCCCAGTAATTTCACTATGTATGTGGGAGTGTGTTTGTCACACCCATTTTTAGACAGATCTGGAATATTTTAGATCCAATGCATCCGCTGACCCAGTCTCACATAGCATTTACACAACAACACTGTGAATGGTATGTAGCCTCGGGACACCCCTCTGTTCTCATGTGAGGACAATGCATTTTCTTTCAACTACAATTCCAGAAAAAATTTTGGGTCGTCAAACTGCTGCGGCAAAGTTCATTTGGAATTCATTTGTAGCTAATGCTACAGGTAGTTGTTTCCTTTCTCACTGCTACTAAGCCATCTCCATAAATGGGCCTGAAATCTGGTCTTGATGTTAAGAGTGTTGAATGCTAACCGTTGGTTTACCGACTGTCAAAAATTCAAGTAAAAAGTTACTAGACAACTGTGATTTACTAACTATTAAATCAGGAAGATGAAAGGAAAAAATTAATCAGAGAAAATGTCAGAGATTTATTTTGTAAAACTGGGCATTATGGAATTTAGATGTTGTGCAAACGCTATATTACAGTAAAGTAGTGTAAATACTTCCCAAAGCTATACTGGGTACTTCAGCATGGGTGTAGTGTACTGTATGAATGCAACATGCTTACATTGTGATTACTGATTTTTCCCTTTTTCCCTAAACTTAAATTTAATCCCGCATATGTTTAATCTTTTTTTTACTTCTAAATTGATGTTTCTCCTTTAGCTCTTGCTGCTAATATCAATAGCACTGGTTTTGCTGCATTTAAAAGCACCATAAACTTCACAGTAATATTTCTGAAAGAAAACAACACAATATTCTAAATCTAAAAATATTCGTATACACTCAAAAGATGTGTGAGCGTGTTTGGCTGTGGGATTTTTTAACTCTGTTACAAACCTAATAAACTGTATGTGATCAGACTCTTTATGAAAGGACTGTAAGAGGCATGTGTGTATAAGTAAATTTTAATATGCTGATGTTTTGAGGTTGTATTTGCAATGTGCTGGGGTCCTTCCCTCATTCAGCTTCATCCCAATGTTAATTTATGAACTTAATCCTAGCTCTCCAAAACATCATTGTCCCGATTGTGACAAGTTGCGCTGTGTCACAACTTAATTACAACTATGTAACTTCATACAATGTTCTTGCTGGGTTGTGTATGTATACCTTTATAAGATGCCCTGTAAACACCATTTAGTATTATGCTTTGCCAAACTTTTTTTTTTGTTTGAAGACATTAATCAAATACAATAGCTATGACGATTAGCTACAATATGCTAATAAACATAAATAGTAAAAATAAGAAGAATAAAATAGAATAATTAAATTATGCGTCACATGTACCTTACAACAGATTATTTTTATTTTATTCGCATATCCCAGTTAGAAAGTTGGGGTCAAAGCACAGGGTCAGCCAGGATACAGCGTCCCTGGAGTAGACAAGGTTAAAAGCCTTGCTCAAGAGCTCAACAATGGAAGGCTTAAACCCCCAACTTTCCGTTCAGTAATCCAGTAACCCACAGTCTTAATCAAGTGAGCCACCACTGGTCCAGAACAGATACTACACTTGATTTTAGCCAAAAGGCAGAGAAACGATACTGATCTGTTAGACGTAATAGCTGTTTCCATGCACCTCATGCTTGGTTTCTGTCAAGCCCCTCTTCACCTTAGTGCCATCACATCCTGAATCCTTTTGTTCATGAAGGGGAATTTCCTTACTGCAATTTCAACAGGAGTAATCAAAATAAGCCTAGTTCTACTTACTGTATGAGCAATGTTATAAGGGAGGCTATTGTCTTGCAGCTGTCCTGGTAAAGCTGGGAATGCAATCATAAATCCTACTGACAACTAAATAATGAAGAGGATGCAATTTCCCAGCATTGCTTAAAGTAACAGTAGCCTGAGAAAGGTTAATAAGTATTACATCACGGTTTGCTATATCTGTCAGCTATTTTACACAGTGTTTATTCACAGTTGAAGAAGTTCAACACAGCTTCTCCCTCAATCAGCAGTCTAAAAACAGAAGCCTGTTACTGATAAGACGGCCTGAATAACGAGTCAGGAATGTCTCCAACACAGGAGTCACTGATTCAATGGGATTGACCACTGAATAGGTCACTCTGAGGCTGTCTGAGACAGACAGTGCCTAAAAGTTTACTCAAATAAGATTTATACTTAAAGAAATATGCCAGAACTTTTAAACTTTTAATGTTTATCGCCTGTATTACTATTACAAAGGAGAAGTTTCCTATACTGAGAAATAAACTGGAAAAAAACAAGTATGCGCATTTGCAAAAACACAAACTTTATATCTATTTGATAAAAAAAATCTAAAAAGAATCTGTCATGTGCTAATGAGACTTCATCTGTCATGTGCTAATGCGAAAACAGCCCATCTCATTTTGAAGTCATAACCAGTCTGATCATGCAATGAAAACTAGCCAAAGCCAAAGTCTTTAGTCAAAGAGTCAAAGTCTACACCAAAGCTGAAATTTTCTTGTTCCTTGATGTTATGTATTTGATCCTAGTTTTCATGCTACAGTCCTGATTACAGATTATTTCTACCTTCCTTTGCCTGCCTCGCCCTACTACAAACTCTGGTTTAGATTTTTTCTTTTTTCCGCCCCAAACAAAGCTCATATCTAGTTTACACACTTGCATCCTGACTCCCGCGGCCTAAACCAGGTCTCTGCTATTTAACTCTTAACCTCTTTCCTGTTCCTTTCTTGCCAAGGAACTGAGGAAATGCATTCAAGACCCCGAGTATAGCTCCTTGGTTCTTTGTTCCTGAGTGACATTGTTATTGTTAAATCTACACAATAAAAGGAGTGTGCATTGATCCTAACCTGAATGGCAATGGATTAATATTCTCAAGCCTGTTGACTTCATCCTTGGAACATATGCATACAGACAACAATTATCTAATATCAGCATTTTGCATTTTGTATATTTATTATAGTTTTTTTTAAATAACATTTTGTAAATTTCCAACAACTTGCATTACAGGTCTGGATGGAAAGCTGCTTGCTCTGGAAGTTGTATGATGTACATGGTCAGTGCCCAGACCGATTGAAACACCTTCATCAAAGCCATAACTGCAGCATAATAACAGTAGAGATGCAACTACTGCTGACTATTCATTATCCTTCTTTTGATGCTGTGTGGTCACTAAGCAAACACAGACACAGCTGCAGTGCCTACTATGAAGAAACGGGAAATAGGCTTACTCCCGTAACCAAATGAGCGCCTTGACAACACTGGAAAGATAAATGAGGTGGCAGCACGCATTAGACAAACACAAAAGCAAAAAAACCTTCGGTCATAACCATGACATTGAAAGCTGATGTAACCAAATGGTATAATATAGTCCATCATATTCATATAATGAATGGAAATAGTCTTACAGTTAATATATACTACTATATAACTACAGTTGCATACCATACAAAACAATAAAGTTAAATAACTTTTAAAAAACAAATTAGCTTGAAACAAATATTTTCACCAACATATTTTAACCAAACAGGACTTCCACTAGTCAGTGGGCCCCTTGGATTTGTACCTAAACCCAGACCCGGGACAACTTCTCCTGTGACCTCATGACTGAACTCAACCTTTAACACAATAAACTTCAGCTAACAACGCTTAGTGTCTTTTCAACACATATACTGTTATATATACATGACTTTTTAAATTGTCTGGCCAAAACTACTCATTTAGTCTTTATTATGAGTTATGATCTAGGGTTGCTTCAAGTTGGTCAATTCTAGGTTGTATGGCAATAAAACGAAGTCATTTGACTATCTCAATGTACTGCATGAGCAGTATCCAACCAATAGATTTTATTCTGTCCTCATGCCAAAGGCATAATTCAGAACTTTTGGGGTCTTATGGGGTTCAGGACTTACTGAATGGGTCAAAGCATTGCGTGCCGTGATCTAAGCTAAAGACAGTCAAACAAAATCTTACAGTTTGCATCTCTTTCTTTTTTTTTTACAGCTGTGGAAGTGCAATGATTCATAACTGAACAATCCCTTGACACCCAGAAAAAGATGAGTTCCCTATTTAAGTCTGGTTCCTCTTAAGGGTTCTTCCTTACTTTGTCTAACAGGTTTTTCCTTGTAACTGCTGCATCTGGCTTGCTCATTAGGAAACTAAATTTTAATCTATATTAATGTTTTTGTAAAGCTACTTACTGTGTTTAAAGCTCTACATAAATGAAAAAAAAAATATGTTGACAAAAATGGACTGAATCAATGACAATGCAAATTTTTGATATGTTTGTTTTTTACTATCCTTCTAAATGTATTGTTAATGTCAATGCTTTTATTACAACTGCTTAAGCAAAAACTGCAATGAACACCACAGTTTAAAAACTTATGCATGAGATTCAAATATTTACGTGGTTTAACGTCATTAAGTAATCATCTAATGTAATAAACTCAATTACTAATAATTTCTTTTACAAAATATTGTATCATGGTTCCTACACTATCCTGGAAAAACAACAGTTTCAATTTCAAATTCAAATCCAAATTTTATTTGTCACATACACGTGCATAGATAAAGGACTTAGTGATTAATTAACGATGCTCTCCTGTATGAGATTTATGTTTGAGACGTAGGTCTCACTGGCCTCTCTGTTTAAAAAAGCCCTACATGTAAATCTACACGGCATGCAGAATTCAAAAAAGCTGCCACACTGGTTCCCAAAGTCTACAATGCTAAGAAGGTTTTATCCCTAACATGGGTCACAGTTGTTCCAGGCAGGTAAGATAATTCCTTTAAATGCAGGCCTAATGGGTATAGGAATCCTACAGGCAGCACTCCATGCAATGGGAGACATTGCATTGGAGAGGAGTAGCTCACTGGGGCTGTTACCACACATGAGAAGATAAGCTGACTGGTTTGCAAGCCACTGCTGTAGCCTGGTAGTGCTTGGATAGGTCTTTGGTTCACAGGCCCATTAGGAAATAAATCATGACCTTCTTCAGTCTAAAACATGAAGCAGATACTCTGAGACAACTTTTTAGACCCCCTTGTGTGCCTTTTCTGGAGTTAGACTTAACAAGGCCTTTCAATGATTCTTAAATTCATTCAGGTAAATGCATCATTTGGCCCTACAGTATATACTGCTAATATATGTATTAAAAAAATACAGAATAATTCACCACATCTGGTCCATCATCAGGTCTACCTCGACAAAATTGTGTTTTAGGACACGCATAGGGGGATAAGTGGAGTTTGCAGCATTTAAACCAGATTATGGCATGATGTCTCTCATACAGAAATTCCTGCAGAATCTGAACATCACATCTAAAAACTTTAGATCACTTAAAAACAAACATCAATAAGTGGCAGATGCCATGAGAAGCATTTAAAAAAAAGATTCGATTCCATCTTTTTTATTCCGTAATTCCCTGTCTTTTGGGAATTGTGAATCACTATCTAGTTGTGATAATAAACCTCAAATCTGCTTAACTGGTGAGAATTCAAGCACACACGCACACAGGAAAGAAAACAACATCAGAAGGAAAAACAACCTTATGGTCCTCCACGCACATAGTCACATGAGCACAGTTGGGCACATACCCTTTAAAATGATTTTACAGATTTAGAACAGCCCAAGCTTCCCATAGACTTTCATTACAAAGGAATTTCCAGCCAGGAGTTTTCTGTTCCTTCCTCTGCACGGGGAAATGAGTCAAAATTCTTGTCTGGGAAAATTACGCATTTACTGCAGATGCACTGGATAGACATTAGGTTAAAAAACAAAAAAGGTTTACGCTTTAAACCATGCTCCATGTCTAATGTACTACTGATCAATGTATCTGCTTACATAAATATAAAACTTTTGCAAAAACTTAGCAGCAGGTTTTGTCTTTCACAGTAGTAGGTGAAGGCGTAAACATGATAATGTTAAGACTAGAGCTTCATTAACAGCTCAGGAACGACACATGACCTAATTTCCATACCTGGCTTGAGCCAAAAGGAGGTAAGTGATACCTGGGAGTGCGTGCACGCGCGCGTGAGCGCACATACACACACAGACACACAGACACAGACACACACACACACACACACACACATTCTCTCTCTCTCTCTGACTAAATACCACCAAAACCCAATAGTCTGGTGTGACCCAGTTTAGAAATCTGCCTGCTTCGCCAATAAACCATTACGACTTTTATCACTTTTAATGTCTTTCTTACTTTCTAATCCTGCACATAAAAGCTATTATTCATCCCCTGATGACTACTTTGAAATCATGCCGAAGTTCTTGAAAACATGACTGCATGCACACTTTAATTGATAGTGAACAATAGATTACAGTGCAACACCATTCTCCTTTATATACAGGGCCTCTGACGTAAAAAGTAAATGCAAAAGTTGCCTTTTGTTGACGCTTCGTGGCTTTTATATTAAAGCCACACTAAGATATACAAAAGATCTACGTAAAACATGATGACAATTTTCCCACAGCATTTTCCATAATCATAGTCTGTTGACTGGAAGTCCAGCATTATCCAAAACACTGTGGCTCCACAACACATAATCATAAGGAAGGGGAAACCCCAAAAATCATCTTTCAAGCTTTTCACATGACTATCAGCAGGGGTATACTGAGTTTCTGATAATAGCCCAGCAAATATTTGGACATCTGATGACCAATGAAATGACGTCCCTCTGACACGTTCCGTCATAGTTGAAAAACAGTTCCAAAATAAAAGGTGAACAGACATGTTTGACGTTATCTGATTCACAACAGCTGTCAAATTTTTGGAGGTTATATATTGAACAACACTTAGCCTAAAGTCAGAATAACAGCTATACATGCAACCCCACACAATGTAGACATCTCTGAATGCGTTTTTAGGAAATGTTTACATATTTTTTCCAATTAATGCCTTCCTACTGCGACTGTTTTTGGCCCAGGACACGATGCCGCCATTGGACCAATGTTTGCTGGGTAGGAACTCAGACTGAAAAAAGAGCCCAGTGAACATTCCTGATCAGGTTTTAATAACCGGAACATTTGAAAACTGTCATGTCTGCTAAGTATGCAAACAACAAAATGGACCACAATATCCAGGGAAATGTAGTCAAACTACAAGGGAAGTGAGCTTGATTTATGATTTAGCTTTTTTTTTTTTTGCTCCAAACAACGTCTGTTTTTTCATCAATGCTAAGATTTAAAAATCAAGCAGATCTTAACTGTCTGTCTGGAGGAAGAGACAGGAGTTTTTCAACATTATCTTTTGTGCCTGCTGACTTTTTTTTAAGTGTTTGAACAGGAAACCATTTCCCCATTATACAAAACACTGAAGGCTACAGACATAGTAAATTATTTTGGGTGTATTCAGAGATGGGTAGAGACTCGACCTGTGTGTAATAACAAATCTGCTATCCCCTTCGGCTAGGTTACTTAACCGACAGTAACCGTAAGTTAACCTTATAGCTGTTTGCTGTGTAATAGTAAACAAAGTGTACAAACTAAAGCTTTGCATTCATGGTAGTTAGAATAATTTCCAGTGGAATGATAAAAGGAAAAAAAACTACACAACTTTTACAGCAGCACAACTTCCTCTGCATGACGAAGTGGCATTTCGGTGAATGGTCTTACAGAATACATTCTTTCTTACAGAATGGTTTTTCCACACTTGCAGAATGGTTATATGAACTTTGCATAGGATTAGCTATCTAGTTAATCTGTAAAGTGGTTTTTAGACACATCACGTTCAAATATGTGTTTTTATTTTAAAATATTATCCATATGATTGACTTTATTTGAAAGTTATTTTTATGCATTGAATTCAGTCACTCATTCACTCACTCACTCACTCACTCACTTATAGTCTATACCGCTTTACCAGTACACAAGGTCATGGGGGGCCTGAAATCTGTCCAATTAGACTTAGGGCACAAGGTGTGGTACACCCTGGATGGGGTGCAAATTCATCGCAGCGCACACATACACTTACATTCTCATACTCACATCACGGGCAATTTGGAAACGCCAATTAGTCTAAACTGCATGTCTTTGGACTGTGGGAGGAAACCCACCAAGCATGGGGAGAACATTCAAACTCCATGCACACAGACCAGGGGCCTGAATCGAACTTGGACCCTAGAGGTGCAAGGCGACAGTGCCAACCCCTAAGCCTATGCATTATTAATTGGTTTCAATTATGCTTCAAACCTGTTGGTCAAATGTTTTCAATTGATTTTTCAGATGTGTTCATATTTTCTTACACGAATAATTCTTTTGCACAAGTGAAAAGAAGGACATAAACGTCCCAAAATGAACCCTTACTGTAACATGTCAGGTTTTATGTATATACAGTAAAATCAAACATTTTAAAATAAAATGTAAACAAATTTATTTAAAATAAAACTCCATCTGACATCTTCAAAGTGTATAAAGTTTATGACATTTTTAATAAAGTTCTACGTAGCTTTATTTTGTTCATGCAAAGCAAAATGTGTTGTCATTAATGAGACAAAGATGTCTCGTGCAGGTTATAGACTTACCTGAGGACGTTTTTTCCGCGAGGCGCTGCTGGACCTGCTGCTGCACGCGCTTCTCCTTCGCTTGTCGGTCCACGGTGAGCTCGCGGTCATTCGGTACGGCGTACGTGCTCACGGCTGTGTGAGGCTGCAAAGCCGAGAAGAACAGACCCTCACTGGTGCTCATCCCGAAACTGTCCAATCTAACAGTCACAACGAGTCCAAAAAAGCTGTTCAAATACCCAAAAAAATCAACCTTCAAAAAACAATCAAACAAAAGTATCAGTAAAAGAAACAATGTTTTAAGATTAAACAAACCACGGAAACAAAGTAGCGATAGATTCTCGGCTACACTGGCAATTCACCTGACTAGTTCCAAAGCGTCGCCTCTGTTTTCTTCTCTCCAGGTTGCCGGATTGATTTGTTTTACCCTACGAAGCGCTCATTAAACCCCACCCCAAGTTACTTCACACAGTTCCGCCCTACAACACTGTCATGTTATGCGAAAAACAACGAGTCTATTTTTCAGCACAATGTAACCAACCCCATTCACACTTGTGTGAAACTGAGAAAATCTGGCAACCGCGTTCTTTGTAACCCCCAGCAGCACTCCACCGGGATAGAGAACTATGTGGAGGCGGGTGGTAGTGTGGTAGTAATGCATGGCTGGACAGGGAGTTAAAGATATGGATGGATGGATGAATTTCAGTGCAAATCTTCCTCCCCAGTCTATAATCATGATTATGCAAGAGGAAAGGATAACGACTGAAACAGGGTATCCAAATAATCCAAATTGTATCATTAAGGCACTTGGCACAAAACTTTTGGCTCTCACACAAAACCCTTTGAGCATTTTATTTTGTATTTTGGTAAACCTTTTTTTCTTTAAACTTTGAAGTACAACCTTTAAGCACTCTTGCCCCACACCTACAGGGTCCGAGTTTGATTTCCGCCTTGAGATCTGTGTGCATGCAGTTTACATGTTCTCCCATTCCTTGGTGGGTTTCCTCCGGGTACTCTGGTTTCCTCCCACAGTCCAAAGAATCACAGATTAGGCTAACTGGCTTTCTCAAATTGTTCATAGTGGCTGAATGTGTGTGTGAATGTGGGCTGGATCATAAACTGGGAATAAATACAATGGTAACCAACTTTGACCTTCACGTTTCCTAGTTGGACTAAATGGATGAATGGATCCCTCCACCTTTATTTTTTTTAATGATGTATTATTTTCTTCTCTTTTCATTCGGTCAGTAAGGGAGCCATCTTACAAACAAAGAAAACATAAACTAAATATAAATTAAACAAAAATGGTTAAAAAAAATTCTCCAACGTTGACCTAATTCTTTTCGAGGTTCATTTGCTGTGTGCCCAACGACTTATACAAGTATTGTAGAAATAATTTTAACATTGGAAATTGTGTTGTGTATGCTTTAAGAAAAAGAAGGCTCTTAAATAATTTATTATAAATTTACTTATAGTTTAAATTTATACATAAAACTTTACAAAAGAATGCATACAGTATGAAATATTTCAATATAGAACCTATTTGTGAAGTTGAAAACCTTGAATTATTGATGAACCTATTGAAATATATTTTCTCTTAGTTCTTTGCTTATTTTCTCTCTAATATCTCTGTTTAGTTTCTCTTTTCTCTGTTTCTAAGGTGGTTCCCATTTCAACAGGGTAAAAATAAGAGAAACTCAGCTATACCCACTCAAGAGTACATTACATCATCCCCCCCCTTCTCCTCATTATAAATCTCAGATGATGAGTGTGTGGGAGAGCATAGTTCTCCAGAAAGAGGAATGAAAGCAGGCAGAGACCCATCACTTTTTGGAGTTAAAAAACCCAGGGGGTTACCAGAGATTTGGTAAAATCGAAAGTTGGAAGGTAGTATTTCCCTAAATAGATGGTGTGCAGCAGTTTGACTCAATGTGAAGCTTTTCCACTATTCTTAAGCATTCGTATACTTTGTTTAGCCTTACATTAAATCAGATTTATTTGAATCAGGTTTTATTTTATTTCAATTTGCTCTGTTTGAAAGAAGAACTAAGAAGCCTTTGTTCCTTAAATAAAAAAGGCAGCTCAGTTAAGCCCTGTACTTGACTGTTCAGTCAGAAACACCCAGCCCATAAATGTGACAAGTCACTATGTTGGTCAGCATCCACTGTTTCCTACAAAAGCCCCCTGTGATTCACAATCCTGAGAATTTTTTTTAGAATTCTTCTTCTTTAAAGTTCACTTTAGGGTAATGCTTATAGCTTTTTTGGGGGGATTTTAAACAAGTAAAAGAGCATATTAAATGTTTCAAAACAATAAATATCCAAATACATCAAGTTATAATAGCCATACATATATATATATAAAAAAAAGAACCTGTTACATTTCTAGTGTATGAATCATATTTGAAAAATATTTCATATTGTAACATATTTCTCTAGTAGTGACAAAAAAAATGTTGGGGGCTAAGTTTCAATTAAACATGTTTTTAAATTTTGCTTGCTTTCTTTCTATATATATTTTTTATATTTTGAAGTTAGCAAATGCTTTAACCTGACAACATAAAACAAATGCTTAGGGCTAAAATCTAATAGTTAAATTAGGTCCATAAATCCAAATGATAGCCTATTTCATCCTAAATGATCTACGTTGTACAATTTTTATCTTTTTCTATCATAAATCCAGCACATTATATACACTACATGGCCAAAAAAATGTGGACCTCTTACTATCACATCATATGTTGCCACAAAGCTCAAAGGCACATTTGTTCAGACTGTTTTGGTCTTCTATACAATTATGATTCTCCTAACTTTAACGGAGATGCCCAAATCTGTTTCCACATGAGATGGTTTACCAGTGTTGGTGTGGAAAAACTCAAGTGGTCTGCACAGAGCCCTGACCTTCACCATACTGAATACTTTTGGGATGAAATGTCGACTGCGTGCCAAGCTATGGGTACCAACATACAAATCTAGTAGAAACTCTTCCCAAAACAGTTTAGGCTGTTAGTACCAAAAAAGGGGAGTATCAGCTTAGAATTAGAATATTCAGTAAAGCAAATATGAATGTCATGGTTGGGGGTCCACATATGTTTGGCCATAGAGTGTGGTAGTGGCAATCTGGTAGGCTGTGATATGCAGTTGAAACAAACAAAAAAAAAGAAAACACACATGACAGACATTTTATTTGTAAAATACATTTAATCCCTAAGTATTCGGGCAACAAAAAAGAACCAAAAACTATATAAACCAGGTGAACCAGGACAGAAATTGAAGTGAAAGTTGCCAGTAAACTAAATGGAAAACTAAAAGCAAAATTGTTCCAATGATAGCTCATAAGTATAAATTCCATCGTTTTTCTTCATGTAATTCCTATCTGTTATTATCAAGCTGATGTCTGTCTCCTTCAGTTGGCCTGCCAGGATTGCAAATGCCTTCACAATGGCTTTCACTGTAATCTCTGTCCTTTATTTAAAGTACCAGAAAAAAAGATATCACAATGCCTTTACATAGTCGTTAGTATAATAATATATAGCTGTACATATTATAAGACATTTTATCAGCATATTAGCATAGGCATTAAGTGACAAATACAGCTTGTATGAAAGTAATGTAAATAGTGTGTGTGCGTGTATGTGATGACTTAAAATAGGTGTGGACTCATTTTACGTAGTGAATATTTGTAAGTGTATTTCTTCAAGTGATATTAAAGGAATTAACCAGAGATAATAGATAGTGCATGATGGATAATGAAATGTGTTATTTGGGCGACACCTTGTGGTGGGAAGAGGAAGTACACAGTAAAGGTTGTTATTGGCAGTGGCAGTGAGGTTGACTCCTTAAAACTAGATTTTTCCACGCACACACTCGCACACCAGAGCCTTACAGTACACTGAAGAAGACTATGATATTGTGATTGTTATGTAAAGAAACTGCCAGCATGAAGTAATTAAAATAATACTAACATCTTTTATCCTTTTTTTCTTAAAGCACAGCATTCCATCAAATGGATACAGAATATAGTGTACAATATATAAGTTCCTCTAGGAATCAACAGGACATACTAAATAATGCAGTCCCAGCTTCTAAAGGATAGGGCATTCGGTCAATAAGGCTGGGAGGTGCATATAAGAGCTTTGGCTTGGGTTAGTCAGAGTGTGAGGGTGGCCTGGGGTCAGAGGTCAAAGGAACACCAGCAGTAAAGGCAAAGCTATGCGAACAATTCTGTTGGTTTCCAACCTCCCTCAGGGGAGAACATGCGGGCAAGCATTAGTCACAGCAATAGCATTAGAAGACACATTTATTTTATTTCTAAAGACTTGCTAGGATTTCAAAGCATGATCATGCTTGTAACATCTATGTTTCTGGCAGTTGGCTGGCCCAAAGCATATGGCACAAGGGGAGCCAAGGCTACACGGTATTACATAATTAGGTTACACCAAGGTACAAGAATTTAACTTTAATATTCACGTTTTAAGGTCTGACCTTCTTTCTTTTCACTAATACTGTTTCTTAGTGGTTGACTTTTTGAGAAAACGTATAAGCACATTCAGAAAAGAAGGTCCATAGGGCTGTTTAATTACAATATCCATGCCGGAAAGCCAAAAGGCTGCAAATATATACAGTTTCTTTTACATACCAAAGAAACAAATAAAGTCTTACATACATAATAAAAGAATATAAGAACCCGATAGCAATAGTGATATCCTTACTGTTAACACTACTACTACAAAAAAACAAAAAAAAAACAGAACGGAATTGGCCAATGTGATTTACATATTCAATTTGTTTTTTTAAGTTGTGTATGTGTGTAAGCATCTAATAATTCTGTCCTAGTCTGCCATTGTCTACATGGTCAATGTTGCCTCAACAGTGAGTATGCAGCATACACAACTGCAGACAGTGACTATCAAAAGTATCATATTAACAAAACAAACCAGAGAATATCATTTGTTCCCTAAGACAAAATGACTACATTAGGAAATTAGGGTAGGTACAAAAATTAATCAGGAGAGTAAGTTTTCCTTCAATTTCATTGACTGGTATCTCCAGATGCCACACACAAACACACAGCCTGCTTCAGCTAATCTCCTTTCAGTATACAGGGCTGTTCCGGATTCCACAGCAGAGCACCATGCTGAAGATCATCTCGAAGATCTTAAAAAATAAAAAAGAGCAAAAATAAATGAATAAATTATAAGAGAAAATTCATTCACAAAGGCTTACAAAGGTAAAAATGGGACAGACAATTAGATAATAAGGATTAAAATGGTAAAATGTTCCTCGTAGGTAAATTAAGTTAAATGCTTAAACAAGATCTAGGCAAATCATCAAATCAGATTTTACATGTATAAAACATCACCCAGCTTTTTTTCATTATAATAGAACAGCTACCGGCTGTGAAGGGTATAAGGTAATAGGCTCTTCTGAGAAACATGAAGACAGCCAGTCACATCTTTTCCCCACTGTTGCCTCACCAGGCAGGGCATTACACCGGGAGAAAAGAGCTTTCTGCTCTCTTCAACATACATGACCTCATAGAGTGGTTGCCCACAGATAACCTGTGCTAAGGACTGTATGCCATCCCTCCCACCCAGGAAGCACTGGAAATGAGTGCAGATCACTGTGGCATTATGGCATGTTTTCTATTTTGGGGTTATCGCCTTTCCTTTGTCCCATTCCAAAGCCCTCTCCCTCTTTCTCTCCTAATCTGGTTTTATACTGTGTGATTTCAATTGAGCAGCCATTTTTGCATTACAAAGATTGCTGATCTCTAATGAATTCTTTAGCAGAGATCACTCACCAGAATGACAGCAACAACCAAGGCAGCAATACCAATCAGGTGGACCTTTTCGCTGAAGAGCGCCTTAATTTTGGAATGACAGCCCTAGAAACAATATAGTGGTTTGGTTAGACATAATGCATTGAGCTCATGTTGAATTTATTGAAAAGATATTTATGTACACATAAAATAAGACGTATAAATCTTTGGAACATACAGTATACAGTACATCGTTTGGGAACATTTGGGAACTGTAGAGTTATAAAGTACATTGAAAGATGCAGAAATTAAAAATTATTTTTTTTGTTGTTTGAACATACACTACCATTCAAAAGTTTGGGATCACTTTCCAACTCCATGATTGTTCCTGATTTTTATTTCTTTCTACATTGTAAAGGAATGCTGAAGGTGTCAAAAAATGCATCTCCTTTGAACAGTTAATAGTGAGATGTGTCTGCTACTTTTGCTCTGTAAAGACTTCATAACGCCTCTAATCTGAGGTGCTGTTAATTGGTCATTTTTCAGGCTGATAACTCTAAATGAACTTCTCGTCTGCAGCAGAAGTAGGTTTTGGTCTCGCCTTCCTGGGACGGCCTTCATGAGAGCCAGTTTCATTATGGTGCTTGAAGGATTTTTCAAATGCACTTGACTGTTGCACTGTTCTTGGAAGAACTATTACAGAAAGGCTGACCTCTGTGTCTTAAAATAACTAACTGTTGTTTTTGTTGTTATGTAATTACCTAATTCCATATGTGTTATTTTATAGTTTTGAAATCCCCAGTATTGTTGTAGGGTTCTTTTCTATACCCGCTGTATGCATATACTGTACAGTACCAGTCAAAAGTTTGGATTTTATTTTTTTATAATCTAAAACAAGACTAGATTTTTATTTGGTAAACAATGAAATACCGCACATGGCTTTATGTGATTGTGTACTGTAACAACAACAACAACAACAACAACAACAACAGTCAGTTCTTATTTTAAGACATGAAGGACAGCTGTTTTTTGCTGCAGAGAAGAAGTTCATTTAGAGTTACCAGCTTCAGAAATCACTAATCAACAAACAGCAGATCACATTAAAGCCATTATGAAGACTTTACTGTACCAAGCATAAGTAGCAGACACATCGCAATATCAACTTGAGATTATTGCATATTTTGGACACCTTCAGCATTATTTTACAGTGTCAGAAAAAGAAAAAAAAAATCTAGAAAAGATCATGGAATTCGAAGGTGTATTCAAACTTTTGACTGGTAATGTGTATAAACTGTATAATTTTGGGATTATCTTTCATGGCATACAATTTTTTTTACCTAAAAAATGTGTATAATTGTTTAAACAATAGATGTTAAAATTATTACACATTTCTTGTGATTCTGAGGCCAGAAGCCAAACACATTTTTATATTTTTCACTTTTTCCATGAAAACTACAACACTAACTAAACTAGTTGAGAGACTTTCAGAGTGATTTATTTTAAGTAAAAGCCTAATGAGAAAAATGGTATGCGTATAGACTGGGTTTACCTCTTGGATCCACTTCCCTTCTGCTTTTGGGCACACATCATCTTTAAGGCCACTTAAAGTTGCCTCAAAGCTAGTCCTGCCACAGCATTGCAGCTAAAAGGTAAAGAAATAATATATTACATAAGATCAATATGTCAAATAGCGTTTGGTGCATACGTAAGGACTGGCAAGTACATAACATGTCACATGACTTAATATTTTACTTATGTATTAATAAAAATCGTGGGTGTGTGGATTTGTATGTAAATGTGCACCCATGCACACACTTTTGAGAGTTATATGTATGGAATACTGATAGGAGTGCAGCAGTTTACTTTTCTTTTTTAATCAAATAAAGCATAAGTAAGTGCAAAAAGGGGTATATGACAAATCCATGTTCCTTGTTTCTTAAATGATCTGAAGTAATAAACAGCCTTTTAAACAAAATTGCAAAAGGCTGGAGGATATGGACATATAGTCCCCACTTCATGCTAAACTACTCCACAATATAAAATATCATGAAATATATTTGTTTGCTTGTTTATTTATTTTTTGTATAATTACAAACCCCTGTAACACCAAACTTCTGTTATAATCTCCTGATCAGTAAAAATGTTTATTTTACTTTGAGGTCTTACATGCATATGTAAGACGTGACATTGGGTGAACTCACAGTCTCGTGGAAGACCTTCAGGACGGCTGCCGCAGCCTCTTTCTTCTCACCCTGGCCCGTGGCTCGTTGATGCACAGAGTCATAGAAGCCGGTCATTTCTTTATAAACCTGCAAGAAGTAAAGAATGATAAGGTCTCAAACTTGCTGGAGATCCGCAAACTGTGCATGTAAAGTAAAGAAGGCATAGATTTAGATTACATTAAATTAGTGCTTGGAACCAACATGTTCATGGGAAATGCATTTAGAAAATGTACATAAAGTATATACATTATCAAAATTTCCAATCACCTTGTCTTTGTGGATAAATCCCAAGATACCAGCAGCAACCTCACAGGCAAACAGGATAACCAGGCAGGCGAAGAACTGCGAGGGAGAGAAATCAGAGTGATAACGTACAGTGTTTTCTACATTTTCACATACATCACCCTACCTGCGCTTAAAGCTCCAACAGCTACAGTAAAATTTTATTCATGATAAGTAACCATGAAAAATCTACTGCTTTCATACAGTTGCGATTTCACATTTCCATTTTTAATATGGTCCATCAAGTATCTGACATTTCAAGTATCAAAATAACTGAATTGTTGCTATGCACGAAAGTTACAGTATGTTATTGTGAAAAAGTAAAAAAATGTGCATTTACTGGCTAGCCCAGTAGCTCTTTTAGTAACCTCACTGAAAAACCAGCTATATTATGAGCATTTCCTTTCAACCTGACATTATTTTACTTACAAATTAAATATTTATTAATATTTAATATTTAATATTCAAATTAATTATTCTGATATCTTACAGTACAGTCTTTGCACTCTACTGTACATTCAGGTGCAGGTTCCTTAGATACTGGTTTACTGGAAGATCAAGTAAAATTACATTTGTCGACCACTGCGTGTAACTATTATATAAATTTATAAAAATAGCATCGCAGAATGTAGTAAAAGAAAAATGTACATTTCATTTAAAAAATTTGAACTTTGTGGGAAGTCACTCTATACTGCATGTTAAATCTGACCAAAGCAGGCTACAGCTACGGCTGATTTTTTAAAACGCACAGTTTCCTTTTTTTTTCTTAAGCAATATCATACAAAAGGGAGTTCTATTGTGCTGCTTATTCAAATGGATGTGATGCGTTCATAGGCACAGGGTACTAAAGATATCACAGCAGTGCTGATATCCAGCACAACATCATGACCTTGAGTGTGATACTGCTTTTATACAAGGGTTCCACAAACTTCATTTATTATCAACAGATTATGATTTGTTTATTTAACCAGATATTTTGCTTCACCAACACACATCCTTCCACATGCAGCATTAATAAAAATTAATACGGGTGAAAATATTTCTAAATTCTTAAGAGACTATGTAGCCAAAATATAAGGACATTACACTATGTATGTGATGGACAGTCACATTTAGAATATCAGCTCTGTTGACTTCAGGGTTCCAGGGTTTGAATGTTGATTTTGGAGGGCAGCATTTTGTATAATGTGCATTTTAGAAACAGGCACATGACTGCGGTGCTGTTATATCTGACCATTAAAGATTGTCTTTTCATGACCATCAGCCAATAGTGGCATGAGGTTAAAGATCATATATTAACTAAAAATTTATTTATGTGAAAACCAGACAGTTTAAAATTATGTGTTCTGGCAACAATTATGGCAAATAATGGTCATGTGTTTGTAATACCATGTAATTTAATTTTTGGAGTTTAATGCAGTTAGCCGTTTAATGAAACATCTTGTACGTCACTTTGTAGTGATATACAATTTAAAAATATATATTGTTAGGGGATGTTTTATGGAAAATTAGGTATGCATTTGCTACCCGAAATGTAAATACGAGTGTGCATGTGCCATGGTGAATTCCCCCAGCTTGCGTCCAGATCATGACCTTTGTTAAAGTAATTTTTTCGCAGCACATGTTCTAACTAACTGAAATATTTCTTAGAGAAAAAGGAAAAAGTGAAAAACTAAGAAGTAAAGTGTGAAAGCAGTTTGATCTCTCCGAGTAAGGAAAATGATGAAAAAACTGACTGGATATTGAGTGACTCACAGTTCCCAGCAAGCACTGAGACTCCTGGATGGCGCCATAGCAACCGAGGAACCCAACAAACATCATCACAGCACCAACAGCAATCAGGATGTAGACACCTACAGCAGGGAAAGAAAGCAGGTCAATAATAGTGATTTCTTTCTTTCTTTTTTTTTTTTTTTTAAACCCAGAACATTTTAGTGGTTATGTTCTACGATTGAATTTTTGAGTGGGGGTGTTTTTTTCCATTTCCATAAAAATTCTCAAAGTCGTGCTTCAGCACTTCAGTCTGAAATGATCATCTATTATATAATGTTTTTCAGGCTCTACAGTATAATGTCTAGAAGGTCTAGTTTCCTCAAATGTCACCAATTTTTTGCTTGCTCCAACGTCATTTATGTTTTACGTCAATCAAATTGAAATATATTTGACAAAGTAGCTACAGAAAGTTATACATTTATATATAAATAAATAAATAAAAATTGTCATATGTGCTGAATCACATATAACTTAGGTATACCAGATAAAGTCATGTGTGGCTCTCACAAGCATTTGAGTTCATAGATACAGTCAACAGTGTGGAGAGTGTAGTA
Organism: Clarias gariepinus; assembly: GCF_024256425.1. NCBI lineage: Eukaryota > Metazoa > Chordata > Actinopteri > Siluriformes > Clariidae > Clarias > Clarias gariepinus. The sequence continues at coordinate 7,616,221 of NC_071102.1, forward strand.
CTCGACTATGACCACCAGGTGGGAGAGTGTGAGTGATTTTATTTACACACAAGTCAAGTGAGTGTGCATATTTGCAAGCATTCGCATTACCACTTCCTTATTTCTTTTACTTTCCCTCCCAATATAAAACAAAGACAAACAAAATGTTATTTCTGGTTGATGTATATTTATATGACATGTTAGAAAATGCAGGGGCTGTGTGTGTGTGTGTGTGTCTGTGTGTGTTAATGGTGAGAGGAAAAAAAGAAAAGGAAAAAAGGGAAAAAAAAGAAATTTAACCACATTTCCAACATCTCAGTCTGTTTACAGAGGCTTGGCACTTGCACTAGGTGCTGTAACCATGGCAACCATGTCCAGACCTGAGAAAAACTAGAAAAATACCTTAACGCTGTAAATCATTCGGCCTGGTAAATGAACGCATAAACATTTAAGAACATGATCCGATGTGTGCTTTATAAGGCTCATTTAAAAAGTACAAAAACAAGTTAAGATCATCCCCCAGCTCGTGTTCCTCGGTTCCTCAAGAAATACAGTCTAAACTGCAAGCGTGAAAAAAAAAGCAAAGCAATTTAATATGAAGATAAAAGATCCCCCCCCCCTCCCACCACCACTCCTTTCTCTTCAATCTTCAATGCACAGTGTAAAAGCCTCAAAGTACTGCATCAGAGTACTGTATGGAAAAACAGTTACCCACATATGTTCAGACAAGAGATTATCACTTAGGAGTTGAGAGTTTCCCGGATCCTAAAGCTCTTTCAGGCCTTTTTTTTTCTGCTTCTTTCTCTCTCATATCATCCATCCATTGCCATCCTCCAATCCCAATTTTCACGTGCACAATATTTAATAACGTAAAAAACAAGGCACAGGGAGAGGGCAGGAGACAGGTTAACATCTTTATACTACCTCTAACTTTCAGTCATCTAAGGGGATAATTGGATTTTGGGTCCTTAGGTTCGAAAAGGTCTGTGCAACGTCTAGATGGCTGGTGCATAAAGGCGTTTGGGGGAAATTGATGGAAGGATGAAGGATGGAAGCTTAATTGTGTTGTGTATCTGGCATACAGCACAGACAGCCATCAGCCCACAGCTCACTGAGACACACTCAGGGCAAGTGCTGCGTGCCTGGCATGCTGATCAGCTGGACAATGCGATCTACCACTCTTACTCTCTCTCTCTCTTTCTCTCTCTGTCACTCTCTCTCAATGCATCAACCCTTATTTACTCTGCTTCTTTCTCCCTGCACATTCTGTATCTTTCTCGCATTTATCGGAGACACAGCGTCCTGTTTATATCAGAACCAGGCTGCTCACAAGGACAAAAGCTCACCATTGAGTTAGCTACTTGAATTCGCTCAATTGGCAGTCAACAGGTCTTTTCACTACGTCAGTTAATAATTTTATACACTTCTAAAGAGAGTGCACGATAAGCAAATCAGGGTGTTTTTTTATATTTTCATGATAGCAAATTTGGTTAGGTATTGTATAGCTTTTAAGTTAAGGAACAGATTTAAATTTTGCCAATACACTTCTTAAATGCAATGGGAGATCACGCTAATCAAACATTCATTATACACGTTGCCCTTACCGTACTTTGCCTTTGTGAATCTTGAGTGTGCATTGGCTGAAACGACCACACGCCTACAACTTTATCTCCAATATGCAACAACTCCTTCATATAAACAGTTTGGGGATTCATCAATGTTATTGTAACATACTCATGTATTACACAGTGATACAAACGCACTGATTTTTTCTTAGTCATCAGGTATGCAGTCTATAATATCAGAAATTACAAAATAAAACACAAAGTCAATGATTTACCCAGGGGTACAGATTATAACTGCAACATTCTTCCAACTAGATTTGTGAGCATAAATATAAAGACAAAAGACGCCTCGATCTTGCTGCATGTGTGACCAAGCAAAGTGAGCATGCAAAAAAAGAAAAAAGGAGGGTAAAAACATTTCCTTTTTGTTTGATCAAGGATAAACAGTATAGCGGATTTGAGTGAGTAACTAAAAACACAAGAACTTGGTGATTGTTGGGGCCCTTTCCTCAAAGTCAATAAATGGTCCTTGTGTGGCATGGGGGGTAGGGAGAGCACACACACACACACACACACACACACAAAAATCATGCCAAATGCAGCTGCTATTCTTGATTACTTTTTTTTTTTTTTTTTAAAGCAGATGCCTGGCTCCCTGCCATGGAGAAGTTAAAAAAAAAGAATCTTTCAAAGAGGAAAAAGCATACAACACTGTTCAATCAGGAAGGCAGAAAGAAGAAGAATAAGAGGGAGAAAGAGAGCACGAGACATAGAGCAGGGTGTGGCATGTTGCGAGAATACCAAACATAAACAAAGTGTGGAAAATAGAAACTAATAAAATAAAAACCCCAAGGCACCATTAGCTCTAAAGAATGAGGACACTGGAAAAGTGGTTAAGAATGAACGAAAATAAAAAAATATATATATAATAAAGTGTAGGAAGAACGAAAGAGTGTCAAAGCCAAAGAAGTGACAGAAGCTCCCTAAAAAGGAAAAAGGAAAAAGAAAAAGAGCAGACAGTGTACACTCTACTGACTTTAAACACAAACAGATGGGGTGTAGCACAACCTCAGTGGAAAGGGATGATGTGAAGCAGGCAGAGAGAGAGTGAGAGAGAGAAAGAGAGATTTGCAGGCTTTTTTAGCCAGAAAACAGGGGCCATTACTAGGGGGGATAAAAGGAATTTTCCTCTTGCCTTTTTCTTTAACACCAGAGTTTTATGGGTTTTATGTTTTTCTTCTGTGACGTGAAGTACACCATTACGTCTTTACTCCAGTTGATCTACAAACAAGTACTTACGGTATTATTAATTATACCACAGACAAGGTTTATATAAGGTTTATTTTAATAAAAAACGCATTTGGATGTTAGTGGGAAGAAAAATGTAAAACTTTTGTTTAAGATTCTATACTGACAAACTTCCTGCCTACAATGAAGGACATGCTCACTTTAGAAATGGTGCCTTATTATTATTCTTTTTTTTTCAAAGAGAGTTAGACAGGCGGTATTCTCTCCCTCATGGGTCCAGCCCTACAGACCTTGGCCTTGTTGGGTATAATTTAAGCATAATGACATATTTCCCCTTCCTGTTTGCATTTTTTTTCCCTGTCCTCTTTTGGACAGAATAGTTACTCTCCACATCTTCTACTGATTATACTGTACTGGTAATGTAATATACCGCTACACGTGGGTGTTTCCCTCTTGACTGAGTCAAAACCCAAATATAACCATGTTGTGCTTATATGAAAACAGCGTTTAACTTCTGCCTTTACTTTAACCCACCGTGGTAATAATTCACAGGGCTGAAGATGTATGTCGTGATAAGCAGAAGTAAAACAGAGATCGTTGAGGAAAAGTGTTCCTTTGTGTAGGCACACATGTATACACACACTTCCCTTTGGTTAAGCTGCTGATGGAGTTTGTGTACAAATTTAAAGAAGCTGACTTCCTTCGAATAGAATTTAGAGAGGATGTGGGTTTGTGTGACCCCACTATGGCTGGTGTTCAAGATTAACTGTCCTGACCTTTGACCCAAAGTCCAGTGAGCTTCCAGATGTGAATAACCTGGCATTCTCATTCCATCTACAGTACTTTATTACATCACAGGCCCAATATGAAGAGCGAGCATTACAGCCTGACAAAAGCACTTTGTCCTGGTCGTAATATTAACGCGGGTTTGGTGCTTAAGTCTTAAATTCAACAAGTGACCAGGTACGGACATAAATAAATCAAAATAAATCGACATAACGTGATACAGGCATCCGGCGTATTAAGCAGACTGATCTTGTTCTGCAATTTTCAAACAGGTGTGGTCTTTCTGCCTGCTTTGGCAGTCATCCACAAATGCACTTTTCCTCTCGCCTCCTTTAAAAGCTCTTAAAACCGAACCCTTACGTGAGCCTTTCACTTCTCAGATTCAATTAAAGCAATATAATAATGACGCCCTGCATGGCTTGCAAAGAGGCCGTTTTAAAAACGCTAAAGATTAAATACGCTACACATGATGTCGCTCTGTTACAGAAGGTTTTCTGACATTCTGGTGTTCAAAACACTGACATAGCATACATAACACTACCCAATTAGCTGGGACCACAACTGTTAACCTTTAACCTTTTACTATATATTGTTTAAAATGAGAAGTGCTTCTGTAATCATAAAAACTGTCCAGTTTATCCAAAATATTAGTTTGCCATAATTTCACAGGATGTTTCTGTGTTTTTAAAAAATTTTTTATGGGGTTTCCTGTGGGTAACCTCTTACCCTATTTACCAGCATGGGGATTTACAACTAAACCTCCTAGGGAATCATCACAAACAGAGCAGGTGAATGTTAAACAAAGACATACTGAAGGTTTACAAAAATCCTTCACCAGCCCTTTTCTGCATTACAGCAAATCATGTCTTGATGTGAGAACTGAGGTCCTTATCTGGCATCACAGAGACCAAAAGATGATAAACACCATGGTTACGAAGCTTGGTCATGGAGATATTGAGAAGGCTCTTGATGGGTTTCGATGTATTGGACTGGAGTTGGACGGTATGACTCAATAACCCCAGAAGACTCATTTTACAGACACATCTGTTTACACAATTAGTGGAAGAGTGGCACAGGCAGGGACATTCTTTCCGCTTAAACAGGAAACGTTAGGGAAGGGACTACTGTGAGATGACTGGATAGTAAATGTGTGTGTGTGTGTGTTTGTGTGTGTGTATGTGTATACACACATTACCCAGCCACCCAGATTTAATTAAACACATAGGTATGAGTCTTTCACTAAATAATTACTGCAGTGATTAACATGTCTCAGCTGGCAACAAGTTATTTAACCCTAACTGATGCGGTGAGAAGACATATCATGTGGTTGTGACAAAGATGGTTTGGAAGGGTCAAAATACTGGCCTGCATCAAGCAAAAAAAAATAAATAGGGTGATGGCTGAAATGATTACAATGGGGTTAAGAACTGTATAACAAATTATTAAAACCTAGAAGGATAGTGGAGTCTTCCAAAGTCTTCAGGCGAATGGACTGATGCTCCCATTACGACTAGAGTTATGTTCTGAGGTTGCTTCAGTTGGTCAGATATATTGTTCCCCAAAAATGAATTCAGCTGACTACCTGAATATACTGAATGATCAGGGTTTTACATCAATGGATCTACTAGCGCGTGACCTATGGCTTACAGTGTATGACTTATGACTTAGTAGGTGTGACTTACAGTACAGCTCTGAGTGTGTCACAGGAAATGACTAGTAGCAGAAAAAGGGGGTGATTCATTTTCTTCCTTTTCATGCAGAGTTTTGAAGGGTCAAATGAAAGTGGCAATTTTTAAACCGTATGGTTTAGGCTTATATAAGCATCTCATACACCAAACACAGACTGAGTACTATATTTCATATTTTTTGACCATTTTAAAATCTTACCTTCTTTTAGATAGTACTATATAATATATTTTAGATACTTAGTAATTCTATATTCTTTAAAAATAAATGCCATTTTTTTACAAATCCTAAATAAATAAGATTAAAAGGCCATAAGAATAAAATCCAGAATGCTGATAAGAGCTCCTGCATCATTTCGTCCAGAATAATCAAACTAAATTGTCTAAACACATTTGGATCAACCTCCCTGATTCTGTCGTTCTTAGGAAAACTGCCGTTTCTGCTACTGCAGAGCCTTGAGAACCACAACAGGGCCACACCCATGCTTAAAGACACTCACTGTGGGTTCTACTAACGCTCCTCTGGAGTAACTCAGGTTTACGTTAATGCTCTTCCTCTATTCAGTTGGCTTATTATGCTGTTATTATAGGATCTCTTGGTATAACCTCATAACTATACTTTATGAGTATTTGCAGCAAACAATTAGAAGTAGTTAAAGTTCAAATCTGCAAGACTTCACACAACAAAATCACTCTTTATCTTCATGAGTGAATAAATGGGTTCATTTCACTTTGATGAGATTTGAAGTTTATTTCATTATTTATAAAATTTATAAAATGATTATGGTATAATTTGCTAACATCCAATTGTTGAAATGTTCCCTTTAACATGTATATTTGTGCTGGATGTAAGACAATCTGATATAGTTATCATGATAAATACTCCAGTTTCCTCCCACAGTCCAAAGATATGCAGGTTAGACTCATTGGCGTTCCCAAAAAATTGCCCGTAGTGTGTGAATAAGTGTGTGAGTGTGTGTGTGTGCCCTGCGATGGATTGGCACCCTGTCCAGGGATAGGCTCCAGGCCCCTGCGACCCTGAATACAGGATAAAGGGGTATAGAAGGTGAGTGACTGAGTGAATGGTTCATGTTCTTCACTTAAACTCATGGAATTTCCTTCAATTGTTGTGATATAATATTGTGCCATATGTTAGCGGTAAACCCAAACATGACTTGCACATTTTACGTTCACACATCACATAACCCAAGAGTAACACTTTCCAAGCTGCACTTCTGAAGAAGGTCACATTTCACAACTAAGTAGACACTACACAATACATTCCAGTTTTGCTCAATTTCTTGCTCATACTTATGAGGCCATCCGTCTAGGTTTACATACCTAAACATGCATTGTGCATGAAAAATTATCACAAAAAATCTCTCACATGATCATTTATTTGGATAGAGTTTAGGTTGTGATATTAATTAAGACTTGCTTTTAAATTCATAAAAGCAATATTTCACACAGATTTATGAATGGAAATTCACGCCTAATGCTTAGGAAGCCCATTAGCCTGATGTATGAATTCTTCCTCTAAGAGGTTCTCATGCATGCTGGACTGAGACATTAACAAAGCAGGAGCACTCATGTAATTTGGTTTCTATGGATATATCACTCTCCTCCCATTAGGGATAATTGAGTCACCCCAACTAGGCTTGGTTTCTCTAGATTCTGTGCATGCAAGACTAACCAAACATAACCCTGAGCTGATGTGTTTTTCCTTAGTAAAATCATTGTTTTGAGGAGTACAATGGAAAAATCATAATCAAGTACATGGTCACTGTAAACCTGATGGGAGATGTTTTTAATCCCATCTTGTCTTTATCTTGTCTTAATTTATTATTAATTACATACCAGTACATTGGTGACAGGATCTTGAGCACCCAATAGTCAACGCTGGCCTTGGCAGAAAGGTAACAAAACACCTAGTGCATCACAGCCAGCCACGTATGGGGCTTAGCAGGCAAAGAGTTCAAGGTGATCGACCTGGGCCACCAAATTCTCCAGATCCCATTCCAACTGAACATCCATGGAATGTGCCAGACAAGAAGGCCATGGAATGCGTCAGACATCCATGGCAGCCCCACAGAGTAACACGCAGCACCCAAAGAATCCCCGGAAAACGTCCTAGTGCTAAACATCAGCACACCCCTAGAGAACCCAAAGAGATACACCCCGAGAGGCCAGAACTGCCATGGTCGCACAAGGGGAACCTAAAGCCTAGGTGATTTTAATGTTAATCCTTGCGTGTATGTGATAAATATACAACGAACAAATATTTTTCATCACCTAAACAAATCAACTGAAGGGTTTTACTTGGTTGGTTATCACGCAGAAAAACTGCCCCTGGCCTAATGAGGCATACTCCAGAGTCTAGACTTTCCTATTACATAATCTGTCTTATATCTGTTTTGGCATATTCCCGAAAAAAAGAAAAGGAAAATTAACACTCAACAAAATAGTCAGCCTAAATATAACCATATGTTTGATTATTTGCTTATAAAAAAAGGGGGAAACTACTTGTATTTGCAATACACCATTGACATTTGTGCCATACAGTACAGAGGCAAACAAATCTATGCAAAAGATGTGGCTTCCTTTGTGTTATTGTCTGTGTACTGTGTGTAAACTTTGCTTGACTGTAACAAGAAACTTACAGTTACTATGTAATACCATGAAACCTCTATCACCTGGAGGTTTTTGTAAGTGTACTCATGTACTCACGTCCTACAGTCTTCATGGCCTTTGTGAACTGGTTACGGATACTAATATTGTTTGTCTGTGTAATAGGATTACATGTTGAGATGGTTCTCGACACAGATGAATTATTCTAACATACAGGTCTGGCTTTTCTTACCCTAATGCAAACTCAGTTGGGTTTCTGCCCTGGAGCCAGCTCAATGCTCTTTATTTTGTTTTGCGAATATGCTCACAGAGAATACATTCACATTATAGACCATAATGAACCAGGATGGGTGTATTCACTTGTTAGTCCATTTCTCGGCATGGCACCGAAGATGACAAATCTACAGGCACATGAGAAAGAGGTGATGCATCTGTAAACCTCAAAATCTCAATGAAGCTAACCCAGGAAAAAGCAGCACCTGAAGTATCATCTTAACCAGGAATAATTCCAACGTCAGTTAAAATAGCTTATTTCCATGGCCTCTCTCTAGCATATGGTAGATGCTATAGACACAAAGCTGAAAAACTCTTTTTTGTGTGACCACATAAGTTATCATAATGGTTTTCGGTATATTTAATATTAATATCCACAAATAGGGACTCTTAGTATTCAAATGGTGCAACCTTCATTGCACATTTCTGCATTAGTACAGCTCATTAAATGACCTAATATATTAGTTATTTTGTAATTACTTCCGCATCTATTTCAGCATTAACGAAATTCAGCTGAGTGAAGAGACACTGACGATGCTTGTATCTAAATTTTGAGAGTAAATAGAAAAGAGAATTTTTTTATCAATAAAATTACCAATAAAATTGTAATAGTTTAAAATCAGGCCATAACACTGGTTTAAAGTACATCAGATTTACTTGACAAATGTAGAGGCAGATTTGGCATATTTTAGAGTAACTCGAACTAAATCTTTGTATACAATTTTCTTCTTTTTTACTTTTAGGGGTAACCAGAAATTAAAATGCTAGACCTTTACTTGTGGTTAAGATATGGGCAAAAGAGAAACATACTTAGGTTCAGAAACACTTGTAATTTTCAGAACATCAAAAAAGGTTTTCCCAGGCCCCATATACATATTTGGTTGAACTACAATTAGCCCTGCATTCCCGCCCATTTCTCTAGTGTGTGAGCTGCAGCTGTTCCCAGACATCAGCGCAGTCACCCGCTGAGTTCCACAATAGGTGCTGTGTCCCCATGTGCACACTGGAGCCTAAGGGTTAACAGGTCAAGGCCTGGTTAAACTACTTTGCAGATATTGGGGATATGAATGTGCTGTTACTTCAACAGCTGATTCACAGATAGTAGTGTGAACTACCTAGGGTCTATGCTTTCCATTTACAGCATATGAACCACACCCATGACTTTCTGAGTCACAGTGGTGCTATTACAAGGCTTAAATGTTCAGGAAATACCTTGAGTGACTCACTGGGGAATTTAACATTTTCTTAAAAAAAACTTAGACAAGTCCTTCTTTCTCAGCTCCCCCTTTCAGCAACCAGAGCTGTTCTAAATGTGCACAATAGAGATAATTCAGGATGCTGAAAATAGAGGGGTTCAGTTTTCAACCAATCCTTTTATTCCCAATAAAAAGAGGAAGCTAAAAGGGGAGAAAAAACACACAGATCCTCTTTGCCCAAGACTTTTTACACTTTGTTACAATTAACAAGACTTGGGTTTGCATTTGAGTCTGTGTGTGGAATGGAGTTTTCCATAAGGCAGGAAATGTAATCATGCTGGAAGGCTCTGATAACTATGCCAAGATTCCTCCAAAACACAGCAACGAAAGAAAGGGTAGGACGTGTAGGAGGGAAATAAAAAGTGAACCTCGGAGTACCTCAGAGTTTTTTTGAAGTATGGTTTGATGAAACTATGAAAAAGCTGATGTTGGTGGAAATATTTCATCAGTCTGGAAAAAATACACAGTCATGGGACAGAAAGGGCGTGTTCACTGTAAGATGTTTTTTTTAATTCCTATATATTTTATAAGGGAAAAAGTCAGTTAGCTTGGTCCTTATCAGTTCTTCATTTTCAACATCTGACACATGACTTGCTGTTCCTTCTTGCAGGCACATGGTCATAAAATACTCAACACTAAAATGAATGGAAAACCAGAACTTTAGCCCCAAGTTTGAAATATATTTAAAAACTTCCTAACACTGCCGAAAACAAAATAACTAGCTTAACAAGTGATTTTCATGCAACTTGCTAGCAAGTTTTACTTACTCAGCTAACAGCCTTCAATTCATGAACTAATGCTGTTTAAAAGGATAATCATCCAAGATCTTATGTACAAATATGTTTCATTGCATTAAAATCTAGGGCCAAAACAAAAAAAAAAACCCAGACACAGCAACAGTAAAATAAAAAATGCCACGGAACCCTGACTTGTGTAAGGCAATGATGAAATGTAGATGATTTTGTAATGATTGACGCAAGGTTAAACCCACCCCCGGACAGCCTTACGCATTTCTGGAGAGGAACCCAAAGGTTAGAGGATATCCTGATGAAGGAAACACATCAGCTAGCACAAACAAACTTTTACAGGCTTGAGCAAAATTGTATCCTTATATCTAAGCAAAATTGTATCCTTATCAGATACATGTAATTTGTTCTTTTCCCAAACAAAACTAATAAATCAAAGCTAATAATAATAATAATAAAATATAATCTTAACATGGCATGTTTTTATCTGGAGAAGAAAAGATCGGATAAGACAGTGTTTTATCTCTTATGTAAGAATATTTTATATTGTTGAGTTACAGTAAGGGGTTTGGTAACACAAACTTTATAATATACTGTAGGTGATAAGTATGTGTAAAACAATTTACAATTTGTTTAGAATCAACTAGTTAGTGGAACTGACGTGTTGTTCTTTTGGCTGCTCACATTAAGGGGTCGCCACAGCACATTCGACTTGGCACAGGTTTTATGCCAGATGCCCTTCCTAACACAACCCTCCCATTTATCCAGGCTTGGGACCAGCACTAAGTATGTGCTAAATCCAGGGGATAGGGTTAAGTTCCAAACCCAGGCCTTCAACATTGCAGCCGAAAAGGCTACCACTTGGCAACCACCAATGCCCTCTGAGTGCACTGTCTTATGAGACCACCTGACCATAATCTAATGCTTCAGAATAACACAAACTGAGTTTATTCTCTATTTAGTGCAAACATATACTTTTGTACCATTTGAAAATATAAACATAAAAATTGTAATCCTTTAATCACTTTCTATACTGCTTATCATTTTACAGAGCCTATTCAAGGGGACTCAGATACACCCTGGATGAGGGTGGCAGGGGACACAAGCATACACACTACAGGGAATGTGCCTAATTTGTATGTCTTTACAGTGGGAATAAACCAGAGTACCTAAAGGAAACCCATGTCGAGCATACAAATTCCACACACACAGACTCGTGGCTTGTCTTGAACCTTTGACCCTATAGATGCAAGGCCATAGTGCCAACCCATACACCACAATGCCAAAAAAAGATTCATAATAAAAGCAAATAGGGGCAATAATGATTAAAACATTCTACTATGCTTTCATGTCTTATTTTTAATCCACTTGCTGTATGTTTTGCTTATAATATGTTTATCACACTAGCTTGGCTGCCTCTGTGGCCACAAACACCACATTGTACAGGGTCATTCTGCAGTCACCCACATAGGATCTTTTTAAAACACTCGAGTAAATACTTATATATAGGTCAAACAAACTGACTACCAACAGCTGAAATAATCATCTATGTGATCATCATTCCAACCTATAATAAATCATAATGATGTGCAAAGTTTATATCAACACAACTTTTATACAGTCAAGACTTCCATTTTAAGTTGCCATTTAAATACCCAGTGCTGAGTTTCATTTCTTTCACATGAGTGTCATGGACATGCTGTTTCGCAATCACATGCTTTTTCTTTTCTTTTTTTTTTACTTCTGCTGTTAAACAGATGTACGGTGCTCCTGAACAAACAAATATTTTCCCACAGAGAATGAAATGGAGTGTGGTGGGACAGTCCACCTATGGAGCATTCACAAACTTAAAGTAGCCCATGATGTTTAGTCTCCTTGGCTTAAAATAAAAAGATTATGAACACAAATCTGGTGTTGAATAAAGGAAAGCAGTCATAATGGGACAAAGAAACATGCAGCGGCTATGATTATGCCTGTCTGCACAGGTCCGTGGTGTAATTTTCCTTTTTTACCTACAAAAGCAGGCAGTTCCCAAATAAACCAAATCTTTTAAAACAAATCAGGAACCTTTATAAGATGTCTCATGAATTGGTTGTACATTTAGGATGTGAATTTAGTATGTGTTCAGTTGTGTAACACAATGGAAATTCTTAATGTCACTGCCAGATGAACCTCTGCAATGTGCCAAGACAAGTACAATCAAAAGGTGTGTGTGGCTTCCAACAGAATGTTCCTAGGCTTTCTTAAATGTTCTTTATTGTCAGAGTCTAAATGGTGGCTTGATCAATTGTGAGAAAGTTACATACGGTTCCCTAAAAACTGAAGCACAATGCTATAAACCACAGCATGTTGATGTTATGCGCATCTCTAGGACCAGTAACTACAACAAATCTGCTTCGTAAAAGATGGATGGAAAACCCAGAGGGTACAGAGAAGAGGGAGGAGAAGAAAGGAGGAGTTAAAAGAAGTACTATGGTTTTTAATTAGGATGATAGTGATACAATGAAAATACAAGAATTCTTACTGATGTAGAAGGTGTTGGGTGCTTGTTCTTCTTCAAACTTGAGCCCCATCAGGCTGCTGGTTTTTTCGTCATGGCGGAGCCACAGAGAGACGCCCAGGATTACACATCCAGCCAGCTAAATAAAGAGAAGGAGAGAGAAATAGACAACCATCCTCTGTCAAAGTCATTCCTTAACAGTGGACATGGGTCAAAGTTTAAAGTTCAGCTTGCCTATAAGAATGGAACCAGCAACGTTGACAACTTCTAAACGTGACCTTTCACAGACCTTTCCGAGATTTCTTCCTAAAGAATAAAAACAATCTGCTATACTGGTATATTTCTGTCAGCAGGTTTGAGTGACCCAGTGATCCCCCTGTTCTGCTGTCATCTTCCTTTCCATTTGAATTCTTGCTAAACTTCAAATAAACAAGGAAAAACATCTGTGAACAAACTTATGAACCTGAACAAACATTTAACACACCCTCTGCATTTCTCCTCAATTTAAGAGATCCCTGTGCTTTCGAGAGCAAAATGGAAAATTCTGCTTTGAGCCAAAGGAGCACAAAATGGACAATGTTGTAGGTAGGACATCCTTATTAAGGGATAAAACCAAAAAAAAAAAAAAAAAAAGCAAAGGTCAGTCGTTCTCCATCAGATAATTTTAAAGTTTCACTACAATGAGTGGTATTGTAGGGCAGGGGGCTATTAGTAGCGGGAAAGGGGCCTCTGTTTCCAAATAAATCACTGTCACATCGAGTCAGGGCTGTACACTGCTGGGGCAGCTGGACCTCGTCATGAGAGTACAGACACTGTGGAGGAATGCAGGACACAAATAAAGGAGATCAGAGACAGTCCAGACCCCAGCGGGTGCTAACTAGCTGAGTAAGTGAGGGGAGATCCAAGCACACCAGTCTCAGCACTGAACTGGGAATGGGAGGAGTTTCGGTTTACAGCAGGAATTCCAGAACAGTTCAGGGGCTTAGCTAACAGCTCAGAAAACAAAGAGCTGCTACATTAAAAAAAAGAATTCTGTTCTCTTGCGTTCTGCCCACCTCATTATAGGATTGAGCAAGTTCCCCCGTTACTGACCCTGACCTCCTCCTCCTCCCTATGTCTGTCTCTCCTACTCAAACACACATCTGTGAACAGCTAAACAATGAAAGTTATCCACGCACTGGTCAAATCTAAAGGGATTTTCCCGCTCTTATGTGCCATATGAACCATGAGAAACATGGTGGGAAGACAAGGTTTCCCCCATCCTAGGGCTTTAACGTTAATCCCAGGGTTAGCATGTTTTAATGTTGTTTAAACACAACCAAACAAAAATGAAGAGGGTTACATGTTTTGAAAGTTTAATTTTTTCCCCATATCTAAAGTATGACTACTTTTTCTGAGAAATGTGTTCCCTTTGGAAGAATGCTAAAACTTTGGAAAGTGTTTCTCTAGAAAGAGGCAAAGTATCAGAGCTAATGAAAGTGATTCATTCCTGTAATCTGAACTGCTGCCATACCAGATTGCTGTCCCCGGAGAGGGATAAAGTTCAACCACTTCTCTACGAGTTTGAAATCGTCCGAGTAAGTGTCTGTGGAACTGTTATAGAGACTCTCTTATACACCCACCCTCCCCCACGCTCGCCAGCCCTCCATTTTGCTCCATTCCAGCGCACAGGCAACCCGTTGCTCAGTGACCGAGTAAAGACAATGCCTACTGAGAAATACACTCATCTTCAGAAATGCATGCTTAATTATTTGCTCATTTAACCATGATGCCTAATAAAGATGAGGGAGTTTCTGGTGCTTGTTTCACTGTTAGTCACAACAACAACAACAACAACAACAGTCAAGTCTATGAGTATATACAGTAGAAGTAACAGCATGTTCAACAGGAACCAAAAAAAAAATTTTATAAAAAAAAAAAAAAAATTAAAAAATTATTTAATTATTTAAATTTATTAAAATTATTATTATATTCATAACTTTATTTGTTATTTTGACAAATACTGCGTTTACTATTTTAACAGTGTTTAACTGTACTTTATTTCTAAAGACATTTATACAAATGTACTCATTATGAGTTTAATGTTTGTCCATATTTATCACCTCAAAATATATATATAAAAATTTTTTTTTTACAAATACCTCAATTATTGACAAACTCTACATGAATTCCCGACTCTGAGAATATTACCCAGAATAAATTGCTGCCTTTTGCGAGTAAATAACTGCACAGGTCCATATTGTGATTTCGTTTTGTCTGTGATTAATTGTGCAGCACTATCTGGAATATTCTCTTATTTACACTTCAACTATCTCTGCATGGTGGTGCTTTTAAAGGCATCATGACATCCCATACTTCACACATATGGACTCACACAAACAGACACACACACCCATACATGCACACCACCAAACACCCGCCTGCTGCTCAAACGAAACCCTAGCTGTAGGCGTAATCGTACATACTGGGCAAACCTTAATAACGGCTGTGGAGCAGACTGCAAAAAGGCTGAGGTATACACTTACAGTGAACAAGTCATGTGATGGAACGTAAACCTCTGAACATTATCTAAAAGCTCAAATTATCTTATGATATCATAATTTGTCCTCCAATCCCAATCACAACTTTTAAATTATGTTTTTACCATCACTCTCTCTCTCTCTCTCTTTCTCTCTCTCTCTCGAATATTTGTTGGGCCCTTGAGCAAGGCCCTTAACCCTCAACTGCTCAGATGTACAGGGTGGGCCATTTATATGGATACACCTTAATAAAATGGGAATGGGTGGTGAGATTAACTTCCTGTTTGTGGCACATTAGTATATGTGAGGGGGAAAACTTCTCAAGATGGGTGGTGACCATGGTGGCCATTTTAAAGTCGGCCATTTTGGATCCAACTTTTGTTTTTTCAATAGGTAGAGGGTCATGTGACACATCAAACTCATTGGGAATTTCACAAGAAAAACAATGGTGTGCTTGGTTTTATAACTGCATTCTTTCATGAGTTATTTACAAGTTTCTTACCACTTATAAAATGTGCTATAAATGTGTTAGCTATTAGTGTGTGAAGAGTGGAAGAAGAGGGTTGCATTGACAATCCAACAAAATGGGCAGCACATTGAAGACATTTTATTAGTGCGAAATTCCCAATAAGTTTGATGTGTCACATGACCCTCTTCCTATTGAAAAAACAAACGTTGAATCCAAAACGGCCGACTTCAAAATGGCCAACATGGTCACCACCCATCTTGAAAAGTTTTCCCCCTCAAATATACTAATGTGCCACAAACAGGAAGTTAATATCACCAACCATTCCCATTTTATTAAGGTGTATCCATATAAATGGCCCACCTTTACAGTATAATGAGATAAAAATCGTAAGTCACTCTGGATAAGGGTGTCTGCCAAATGCTGAAATGTACATAATTTATGCATATACCATTATAGAATGCTTTAAATATTTTTTTAAATTTTCTCTTGCTTTTTTAGAAGGATGCTTGTGAAATTGTAGAGCTGAATAAAGGTTTCCAAAAAAACCTTTTATATAGCTTTAAGGCAATTAAATGCATTATATAGCTCTAAGCAACTAAAATGCACCACCATGATCAAGTAAGTTGATGCTATAAGTATAAGTATAAGCATGCTGTAAAGAACGGCGCTATTACATCCATATCATATAGAAGTGTGCAATAAAATAAAAGTGTGTCCTGACTTCAATTTGAAGCTACTACAGTCAAACACACATCCATTCCACACCCAGGGAAGCAGTGCATGGATGTGTGGGTTTTTTTTAATGTCTTTGTCAATACAGAAGGGTCATTAATGGTAAACTGAGAGATAATGACTTCACTTATGCATTATTTATTTTAGTAAGTCCATCGGGAATAAAACCTTTCCTGCAAGGTGAAGGCTGGTTGACAGATGGATCTCATATCTTACATCTAATATGAGATGCTGCAATAAGGTGGTGCGATATATGCTTGATCTCTAAGTGGAAGTAAGAAAACTCGACCAGTACTGATTTTGTCAGCGAGCTAACTCCAGTACTATGCTTTGGAGCAGCTTCCCCGGAGAAAAGGAGAAAGCCGTAAGTGTAAGCTGTGAGTATAAATCTCAATCTCTAAACAAGATGGAGGAAGCATTTCTCTAGCCTGACATTTCTTTAAACTGCCAGCTGGCCCTGAGCTTAAAATACCTCCAAGACCATACTATTCCTCACCCCTTTGGTTTCTAAGGTTTAGATTTAAACTTTAGCGTATCAATTTCGTAACCACTAAATAACACACCTGTAATAACATCCCATTACCACACACTCGCAGTAACACCCATGTCAGGCAAAGTGGCCAAAAGTCATGCAGGCAAGTAGGTGGGAAGAGTGATGTCAAAGTTTT
This sequence comes from Clarias gariepinus, assembly GCF_024256425.1. Lineage (NCBI taxonomy): Eukaryota > Metazoa > Chordata > Actinopteri > Siluriformes > Clariidae > Clarias > Clarias gariepinus. The sequence continues at coordinate 7,633,275 of NC_071102.1, forward strand.
TAAAATAAGAAGAAAAGTCTGGTGGTATGCTCCTTCTTTCCTCTATTGTAGATTTTTATTGCATAGTTCCTAGTCAAGACTTTCTGCAGAATTTGATACAAAATTGTTTAAGATCGAACCACATAGGCTACTACCTTTGTTCACAAGAAACTTCTCTAGCAAATTTCTATTTTTGCGGGAATGCACTTGATCTCTAGTTAAAATGGGCAAGGCATCTCATTTTCAGCAGGATGCCATCTAATTTGTGGTCAAATGGGTGGTCTGTAGTCAGCTAGGTCATCCGTGTGACCATACCACAGCAAAGAGACTAGTAATAAAACCATGGTAACTGACAACAAGCCAGAAAGAAGCAACACCCATAGCATGTTTAGTGAACATGAGAGAACAACCTGAGCCACAAATAAATACGGCCTATAATATATAAACCACATAGTAGCTGTGGCAAGGGGAATGCAAGGGAAGTTATTCACACCAGAATTATATTTATAAGACCGCAAAATTACGTGTTTTTTAAATAATTTTAACACCCTGTGATCAAAAAGAATGATGAATGTTGCATGTTCCTTTTTTCGTTGGCCGTTGTAATGCTTGAGTTCATTTTCACATTTAAGTGTTGTTTTCACAAACGTGTTACATAACATTTATACTTTTAACTGACACGAGTTCCGGAAACACTGTTTCCATGTAAGCTACTAGCTCATACAAAAAGGAATTAAAGGATTTGAATACGTTTTAGTTTCTCTCTCTCTCTCTCTCTCTCTCTCTCTATTAGGATTGGGAATCACCAAGGACCACCCGATACGATAGCACGATGCCTAGGTGTCTATTCAATTTGTTATGCAATTCTATAAGTATCATGATTTCGTTTATTATTTTTTTTAGATTTAATACAATTTTAAATAATCACACAGGATGGTGTGCTGCCTGTCACTGTGTAAATAGTTAATACAGCGCACAACCTGTAGAAATATAGAGAAATGACAAAATTTAACCACTGCAAATGCAAATATAAATAAAATATAAATACAATATATATATATATATATATATATATATATATATATATATATATATATATAAATACAAGCAGATTTTGGAGTCAGTGTGGAGATACATAAATTGGCACACAAATAATGATATAAATTATATATAATATACTGTATACTGTATAGGGCGTGCCTTTGTGGTAAGTACAGTCTCTCTCTGTTGGCCACAACTCTATGCTGGCCATGTAAAATATAAAAGCCAATCCAGCCAATCATATTTTTTTTAGCACATCCTGAGCTCTTTTAAAGCAAAACCACTGCTTTTATGTGTACTGTAGGTTTTCTGGCCTCTAAATTCACCCTGGGTTTAAAAAAGGTTCAACTGTAACCTAAAAACAGACAGCTGTGAGTCAGCCTTAGTCCTACAACTGCATTCCCTAATATATAGTGGGAAGCCTGATATCCTTTCTTTATTCAGAGTGCAGTACCATTAAAGTAGATACTTTCAAAATTAAATGTGATAAAATAAAAAAATGGTAATTTCTATTTTAAATAAATTGAATTCTGCATTAGAAATAACACAACCTAATAGGCTAGATTACAACTTTTTACCAAAATTCTTATAAAAGTTATAGCAATCTTATAGACATATGTGCATGCCTTGTGATGCTGTTGTACAATCAATACTATTACAACAGCCATGAACTGGCACAAAAACATTTTTATCAGATATAAAATGGACTAAAAGACCCATACATAACGTACAGGGCGTTCTGTTGCAGTGCTTTCTTGGATACCCTCTGCATTCTGGGAAGTGCCGTCTATAATGAGTTTGATGGGTTTTGTTAGACACTCCCCTCTAGGACTTCTCCTCCTCCCTGGCAGAGTTACAGTGAAGGCTATTTCTACCCAGTGACTCACTGATACAGGTTTGTAGAATCTCTGGCATTTCAGCGCTAAGTCCCAAACCACTCCACTAAAATTCCAATCAAACCACACCTTAAAATTACTCATCTAATTTCAAGCTTAAGAACCTATCTGTGGTTTTAACATAATGATTCTATAATGTTTTGAATTCTGAGGAAGGTTTATTTTTGTGCTTAAATGTGTATGTGTGTTTTTTGGTCTATGAATTCTGGTTGTACTGTATATGTCTACAAGAAAATCTTATCCACCTGTTGTGCATTTGAAATAAAAGATCAAACAAATCTCTTTAGCCACTATCATTCTCAAGTTTCCCTTAGGGAGAAAGTGCAGATAAAAGATAAATGAACGAAATCCATTAATGGTCTAGACTGATGGGCACAATTATACAATGCGATGCACTGAAGCGATAAATAAATGTACAATCGCATAAAGAGCTGCCAATACCACAAGGCTTTTTGTCTCTTTCTTGCAAAGTGTGTGCATAAGTATGTGTGGTTTCAGCTAATTCCACAACACTTTTTGGGAAGAACCTATGTTTTTTTTTTCCAGTAAGCACTGGTGTTCATGCCACACATAAAACCTATTTTAAAGTTAAAAAAAAAAGCTGAATCTTTAAAAACACTGGCGTTCAGTTTAAAGCTCCATCCTGGGTTAAATCTGTGTGTGGAAAAACTGCCTCACACTCTGAGGCCTTTTTTCATGTGTTTGGTTATTTTCCACAGTCCCACTGATGATTCATAACCCTTTAGACAGAACATCTGGTCACAATCAGTCAGCTTATTATGAATTAAAGGTACGTGCTGAAACTGGTTAATGGTTGGTTAATTCTTAAAACTTGTTCAGGCCACACACACACACACACACGCGCGCCACAGCATTTATGTGGCACTTAATTTCAACACACGTTTAAGGAAATATGTGTTTATGTCGCCTTGCACAAAATAGGAAGTCTGTTGAAAACACATGCTTGAACATCATCTTGCACTTGTCAGAATGGGATGAAAAGCTTACAGTTTGTACCATTTTATTAGTTTAAGGTTAGATAAACTATACATAAAACACCTATCCAACCAACCACAGTTTTTCTTTGCTTGAAATTCCTGATGTTTCTTTTTTTTTGGTGTGTGTGTGTGTGAGTGAGAAAGAAAGAGGGAGAGAGAAAGAGTGTTTTAAAACCCTCACCCTAATAATCTTATCCCCAAGGTTCTTCGCCCTACACTAATATACTGTGGATACAATGTATCTTTATGTGTAACATTTAAAAATTTAAAGCCCATCCCATGTTTATTTACAGACGCTTTGATCTTTCTCCTTGCATTTGATGAATTCCCAATCTTAAGGCTGAATCCACTTCTTGTTTACTAACTTAAAGTAAATAAACAATCAATTTATGGAACTGGAAAAATAAATGCACACTGTTCCACTCTGCTGCACATCAGGCTTGTTATTATGTTACTTACAGCTATATATAGAACTACTCCGTTATTTTGTATCTCAGTTCGCGCTGTAAACTCTCAAAACCTACTGTACCGTACTACACTACATCGCCCTCACGTCTAGGTATTGCGGTGTCGCGCGTTATAGCGGCTTTATAACCTACTCCTTATTCGAATTACACAGAACACGTGACCTGATTTGATCGATATCCACAAATCCAATTATACTTGTACAATGCTAGGGCTATGGAAGGGAAAGGTATTGTTTGGGTAAATAGAACAGACAGCGATGCTGGTGCTCTAATGCGAGACAACGCGCGCACGCGCACACAATCTGTTATTAAAAAGAAATAATAAATATATAACATGCTCTCACCCAGAAGATGAAGTTGAAGAAAAACAGCATATATTTGATGCATTTGGTGCAGCCTTCCACTCCCATGGTTGCAGTTTTTTATGCGTCGGTTTCCCTTTGAACAGGCGAGAAAAGTGCGGATGTAGAGTAGTGTGTGTGTCGATCAGACTGATGATGAACGCAAAGAGAACACTCGGATTTGTGGGCCGCCTGGTGTACGCGTGTGCGTGTTGCTCTGGAGAAAAGCGTGGGCAACACCCAGCTCCCCCTCCTCCTCCTGGGCAAGTGGGACAGTCCAAAAAAAAAAAAAAATCATGGCGTCTGTGTGCTCAAACCCTCAATCTCCCTCAGCAAATATAGCTTCTGCTTATTGCCAGTGTCTTTACTTAAACGATCCTGACATGACCAAAGGGTTTAACATGTTAGGGGACACACAATCAATCCATTAGACTTGGTATCTGTGAGCTGTTTGCTCCCTATAGTCAACCTGAGCTTGAAATACTTTCACGTTTTCTAATGCGAGTTGGCCCACTCTTGTGAATGATTAAACAGAAAACCCTTAAAGGAAAACCATCTACCCTGAAAACCACGAGGGGGAAATGTGATGTGCTTGGTGATTCTGGTGTTTTCTGTTAAATGGTTGCTACTGCTTTGTTGCTGCTTCCATGACACGTTAGAGGAGGTTGTGTGCTAGATTGACGTCACAGTAGCAATGTATTGAGACGTTTGAGGTTGTGAGCTGTGTTGACGTCACAGTAGCAATACATATATATAATTTTGGACATGCCACTTTTTGTTTAAATGTAAATAAAAGCTGAGACTTTTTTTTTTTTTACAATGATGCCTTTTGTACGTTGTCTTATTATCTTTTGGGAGAAGAAAAAAAACTTGCTGGTTGAAAAATTAAAGTTAAGTCAGAACTTATATATAGAGCAATGTCTATATATATATGGTTGCTTTATCCTGTATATAGGGTCATGGAGTGGTCTGGAGCCTATGCCAGGAGCCTTATGACATGAGGAAGGGTACACCCTGGACAGGGTGCTAATCCATTGAGCTGCACACACACACACCACTGGCAATTGGAGAATGCCAATTAATCTAATCCACATAAGGGATTGGTGGCTTGGAGGTAGGTTTCACGCCTGCCATCCTGGTGCAATCTGGGTTCAGTTCCCACCCAATGCCCAAACCCCAGCCACTGGATTGAGTGCCAGTCCCAAACCCAGATAAAAGGACATGCAGTGTAAAATCTGTGCCAAGTTGTGTGCAATCGGGTGGTCCGCTGTGGCGGCGCAGCCAAAAGACTAATGACAGTTAATCTAACCTTTGGACTATGGGAGGAAACCAGAGTACCCAGAGGAAACCCACACAGCACGGAAGACCATGAGACAGGAATTGAACCCTGGTCCCTGAAGTTAAAAGGCCACAGTGCTAACAAAATCTTCTTGTTGTATTAAATGTTTTATAAATAGTTGTAATTCTTTAATTTAAAAAAATGTTAAAGTAAAATAAAAAAAGTGGTTATAATGGTGAAATAGTTAAAGATAACAGCTTTTGCTTTTAGCTCCTAAAAAATACAAAAAGCAATGGCTTATTTACCCATCATTTTCAGCAACATTTAATATCACATTTAACAAGTGATAATTCGTGAAGGAATGTGCTGTTATCCAAATATAATGTATGTGCAGGGGCGATACTAATGGATTCACAATAGACTCACAAGTCTCCGTTTATCGTCCATTCAGTTACAGATTCAGGATATATTAAATGTGAAATTAGGTGAACTGTTGTTTCTTAATGAAATACTTATCAGAATATTAAGACCTTCCTGTTTGCTGCAAGAGTGTATCAACAGTGTAACAATATAGTGTATATTTATTAATTTATAATATATGTCTATATATTAATTTATAAATATTTACATAATCTAAATTTTTGATAAAATGTTAGGCATTATTAAGTCTTTGGACTGGAGTTCCTGAGGAAACCCACCAAGCACAAGGTGTGAGCCCCAACCCTGCAGCTGCAAGGTGCTAACAACTAAGCCACTATGCAACTAATCTCTATTTACCAGGTAAAAAAAAAATACTTTAAACAGGCTATGCTTAAATCACATATACATATTAACACTGAAGTTTAAATACGTAAGCTAAGTTCTTCAGTAAAGGGCAACTTTACCATACAAAAGAAGATAGAGTTTCAAAACAGATCAGAATCAAAATAATTTTAAGCATCATTGTTGTGACTTTATTATTTTGACATTTATGCAAAATAAAATAATAAATATCAATTTAATATTTCGTTTTCTGAAGGGAAGTAAACAGCTCGAGCCATTTCTTTGTTTTACTGAATAATCGATGGCGCCCTCTGGTGCCTACCGGCTATGTGGCCCGTTATAGAAGTGTAAAAAAAAAAAAGAGAAAGAAAACGAAATGTGGTGGTGGTGAAGGTGGGGGTGGTTGTCTCAAAGTATTTATAGCTGTGGTTCTCGCTTCAAGTCATGTATAAATACCCTGAGCATTTTAGTGTTTTCTAAGCTCTAAGCACATCTAATCAGCTAGTTAACAATCTTGTCTGAATTGAGGTTGGTGTAACAGACCAGGAAACACTAAAACATACAGGACAGGGTTGAAAACTACGAATTTAATTTATGGAATTAATTTAATGTACTTTTAGCATCTTTTGACACGTAGTGGCTATTATGCATGTTTTTAGCTGTCCCAGTCTTACCCAGTATGAATTTAAAACCAGAATAAAGTGTCTAAGAGTGAAGAGTGTAGAACAAATCATGCACATGCTTAAATGGTCACAGGCCAGGGGGGTCATATCTGGAGCCTAGCATGGAATGGGAACTCACTCTGAATGAGTTTCCAATCCATTACAGGAAAACCTTTAAACACATTAATACATTCATTCATAAGAGCGATCTAGTGTAGTCAGTCCACCTAAGCAGCATAATTTAAAAAGTGCACACAGTGCACATAGTGAGAACTTGTGAAATGCCACACAGACAATAAAGCAAGCTCAGGGTTTAACTGAGATCCCTGGAGCTGTGAGACAGCTGCTCCACTATGCAAAGGTTTGCATTATAAAGAAGATTAAATCTTCTATAAAAAGATAAAATAATAAATATAATGAAAAAAGTAAATAATAATTTTATTGCAACTGGATATGCCTTCTTGCTTTTAACTATACATAGTCAATGTGTATGCAAGATGGCTGCTGTGCACATCTGTCATTCATTATCTGCATTATGTGTTTAATTATTCACTTCAAAGAAAATGAACATTACATAAAATAAAATACAATAAAATAAACCCTAACAGACAGTGGGGACAGAAAAGCATGTCTCACATCAATTAATAAAGTTTAAAAATAAAATATTTTAAGTATTCTAAATTCTCTTTGTGTGGGTATTGAAGCGTCTATTTTGTTTATTATTCAACTGTATTTTTTAAATTAATTTTTCATTGGCACTTATTATCCTGGGGTAGGGTCACAGATTGGGGACTCCCTAAATGAGATGCCAACTCATCGCATCTCGTGTGCTTATGTGAGAACAAGCACACAACCACTTACTTACAGTACATGTTACGTGCAATTTGGAAACAGTATAGTACAGTATAGTAAGTTTCTATACTGTTTTACTGTTTGCCGGAAAGGATGTTTGGCCTCTGCAGTGCCACCTAGTGGATATGGCTATTAATAATCATAAAAAAAGCATCATATCTATATATCTTTAATTCTAGTATTTGACCCCTAGATGGCGTACGGTGTACTAGAAATGCCTCGAAATCTAAAATAAAGCTTCATTTTACAATTACTTGCACAATATAATCTCCCCTGGAAGAATAATCATGGGTGTTTTATAGTCTATATCCAATAAACGAACAATAAAACTGTAAAATGTATTTTATTTTATTTAAATATTAACTATATATATATATATATATATATATATATATATATATATATATATATATATATATATATATATAAATTGCTACTCAGAGTCGTGCCCATTCTAGAAAAGTTAAATTTTTAAACATTTTAAACATTTTGTTCTTCTTCTCTACCATCATCACCACCACTGATATTATTATTACTATTATTATTATTATTATTATTATTATTATTATTATGACTACTACTACTACTACATCATGCATAATCACTAATCACTGCCCTTCTCACTTCAAGCATACAACCCCTGCAATGGTGTGTTTTTATTTTGGGTAGTCATCAGTCACTGTTTTGTACTCTTTGGAAATTGCTTTGGGGGAAGCGCAGAAGCCAGATTACCTTTTGTCCCTGGACTTAATGACTTTCTGACAGTGGAACCTTAGTGAGACCCATGAGAATTGGAGTCAGGCAAAACACGGAGTCAGGCAAAAAAATTATGCACTGTTCAGGAAAAGAATATATTTTAATACTAAATTTATATATACTTTATATATATAATAATCAAAATGGAAATTAAAATTTAGCCTAATTATAAAAGACAATTTACTTTTTCATAATAATCCAATTATTTACACATAAATGCTCTCATTTTCTTTTAATCAGACTTTCTTGTATTTGTAATAGTCCAGTCTTCCTCGAGGATTTTTAAAAGTTTTTTCATTTCATTTTCAGCCCAGTCCATGTACCTGACCAGTTTCAAAGAGATGTTGTATGTTTGTATTATTAAGCCACAAATAATTAATAATAAAAAACAACTTAAGGCATGAACTAGTTAGAAGGCCACTGCTGAAAAGGCTGGCTGGTCACAGTGTACTGTATCAAAGCATATTCACAGAAAGTTGACTTAAAGGGAAATATGCGGTGGGGAAAGCATCAGAGATGACTACAGCCTTAAGAAAATTATCAAGTGAAGGATGCTATCAAAGCATTCTGGTCTTCAATAAAACCTCGGTAGTGCCACAGGCTGATCATCTTCATTTCATAGTTTCCAAATAAAATGCAAAATTTACTTTCATCTAAAAAGAGGACTTTTTGCTGAAAAACCAAGCAATGGTCAAATTCTTATTAAATGAAAAATTATTTTCAGTACACGGACAATTATGTATTATAAATCCTTAATTAATTAATTTATTTATTTATTTATTTATTTATTTTGATTGATCTTAGCTCACAAGAATGTATAGAAAATTTTTAAAAAGTTTTCAAATGTATTTTAAATGCACTTTTTTTCTATTTACAATGTAATTACAATTAAATTGCATAAAGAGATCTGAAATCAACAGAATTTCTCGACGTTAAGCAATTGCGCATGCGCATTGACTAGCCAACGCGAACCGATGCTGCTGCCTGTCATTTTTTTTATTTTTATTTGAGGCGCACACTGCGGTGAGACAGAAACAGGGAAGCACAGAATAACACAGAAACGAGTCATAGGTGAAGGTCTGAAGGATTTTAAAACAGTTTTATCGCCTATTTACACTCCAAGACCAGTTGATATCAGACGATATTGCACAGGGACGCGCAGGTATAATCCGCACGGCTTTGTGCTGATCACAAGCTATAGACACCCCACGACCAAACCCGGGGAGGAATCCTTTCTACATACTGGGCTAAGCGAAGAGAGGAGAGATCATCAGAGACTCGAGTCTACACAGGGTGTGAGGAGAGGAGAGAGAGGAAGAGGAAGAGGAAGAGGAGTGCACTTTTCCAGGTTGGAGCTGTCCGTTTAGAACCAAGACATTGGACTGCGTCGCTTTTTTTTCCCTAAACACTCTGTTCACCACTGTTCTGTGGTTTCACATCCGCTAGGATCTTTCACCGAAGAGCATTATGACGTTGGAGTGCATGCTTTTTGGAGAATCGGTTCACGTGTTCGTGGGAGCTTCTTCCTTGGCGCCGAGTGTTTTATTTTCCTAACCGCTATCATATCGTTATCGAAAAGAGATTTACATAAGCTATGCGTAATTGGAGACACGTTTTAGAGTTGCACGACTGTCACTGATCGCGTGCATAATCCTTTCCGTCTAGTGCAACCTCTCTTTAACCGGTTCACCCATTGCGCGCATGTTTCCACCGGGTCGGTGCGCGTTGCCTCGCCCGAGCTTTAGGATGTAACACCCGGCCCTCGCTCGCGACATGCCCGAGCGACGCGATGGTCCAAGGCGACGAGAAAGACCGAGTTGTGATTAACGTCGGGGGGATCCGGCACCAGACCTATCGCAGCACCCTGCGCACTCTGCCGGGGACGCGTTTGGCCTGGCTCGCCGAGCCCGACGCCCATAGCCACTTCGACTACGACGCGCATGGAGACGAGTTTTTCTTCGACCGACACCCGGGCGTCTTCGCGCACATCCTTAACTACTATCGAACGGGGAAGCTGCATTGCCCAGCGGACGTGTGCGGCCCGCTTTATGAAGAGGAGCTCGCCTTCTGGGGCATCGACGAGACGGACGTGGAGCCGTGCTGCTGGATGACATACCGACAACACCGCGAAGCCGAGGAAGCCCTGGACAGTTTCGGCGGCGGGCCCGCCGACATGGGCAGCGACGAGGTGGATGGAGACGGTCTGGGCGAATCCGGGGACGGCGACGACGAGCTGGAAATGACCAAGAGGCTCGCGCTCGGGGACACGACCGATGCCAAGACGGCTGGACTTTGGCAACGATGGCAACGTCGCGTCTGGGCGCTCTTCGAGGACCCTTACTCTTCTAAATATGCAAGGGTAAGTAATGTGAAACGGCATAAATGAAAATTATTACATTTGCAGTAGTGCTCTGCAATTTCTATTAAACAATGTAGTTCAATGAGTCTAATTTCTCTCATTTAGCTCATTAATGAATATATCAGTGTAGGGGCTCCACAATTCTGATGCATGGAATAACGGGTAAAGCCTACAAGTATGCATTGGGACTGATTTCAGAACAGTGGAAGTCTGCTTCCAATCTTATTAAAGTATACACATGTAAATGCCAACTTGTTATTTATTGGTAAACATATAATATATACAGTAATTATATAAATGTGCCTTGGATGATTCTTTTCCTTTTCTACCCTTTATGTTTTACATATAATTGTAGTAGTAGTCTTCTCTAGTAAGAGGAAGAAAGAAGGAAAAAAATCTGCATCAAAATATTTTAATTCTGTCCACCTGGACCAGCAAAACCTCACAGCAAAGAGCGGTCCTTCATCTCAATTAATTTAAATGGGCACGTCGAGCATATGGAAAAGTAGGGTATAAGTAAGCTGGAAGTGTGGCGTAGTGGTTAGCACTGTCTCCTTGCGCTTCCAGTGTCCGGGTTCAATTCCCGCCTCTTGTCTGCGTACGTGCAGTTTGGATGTTCTCTCCATGCTTGGATGGTTTCCTCTGGGTACTCTAGTTTCCTCTCACAGTCCAAAAACATGCAGATTAGGTGTTCGCAAATCGCCCGTAGTGTGTAAGGGTGTACCCAGGGTACACTGCCTTGTGCCCTAAGTCTCCTGGGATGGGCTCCAGGCCCTCCCGACCCTGTATACTTGAAAAAGCAGTATAGATGATGAGTGAGTGAGAATAAACTAGATAAAAAGCACTAGCTTTACCTGGGATTCGTTCCAACCAAGAAGCTAATTCCACAAACTTAATCAATGTATACAAAGCGCAAAAGAGACAAAAAGCTTCTCCTAGATTTTGAATCAGGTCTGTTATTGCTTGTTTGGAACAAAAGTCTGCACCCACTTTGATGACCCTAATGTTTCATTTTAAAACAGCTGGCTTTGGTGAGGTGTCTAAGCCTGGTGGAATTAGGCAACATTGCCAGTAGTGCTCAGGATGGCAAGGAATTTAGCACTTAAGGACACTAATTGTGTGCTAGACCAAGGTAGAGAATTACTCTCTGCTGCAGTGGGATTATGAAACATCTCTTTATTTAGTGATTTTGATTGTAATATATAGAGAAATGCACAGTCTGTGCTCAACTAGTTGTTTCCTGTGAAGTTTTTATCAGATTATAATGTGTATCCTATACATCAGCAGTCTTAAGATTACAGGCATTCAGCAAGGGGAAAATGAGCAGTCTGCCTGGGCGTCATGTTGCATTGATCGACAGCTTCCCTCGCCTACAATAATACTGCTGTGCGACGTGCCGTGAGCTCGCTCTCTGACAAATAAATCTCTATGGGAGTTAGATTAAAGGGAATGCATCACAAGCCAGAGGGTTTTCGATATTCATGTTCCCATGCTGCTTTGAGCTGCGAATCAGGGGGAGCTGATGCATCATTAACAGCACAAACATGCGTTTCGTGCTGAACAGCAGGACTGAGATTTTTCTTAATACCTGTTTATCTATTGGTAAGGGTTTATATAAAATGGAAGGAAAATATTTTGTTTAGGCTTGATTGACAGTGATTAAAGTAGAAAAATATAACAATATAAGGTAATGTTCTTAATATCTCAATAAACAATGAGTAGAAGCATTTCTTTTTTTGTTTGTTTGTTTTTTACACACGAAAAAAACAACACGGCCAAGATTTGTTATTTGCATTGTATAACTAAAACTCCTTTATTCATAATTAATTATTAGTGTTTGTTTAGTTACACCTGTTTGTTTAGTTGTTGGTGATTGTGTCTAATGTTAAATCATGTAACATCCAAATACTTTGCTCATTTTCAATTGAAGTTGGACAAATTTATTAGAAATTTATCATGAATACATGAGTGCATAAACTGTACCACATTAAAAAAATATGTATATATATTTTTTAAAAAGTCACAATTTTAGAACAGTAAAATTATTGGGCTGTATCAAGCTAAGAAAACAACTAAGGAGATTATAAATGACTGGACCCGGATTAGGGACTCTTCAACACATTATTATAAATTGAAAGGATAGTGCTAAACTGTCAACTTTGTGGAACAAATGTGAGTGGAAAAAATCCTGAATGGAGATAACTTCAACACTTAGTAAAGTTCCATGGTGAATAATTAATGGTAAAAATCAGTTTTTTAAATTTTCTAAGAGCTATGAATATACCAGGCAAAGTGTGGTTTTTGTGAGTAAAAAAAAAAAGTACACAAAAAGTACAAATACAGAAACGTTTTTTTTTGGTAGAACCCAATATTCCTTAATGAGTACTGAGCAAAAGTACCTTTGAAGAAACACTTCACAAGTGCAATGCTTGCAGTTATTTTTACTACTAGTCTCTGAATTACGAATAAATCAACAGATTACTATTAAATTGCTATTTACCATTTACGAACATATGCTGTTTAGTTTGGGGTGTGTGTTGGTCAAGGATTGCAACATGAATATTTAATTCCCACTATAATGGGGCCTTCAAATTACCATGAAAGCAAAATACTGTACCATTAGCATTTTTCTGCTGACAGAGGTCTAGCAAAAGCCACAGAATGTTTCTGCAGACAGTTACTAGAGGATTGCAATGCTGTGTCTACCAGAAATTATGAAATTGATAGGAGGGCGGAAATGCAGTAATGCAGGGTGTAAATAGATGGTAATGGCATGTTGGCTGATGAATTAGGTGTATAGAGCATGGCGAGGGATAATGTGGTGCCAAAAGTGAGTCAAAATTGAATAAAGATGATCTATGGAGCTGGATGAAACCCTTTTATTGCAGTTACATTTTCAATATAGCCAGGATTGAACCATTACTTGGAATTTACTTGATAAACTTCATACTGGGTGTTTGTCTTGTAAACCACATGTGTAAGTCATTGTCATTTGTCATTGGGTGTTTTTTTTAAAGCACTGACAATCATTCTTTCTTTGGGAGAGCATATTGTCTAAAGATGGAAACTGCATACCTATTTATTATCCTAATATAAAGCCATGTTCCTTTTTAGCCAGAAACGGCAAAAAAAGGCCTATTATGGTTGAAATATGGTTACAATACGCTTGCATGCACAGCATGCCCCTCCTGAATCAGATCTGCGCAAGTGAGGTTTGGAGTTCGTATTATCAGAGAGTTAGACATGAAAACAGTGTCTGGTGTGTTGCTTCATGCATCTAAGATAATATAAAATGTGAGTCATATAACTAGATGAATTACTATTTTAAACTTAAACTCTGTAGCCATGTCAACAGTGTTTCATGTGCAGGCAAAATCTAGAGAGATGCCATAAAAGCGCACATCAAGCAGCGGTTTGTGTTACTGTCCCACAGGCACCTGATATATTCATGTCCTTGGCAGATGAGATGCTGTTTTTTCCCCCTCATATAAGTCTTGGGAATATGTTGCCATGGCAACAGGTTCAGAGCGCAAATGAAACTGATTAATGCTGCTCTTTCTCACGAGGTGCCAGAGAACGTGACAAACTTCGCCAGAGCTTTCTGTGTCATGTGACAATGTGGTCGCAGCATGTGAGTCATTTTTACTTCCACTGCATCTCACATCTCGCTGAAAACAGTCAATTAACCAGAAATCCAATCATCAAGATAAAAAGCCATCCAGTTGTCAGCAAACCCTTTGTTGTTCACAGACTGTCTGTGTTACAGGGAAATCAATGCATATTAATTCTGCCTTTTTTTGCACATAATGACATAAAATGAGTTCAGTCTATTGATTGATTGGTTGATGGTTTATGTAGAAATACTACAATAGTGTCAGTCTTCAGTTCTAGCCTGTCATGGATTCAGCGAGAGAGCTCTGTTCTGAGTTGGTCGAGTTATTATGCACATTGTGTTCATCTGTTTCTCATAGAAAATGCATTCTCAGTTCTGACATGTCAATCATAGTAGAGTTTATATGAGTCATTGTTGATGCTTCAGTATTACTGCTTCTGTGCTGATTTTACCTTCGTAGTAAAAGCTCTGTTTGATTTAAATAATTATGGGCCAATTTAACTAAACCGTCTAGTGTCCAGTTCAGCAATCTAATACTTTCTTCTATTGTATTGATTTAGTTCTATCCTCATTTGAAAATTCATTTTTGCACACCGGTGGATTTTAAATCCCCTCCTTGTCAATTTGTAATCGATGCTATGCCTGTTTCTGTCTCATCTGATTTTCACATATTGTTTCCTGATCCCATATTGATCCTTTAACTATTACACAACCCAGTAAGCTTTTCTCTCGGTCAGTATTGTAAAGTTGTTTATTATTCATGTGCTGGTCATTATATAACAGCACCTGCCTTCTTGTTCATGCGTGAGTAAATTGGCACATTTCCAAGATTCAGCACCTGTCATACGCCACAGTGCATGCCCAACTGCTTGGGGATTTCTAGGAAGATCCACAAAAGTGACATACACATGCATGCTTTTTGTTTTGTTATGATGTGATGCATTCTCCTTGCTAAATGTAGAATGTCTTTAACAATGGCAGTATAGTCTTATAGTAGTTTTACAGAGCGTAATCTTCAACAAAGGCGTTAATTTTATTAATATTTTAATATCAAATATGAAACAGACATCCTCATCACATACACTATATATAAAGGTAGCTGGAATCGTTTGGGTCACTGCAAAATGAATATAAAGCTCATCAGCGTGATCATCTTCATCTTAGCCTTATGAGTCACTACATATCCACATAAGTCAACATGTAGGGGAGATATTAGACTGACAGAACTTACTATCTCCATCATCAAAACAAAGTTAAGAAAATAATTTTTGGAAACAGGTACCAAGACAATTAACAGGTACCGAATTAACAGGTACAGGTACAGAAACAGGTACCAAGACAATTTTTTTATTCTTTGGGTGGTCACTATAATGAGGTTTCAGACAGTAAAAGTATGGCAAATCAGGTATAACATTTGTTATGTATGTATTTTGATACAACATACATAAAAATATATTTTTTTACTTTTTCACTGTCTTTCAATGCTGCAGATGTTTGTTTCTTCCATTATGCTGCTGTAGAAAGATCGGACAACTCTTTCACCCAAATAGAGTCAGTTTTTGTACCCGTGGAGAGTGAGAATTCACTCATTATCACCTGTGCCCTCAGTGGATCCCCACTTTCTTTAGCTCTTACCATTTTACTCATTTTTTCCCCTGTGGGGTTTAGAGAGTGTGCACTCAATCACTCACTGAACACTAGATTCGCTCTCAAAGCAACTACTGAGCACATCCAGTAAACAGACTAATTAACAAGTTGAGCTTTCTAAAGACCCCATGAGACAGGCAAACTGTTTTAATCAAATTGATAATCATTGTTAAAAATGACATATACCATATCCCCACCTTTAGTAACATTTAAATTAAATGGTAATAACTTGGGAACATAGTTAGAGATTAGAGCAGAACAGATTTAGAGACTGATTATAAGTAAGCAAAAAAAAATAAAATAATAGTAATAAGCATAGGCGTAGTTAATGATTGACAAACCAAAGGCTTAAGAGATAATTACACTATACAATGAGAAGTAGGACATGGAACTAAAATGTGAATGGCAGCCAAAACCGAAGGATGCTCAATGGCCCAGGCTCATCAGATTGCTCTTTGTTGCCATAGCGACTACAGTGGAGGTTGAGAAACTCGAGGAGAGGAGGAAACCCATCACTGTAGAAAGTACAAATAAATCAAACTGTGCAAAGAACTAATCATCAATAAATTTACAAAGTAATATTTTTTATAATGAGCTTGCATGGTTAAGAGCCATCAGAGACAATGAAGTGTTACTGTATATAAATCAATAGATACAGAACCCGCTTAAGGTATGGCTCCAGAAGCTCCTTACCTGGTGGTCATACAGTAGGTAGCCTCCCCACTATCTTATATCGGTTCCTCTGATTTGATGCTGGGGCTGGAGCATGGCATAAGTGCTAAACTGCAGCTGGACATGAAGATGGCATATGATCTTGGCGTAGGTGTTGTGATACAGCTTAACACGGGAGCTGAGATGGATCCTGCCATAGGCTCTTGGGTGTGAGCTCAAGCTGGTTCGGGCAGAGCAGATCAGGTCTCAGATGCAGCAGGGCATGGCTTAACTATAGAAAGTTATGGCTCGAAGGCAGCAGGTCATGGATCATGCGTAGCATGACATTGCTGAAATGGGCACGGCACTGATGGGACATGGCATCACATGAGTGGGGCATGATATCAGAGTCTTCTTCATTAACTATTGCCTGATCCCGGTTTAAGAAGTTGCCATAAAGACCTCCACAGTATGCTGAACAGGGCCGGGAGACGCTCTGTCAGCTCTACCCCGGACACTCTGGTGCTCTGTCACTTCTGCCGACTCACCAGCCATCAAATCGAGTGTGGTCCCCCATGTCAGCTAAACTAAAAGTAGATCCACTTTTTTTGGAATCAGATAGGTAATGGCAATGTAGCAGCAATTTCTGTTGGGGGGTATTTGAGGCCATCATACAGGAACAGAATGTCTGTGCAGCCTGCTTACTGGAAAAAATAGATAGAGTCTAATGCCAGCATAGCAAGACTGGGGGTTTACTGTCCATTGGGGTTGCCCTTTACATGCAGATGGTAGAGGCTGAGCTTTCTGTCAGGGACGATGAGGCAGAATATATTTGTGAATTATTAATATATAACAATAACAAAAAAAACAAAAAAAAACAGAACATAACATAAACTAAAGACCAAGCATTTTGAATCACATTACATATGCGTGTAAAATTAGCATGTCTTCAGAACACAACCAAGAACCTGCAAATGTGTTCAAATATCTAGAAGATATAACTGTACTAATAATTAAAAACCAGTGACTACAATGCTACAAGATATAAGCTACTGTATAACTAAGCAATCTGATTTAGTAAAAAATCTAAAATGAAACCTAATATTAATTATTGCATTATAAGGTACAAAATTGAATACAGTGGGTAATTGTTTTATTCGTTGTTTATTTTTCTTGAAAGGTTGTTAATACTAGGTTAAATCAGTAAGATTTTATGAAATATAGGTGTGACAAGGCAAAATGGTAGAGAAAAGCATTTTCTGTTAGTATTCATACTTCTCAAGCATTTTTTATCCGCGACCATCTGCTTGGTTTCCTCGCTTCCTTTCTCCCTCTGTGTTTTTCTTTCTTGCCCTGATTCTTTTTTCTTCTATGCCTGTTTCACTCTGTGCATGATTATTAAGCTGTCTGCAGTGTCTAGCTTTCTGCTGTTAGCAGGCTCAATTTAGTTCGGAAAAAGCAAGTGATCACATGTAGACAGTGTTCGTGACTGAAAAAGAGGGTACAGCTAGAAATAATTGATGGCTATAGTTAATTGTTTGTCCTTAATGCCTTAACTTATGACTAAGCTAGTCATGTTCCATAGTTAACAAGATGCATGCAGCAGCATAAGATGTACTGTAGCTTGCACAGAATATCATGGATTTTTCTTTTTTCTTTTACTCCATGAATACTGAACAGAGATCCTCCCTGGAGAAAGCTGGGGATGATTAGCATTAATTAGAGTGCAGAAGCACAGCAAAGCCCAAGCCCCGTTAATTACTGGAGGAAGATAGGGAGGAGTTGTATTACTCCAGCATGTGATTTCACTCACATTAACTGTTTGCAAGATTCACATACATAACAAGGTTTACCAGATTATCTCTAGTGTATGACATAGTATACTTGCACACAGACAGAGTAAAGATTGACCATTTGTATACTTCTTTACATAGTTTGTTTGTAGATTACTTAATTATACTGTATAAACCGATCAATTCATTGAAAACAAAGATCTGCTCTGTTCTATAGCCCACTCATCAACTACTGTATTTTATGCATGTCTGCATTCCTACATAAACCTACACACCATACTTTACTAATTTGGTCCCCTTCTTCTTGCCCTTTGCTCGAAGTGCAGTTCATAAAATTTCATAAAAGCCAAGCTGAGACTCTCCAGTCTGCTTTCCAGAGCAAGCCAGGTTTCTCCCTAATCATGTCACCCCGCTCCCTCATCTTTCACAATTCTGTCTCGGAGCAGTAAGTGGAGCAGGACACCCCTTTAAAAAGCACCCGAGCCATGCCTCTTGAGAAATAGCAGCAGTTAATAGCATTGGCAAAAATCAACTAAGAGCCATAGGGCCAGGCACTCAAACTGGGGCGCCCACAGAGGCTAAGACTTTCGCATCCTGGCTTTATTTAAAGTTTATCACCTGGGGAAAAGCTTGACGGGCTTTAGAGTGAAATAGAAGTCAGCATGGACCAGAGACTTGAGAGGATTTAATCCGCTTTTGTAGTGTCATTTCTTGGTTCTATATGCAAACATCACCACATGTCTGCTGGAAGCAGGCACAGATGAATGGGAAAGAGATTCTGAATGGAGAATCAGTACAAAAGAGTAGACTTATCCTTCAGATAAATAAACTTTAGTGTGTGATGAGTATGCATTCAGACGCTTCACAGGATTTGTTGCTATACGTAGTCATGGTAACTCATTTCTGGTCTTCTCGCCAGTGGAAAACAAATGAGGTAACATGATGCCAGACTCAATCAGTCACACAAGTATTAGAAGGTAATTAAATGCAAGTACTACAGTATGTCATGCACAAATATTTGTCTTGACCAACGCATGAAGCAAAAGAGAAAAGGATGGGTCAATGCATCATAACACATGGATTAGAAATAGCTGTTTTGGTATTGTTTTATTTAATTAGTGCATGTGTGTGCAGTGGAAAAACTGTGAGGATCTTTTCCCCTGAATGTGAATAAGAGTTTAGGTAGATGCAAATATTGGATATGTGTAAGAGCTGTGTACATTCTAAATATATGGGCAGGATATGTGAGCCTATAGGTACAGTACAATGTGAAAGTGATAGGAACTTCTGATGTATATTCAAGGATTCTAGTTATTATCAGCAATAAGTAAACCTAGAAATCCTTCAGGGTGATTTTTTTAAACATACTGTAGCATCTTCAGATAGAAATTTTTATGGAAACCATAATGTTCCAATTGTGCTGGCGAACTGTAGTCTACACAGTGTTCCAAGACTGGCCAATTAGCATCCTGATTCCCAACTGACATGGCCTGAGGAGGCCTATTTTGTCTAAAGACTTAATCTCCCTTATATTTGGCTCTCATGGGATGCAGGTTTTAAGTTCTTTGGTGAGAGGTATGCACGGCTCATATTATGTATTAACATCTGACATGGGAATAGATCTGATATAGATGTGTGAGTTTCTGAGGGCAATAAATAATGACCTCTTTTAAAAATATATTATTTGCAACATTTTAGAAAGCCAATTAATCTTATCTGCATGTCTTTGGACTGTGGGAGGAAACCCACCAAAAATAGGGAGAACATTCAAACTCCACGCAAACGGACCCGAAGGTGGGACGCGAACCCTTGGTGCTATTGTAACCACTATGCCACCCTGCCACATTAATGTTATTTATTACTTCTAAATACCATACTATGAGTATAATATTGTTCATTATAATTTTATAGTATTTAAGATTTTATTAAATAATTTTATAATTGTTTTAATTTCATTGTATTTTAATTTAGAAATGACCTAAATTAAAATTAATGGTGACACATTCCTGTACCTTTATTGTTTTTTTTTATGTTTTTTTTTCTTCTTTTTTTTGCTTGTGGCTTTGCTTTTATTCAAATCAAATCAAGCTAAATTAAGTTTTTTTTTGCAGTAAAATGTAAACATAAAGCTTACTGAATTTCTGTCTACCTTGTGTCGTGTAGGGATCTTTAAAGATGCATCTCTTGTGGTGTTACCATTTGGGACAGTTGTATTCTCTAGCATCCTGTTCTCACGCATGTTGTGACGACATGTGACTGTTTGGATCCCTTGATACCGGTCTGTAAGAGGTCTATTGTGAATAGTGGGGAAACATCCATCTATAAAGTATTTCATGTAGAACATGATGTTTGTATAGGTTTGGCATTTGGCCAGCTCTTATGATAAAAAGTGCTGAAATAAAGGGTTATCGTTAGGATTAAGCATAAACCAAGAAATCCATATCCCAAATATAGTAATAGAACCCTGTAAGATGACGCAGATGCCACAATATCAGCGTGGGTGGAGGAGGTGAGGATGGCAGAAAGGTCCCTGCTGATGCACAGTGGGTGTGGAGGTGTTGCACATGGACAAAGCAACTGGTCCACACAGGTCTATGCCAGACCTCTAGGGCTTTGGGCATGAAAGCCAGGATCATGTGATAGTGGTGTCTTACATTGCCCTGGACCTGCCACAGGTCTGATTTAAGATCTTATAGAAGTACTTTTTTCTAATAATTTAAAATAATTTATATTTATATGGTTCTAGTCCATCAACTGTGGTTAGGTCACATAGATAACCTAGTTTAATTATAACCTTGTTTAATTATAACCTAGTTTAATTATATAAAATTATAACAGGTATATCTCCTACACTACATTCTCTACATCTCAGTTTTGGATGATTTGCATCTATGATGTATATCATATTTTATTGTTTTTTCCCCCCTTTTGATTCAACAAGTGTTAAGCTGTACCCACTAACTTTATATGATATCTATGTGCCATTATGATATACAGTGGATGTTTATTTAGTTTATAATTCTTATAAACCACTTAAAACTCATTAAATTGCATTTGCATTGCATTTCCTTTTTAAATAAACCAACTCATATATTTAAACCATCACATTAACCTACAGTATATTCAAAATTCAATATTTCTTTCTAGATAACCTGCAAGAACTTTTAAATATCACTTTTTATGCCTTAATATAAGAATATTCCGGACACACTTCTCAAAATGTTGTTTATTGTTGTTTCTTGTTGGATTTACATTTACTGTTCTCTCTTTATCGGGAGCACCTTTACAGTGGAAAAAATATTCAGAGTATTTTAAAAGTGTATATGTTTAAAAGTACGAAATTTTATGCAGTATTAATTATTAAGTTAATGTTAAGTTTAAAAAAAGCTGAAATACATAATGATAATAATAATTAATATTATTAATATTAATATTGTGATAATAATAATAATAATAATAATAATAATAATATAAGCTATTAACTGGTAAAGATCCTTTGCTTTAACAAAGTAGACAATATACCACAATATAAGCAATCAAAATAAGTAAATAAAATAAATAAATACATGCATTAAATTACTTGTATTTCTTAATGCATTAGCAAAGTAAGGTTGGGTACTTTTAATTTTATGTGCATAAATACAGTATTTAAAAATAGGGCAATATATACATTGGCTTAAATTTTTGTCTATTTTTTTCAATTAGTTGTTTATTATTTTCGCTAAAAATCCTTTACTTTTCTTGTGTCTTCATTGTCCATCAAATCAACTAAATTCTGAATATGAGTTGTTTAGTATTGTACAGTAGGTGTGCTAATATTGGCATTGTGTAGGTGCCGTGTACGTTCCAAATATGCAAGCGAAATCAGTAAGTCCAAGTTACAGCATGATGTAGAAGAGGTAAGAAAGACCTTGAACCCTGAACACAAACAGCAGTACCTCAAATGTGAAGCAGACATTAATGAGGTCACACTGTTGCACCAATCAAACATTGACTATTACAGAGCATGTAGAGGAAAACAATGACTCAGTGAAGACGAGGCGTACTGAAACATGGTGCAGAAGTATTTTCTCTCAGGACTGTCAAAAATACTGGTTATCTAAGACACTACCTAGTTTGTGCCCTGAAAACTTTTGGGCATTTCATAATACATGAATGTTGTTGGTGTGTCAATACTATTGATCATTTCTGGCATTTGTCTAAGTCATATAACTAATATCATTTCCATAATGTTTATACTAGTTTAAAGGTAAGGTAAAGGTAAAATGTGACATACTGGTCTAATTTTACATGTAGCATTCTTTATTTTGGTACAGAGGGTTGTGTTGTCACCTCACATGCTTGAGACTGAGCTCAGTTGCTGTCTGTGTGTGACATTTTGCACGTCCTTCTAATGTCTGCAAGGGATTCCATTGGGTTCTCGAGTATCTTCTTACATCCCATAAACATGATGGTTGATTGGCTAGTGCATGATGCTCTGTGATGGACTGTCATTCCACTAAGGTTGTATTCCTAGCTCTCTCCCAAGATTCATAGGTTTTCCTGTTGGATCCACTATGACCTGACTAGTATAAAACACTTGATGAATATAAACTTTTTTAAAAATAAAAAAAATACATGCATTAATTAATTTTCTATCCGGATCTAGTTAGTAATTTCTTTATTTAAACTTTATGGAAAAAAAAAACTCCCTCAAGGCTTTTTAAATGGTAAATTGCTCTTTTCTAAGTGGTTTTATCTTCCATAAAGCCTTTAGGGTATAATAAATGTATTTGTAAATGTAAATGTGCTTAATCATTTATTAGAGATTTCCCAAATCAGACAAACCCTTTTTTATCAAGGGCAGTGTTCAGACCACAAGCTTGTAAATGTCCAGCAATTAGTCAGTTCATAAACAGCTACTAATTCGGTGATAATTGAGTGGTGGAAAAATCACAGTGTTGAGGGTGTAGCTGGGAAGTGTGGACAACTCATGCTGTGACTGGAACCACATGATTTTCACATCTCCCCCACCAGTAGACATAAAGAGCCTTCATGGGTGACAGGATGTCCTGTTTGCCCACAAGGGTGGTTTGTCATACAGGCCGTACTGTCCACATACAAATGGAATGCATCAAGTTGAGCTTCATGGAGCTTTATGAATGAACAGTATAAAGCAATAGTATACGAGAGAGAGGAGAGGTGTGGACAAGCTGAATGTTAAAAAGTACATAACAGTAACAAACTGAACAAATATAAATACTGTATACAGTGTAATAAATCTTGCATGTTCGTCCTGAGCACAGGAGTCAAAGTAATCAAAGTAAAGCCAATGTTAATGGATATAATATGTTTATGGGTTGCATTTAGACTGCCTGTGGTAACATATTCAGACCACAGTAACCACAGGTATCGACATGGGGGTTGTTTTTCCTCTGTATCTCTCAGTACTGTACAGTATGTACAGTACAGCATTTATCACTGCTACTAGCCTACTACACTTTTTTTGAGGCTGAGAAGGGATGTCTATTTGCACAAGAGGAAAATACTTACGATGGTTAATGCACAGTCCTTTTGGTAACCATGACAGCCCTTAAAAGGTATTCCAAGGATAGAATGGAATGTATATAAAAACAATTGCAAATAAATACTATTTGGATGTGTGTATTCAGTGCAAGGCCTTCGAATAATCATAATCAAAGTGCTATTTAAAGCATCCACTTGTACCTGCTGTTTTAATAATGGTTGTCCGTTAAATGTGGTTGAATAATTTAGATGCATGCACACACTTTGAGAATATAGGGGAAAAATTAGATTGGCCCTATTTGAGCTAAACTCATCACACACATAATTATAAGGCATATACGTATAAGAGTACAAAGAGAAAAAAAATTAAACAGCTGTGGAACAGGAAACCTTCGGTACAGTTATATGATAAAACTAATTGTCTCTTATTTAGAGCAAATAGAAGCCATAAAGAAAGTTTTCTATTGTCCTGGAAAAAAAAATTATTTGATTGTATAGAACAGATACAGTAAAAATAGAAATCCTGATATTTCAAATATAACAAATATACTACATGCATACTTGGAATGCATGTCTACAGCAACATTATTACTAGTTTTTTGAGGAAAAATGCACAAAGAAGGTCACAAATTGGATTTTTTGATTAAACACAAAAAGAGGTAATCTGTTTACTTTTTAAAATTATTACACTTGTACTTTTAATACAAAAGTGCAAAAACATTGAAATGTCTACTTGACACATAGTAATATTTATGATGTACAAAGTGCAGTACCATGAACATTGTACATCATAACAATTCAATTTTCTTGTTTCATCAAAACCCACAGAGTGCACACACTGTATGTACAACGACATGATGCTATTCTGCAGTTAGCAGCCTTTAAATCTCATTTAGGTACCAATGGCTGCACACTCAATACCCCTATCAATCTAACACCATCACACGTTCTCACCCTTCTCCAATGAAAATCATGACCTGTGACATTTACAAAAGGCCACTGATGGTCTCCAGTGGCTGAATCTCTGACCCCTTAGCCCAGGGACATTGACTTATGTTTGGTGGATCCCCAGTGAGTCAGACTGGTGGAGTAATAAGGTCATGCCTAAAGGTCAGGCATCAAATGTCCACCTCGTCAGGGCGTGGTCAGTAGTGCTTTGATGCCATCGGGCTTCTTCCAGTCACTCTAAAACACAGAAAAGCAGACAGAATCTGGAATGTGGGTGCAAGGCAGCACTGGGTTACATAAGAGAACGTGACAGGCTTTTATCTTCAGGAAGCAAGGTAGAACAAGGGAAAGAGGTAGAGACAGAGAGAGGTGATGTAAAGGGGAGGGGGAGGCTGCCATGCTATTTTTGAGACACTTGATTCAAGGCTCTTCCCTTTCTCTCTCTCTCTCTCTCTCTCTCTTTCTCTCCCTATCTTTTGCTCTGCAATATTACATGGAGGCTTAGAAACAGAAGCCAGTTAACTGTGCACTAGTGACTACTCAGCTGTTTTGCTTTGTTGGGACCACAACTCATTGTGTTTTATTGCAATTTTCACACACCCTTCAGTATGCCCCATGCAATTATAGTTTTAGTATTAATGCACAGGAAGCTGTTGCACCCATCACATTTATTATAGCAATACAGTACATTTTGCAGTGTAGATGCAGGTATGTGTGTCAGTATCATTGATCATGATACTAAGATATTAATGCCTGATTTACTAATGCTTTAATGCAGTTGAAAATCTACGTGAAGCCAGTCTTAAAAGATTAAAATTAGAGAAGGTGCACTGCTAATCATGTAAATGTCTGCATGTAGGAAAAAATATACAATAAAAAAACAATATTTAAATGCATTACAGTAGTTCTTGTTTATAACTCTATTAATCAAAATCAATGTGAAACTCAGAACTTAAAATCTTGGTAATCAATAACGCCATTCTTTCAAGTCATTGGGTAATTTTTTGAAAGCTTCGGTTAATGATTGAACTTAAGTGGTTATCCCAATAAATATGATATCGATTATATGCATTGGGGCATTAAACATTTAAAAGATCTTGATGTGATGCAAGAAAATAGACAGACTCATTGTCTATACCGCTCTAGGTTTGCAGGGGGGCCTAAAGCCTGTCCCAAAAGATTTAAGGCACAAGGCAGGGTGGCAATCTATCGCAGGGCACACATACACATCAATGAGCCAAATCTGAATATGCGAGAAAATGAAGTACCCGGAAGAAACCCCACCAAGCGCAGGGAGAACATGCAAACTTCATGCACTCAGACCCAGGACGGGTATTGAACCCAGAACCTGGAGGTGCAATGTGACCTCTATTAACCATTAAGCCACTGTGCCACCCATGTAGGATGTCCTGCTATAAAAATGATCATTTTATGGTATAAAAGAATTATTTGATAGACAGTTGGGGACTTAGACTTATAACTTTTCACATACTTGAATTTAGCTGGATTGCAAGATAGGACACTGAAACAGCATTTTTAAAAATAAAAAATAATGAAAAAGTTCTAATGCACACCCACGGGAAAACTAACATGTAGCAAGGAAAGATCTGAGTCTTTACTGTCTACACCGCCTTATCCTGTGTACAGTATTGCAAGGGGCCTGGAGCCAATTGCAGGGGATTTAGGGCATGAGGCAGGGTACACCCTGGACAGGATGCCAATCCACACACATTCTTGTACCAGGAGGAAACTCCTGAAGAAAATTGAACCTGGTCAGGAATCGAACCTGGACCCTGGATCTGCCTAGATCTGAGTCCTGAATGATGAAATTAATTCAGATGCAGAGAATAGAGGACCGCAGACGTTAAAAAATAAGAGGTGTCTCTACAATTCCTTGATGATTTATGTAGTGTGATGGCACAAAAATACACCCTTAAAATAAACATCACTGTTTAAGGTACAAAAATGTATCAGGCATTTTTGATAAAAGTATCTATCAAAAAGGTTTTTTTCCATCTATAGCTTGGAAATTACAATCAATAAAATACAGGAGGGTAGTTGAACAAGATTATTTTTAAGCTACATTTAAATATATAAAACTGCCTATATTTTTTCAGTGCTATTAATGGTGCATTACCATATACCCTACACTTTTAAAACAAATGAATCACTAACCACTGACTCTGGGGCATGCACTTTAAAAGCTATTTGAGATTTATTTATTTTTTTTAGATCCATACAGAAGCCAAATAATTGCTATCTTATTGAGAGCATGTTTTCTTTCCCCCACTTTTACACAGTTAAAGCTGCACAAACATTAATCTTGGGATTGCATTTAGGAAAATACAGAATTCCCAACTGTCATGAATGCAGCATTAATTATTCTGTCAATCTTTAATAGACAGTGATATATGAAACCTAGATGATTCATAAAGCTTTTTCCCAGTATCCTGCTTTTGCAAAATAAAAGTAGTAGTACAGTATGTAAAATCTTCATAAATAATTAATAACTAGTAATATTACGGCAGCAAATTTATTCTTACGCTTTTTAGTCAGTGTGCTCAGCCTAAATTATTCATTCCAATTCAGATCTGTTGGGTAGGATTTGGTGCAACTGTGGTACTGAAAGTTCTTTTTTATGCAATGCTTGCAATAGCTTTACTTATATTCACTTATTAGTACTGGAAATGACTTACTTGAGCTTAAAGAAGTTACAGAAAATGACAACAACATTGTTATCATATGTTATTTATCACACACATTATTTTGATGCCAGATCAGGTTCATTTTGAAACATGTTTGTGAGTGGAAAAGCATATTAGTTGGTGATTTTTGTAAATAGGGTCAAAATTGCGTTTTAAAACAATTAATTACAATTTAAATTAATCAAATCTATTCAAATATATTTCTACCAGTGAAGAAGAAGTCTCTATAATATACAGCACCATGTCTTTATATGTGAGAATGATTCAGGCTTATGGTAAAAAGCTAACTATGTCATAAAAGTGTGCTTAAATAGAGAAAAGTTTTTTATTTTATGTACAATCAAAATATAAATAAATATAGCAAAGGCCGGGATTATAAGACTTGTGTAATGTATAATGACCACATCAGGCAGGTAATAATAAGGTTGTATTGCAGATCCTGCAAGTAAAATATGTGTGTACATCTGATTGACCAGACAAAGACCTCGAAACACAAGAAAAAACAAGACTCCTTTTTTTCTAGAGTCTAAACTCTATTGTAATTTTGAGAGCTTTCAGGTCTTTTGGTGTGCTTTTTGAAATGTAGTTGGGGTGGAAAAGAACTGGCAACCCTGTTTGTGCAAATCAGTAGAAGAGATTAATTGTAAAGACACACAGAAAATACAGTAAATAGTATAAATTTAGTAAGTATAGAAAATATAGTGATGTCTGAGCCTTATGGAGCTACATGCAATTTACATGTTTATAAAAAAGAATAATGCATACTGTATACTGTATCTTAAATGCCTGATTAGTACTGTTGGAACCTGTATAGTGTAGTCAGGAAGGTGTGATGGGTGATCTGTGGTCTTGCTGCACTGAGTTTAGCCTGAGAGGTTGAATCAGTATGTAGTGGTTTGTCTTACTGTAAGTTTCCATGCGTGGGACTTAGTGTAGGAGGCTTGCACAAGGCCTATACTCTCTTCACCTGTAAAGCAAGAAAGGACACACTAAAAAAAATTATAATAATAAATTTATGTGTGTATACATACAATGCTGTGTATATACTGTACTATTTTCAACATACCTCAAAAATCAACAAATAAATAACATAAGAGAATAATATTTGCATGCTTAACATGACAAACCAGTTTTCAGATGGAAACTAAAAAACCTAATGTACTGTATCATCCTGGGGTTTACAGGAAAAAAAAAGCATTTACGACAAAGTTACCAGAAGAACTCATATGCTCCAGCATGCACAGTAAAACCTAACAGCAGTTTTACTTACAAAACGACTAAGGAACATACAGAAAATGTCATAAAAAGGATACTTTGAAAACATTTATAACTTCTATAAAGGTCACTAAGGAGAGATCAACTAAACATAGTCAATTTTTGGTGTAAAAACTCTTTGATGAAAATAATCAATAGTGTTAGATAAAGATTTGTGCAGTTTTATAAGTAAAACAGCTGGAGGTTTTATTAAGTGTGCTGGATAATATGCCAGAGTTCTTCTGGTAACTGTTCACACTCACTTCTTTCCATTTTCAAACAGACCTCAGGTGTCTACTTTAGGTTTTATTGTTTCAATCTGAATCATGGTCTGTCAAGTTATATGTTGCTTTCCTTACAGGCATGCAGAAATTCTTCTGTAATGTTATTCATTTTATATTTTTGAGGTATGTTTGAAAATAATGAATGGATTTTTATATTAATAATAGGGTGTCTAGGACTTTTGCATACTGTAGTACTGTATATTAGGGCTGTCAATATTGATGTGTTAACATGTGGTCAATATAGAAATTTAACCCATTACTATTTTTAAACGCAAAAAAGTTTGACCCTAAGTTTGACCTTATAATTGCACAGTTAATGCAGTTAATAAGATGACAGAGGAAACATCACCTGGTGTGCTGAACGGCAAACTTCCTTATAAAAAGCTTCTAGATGTAAGTTTGGATAAAACCAAAGTCGTGTGCTCGAGCTTAAAACTATTTTTACAAGCATACCTTAAATATAAGATCTGGTTTGGTGACTGGCGGCTAAAGGTTGATTTTTGGCCTTGCTGTCAGTAGACTGCCATTCTACCCAGCCACTGCATGCAATGCTGGTCCTATTTGAGGGATTTTAATTTAATATATATTAAATGTTAATGTTTGAGATATTATAAAACTGCGTAATCTGTTTCGTCCTACCAGTGTCATGCATGCATCCTCTTACCATGTCATGCATTTCTTTATTTCAACATTGCATGTTTATAATAAAAGTACATCTGAGTTTTTTTTTATTTTGATTAATCGTGATTATTCACAGACTATGACTGTGATTAACTAGATTCAAATTTTTATATTTATATTATGTTTATTCAATTATTATAACAATAATTTAAAGTAATCTTTTACAGTGGATTAATTATAGAGTCAGCCCCCCAAAATTTATACAACTGTAGAACTTGTATAATTTTATAATAATATAATATACAGCGTACTTTTTTTCTTTTTCTGAAATGTCTAGAGGTCAGTATTTGATCACCCTGTGATTTTGCAAGTTCTCTTACTTAGAAATCATGAAGGGGTCTACAATTTTCAGCATAGGTGCATTTCCACTGTGAGAGACAGAATCTAAAAAGAAAAATCCGGAAATTACATTGTATGATTTTTTAACAATTTATTTGTGAATTACTGTGTCAAATAAGTATTTGATCCCTTGTTCATCAGCCAGATTTCTGACCCTCAAAGACCTGTTATTTTGCTTTTAAATATTCCATATGCTTCTTTTGGAGCCAGTCCTTGGTTTTCCTGGCTGTGTGCTTTAGGTCATTGTC
The DNA here is from genome assembly GCF_024256425.1 of Clarias gariepinus. Lineage (NCBI taxonomy): Eukaryota > Metazoa > Chordata > Actinopteri > Siluriformes > Clariidae > Clarias > Clarias gariepinus. The sequence goes on from NC_071102.1 coordinate 7,663,335, forward strand.
ATGTTGGAAGACCCAGCCACGACCCATCTTTAATACTCTGACTGAGGGAAGGAGGTCTTTGCCCATATATATATATATATATATAGCAAATCCACTCACTTAAAGGCCACTAGTCTCACTTTGTTGCCTCATTAGTTAATTTATAAATGATCTTTTACAATACCTGTTGTTATATAAAATGGCTACTGGAATTTAAAATTGTGAAGTTACCTAGTAACTTTGGTGGTACATGTAATGAAAAATAAAACATTTTCTACACTCCTATGTTTTTTTCTGAATATTAATTATTTGAAAGGCTGGTATCTCCAGATTTCTGATACTAAACGTTGCTTTGAGTAAAACAAACAAACAAACAAACAAACAATCATGGCAATATGTTACTTGAATTTTTCTTTCATATGTTACCCCAGATGCCATATCCTGTTCTGACAGATTGTGTCTTGTGTTCTGTTGTTGTTCTTTACATACCATGCCTGGTCATGATCATTATAGCTGTCATAATGTTAAATTCTATGACAGCTTAGATAGTATACTATTTTTTAAAAAACATTTGTTTAATTGTTAAAACAGTTTACATTTTTAAAAACATATGGTAATTAGAGGCCAGTGAGAATGAGCTATGAAAGACATGAGCAGCATGGAATCAAACATTTGACATGTATGATACGCAGACAGAAATAAATGCAAGCTCATGATTTTAAGGTAGCAGGCGAGACAAAAAGCTAAGAAAAACTCAGAACCCAAAATCTGCCAAAACACAGGCCAAGCTGGTTAATATTATAGGAAATTACAAATATTTCTTAACTGTCTACCATTCTGGCTAGCTCAGCCTGTATTTCGGTAGCTTGTCAGACCATGTCAGATTTTTATGTACATTTAAAACATTAAATAAATTTAAATTGAATTTAATGATCATTCTTTTATTCACTCAGAACAGCAGACAAAGAAAAAGAGCTAGTCATGTTTTAAGGATCCAGAGTGCTGAAGCCTGGTATAGATGGCATCGTGCCTGTATCATCATGCCAGTCGGAATTTATATTTAGAAACATGTAAATTTAGAACCATTATCAGATATCATGTTTTAATATAAATGCGTTTGGATTTCAGATCGTAAACCTGATAACGGCATTCAATATGTGAATTTCGAAATCATTTACGATATTTCATTTTAAGGCATTGTCTTTTGTGTAAGGGATTACTGTTCGAAAAGAAGTATTTGCAAAGTAAAGATACTACAAGAGAATAGATATATTTTTTATATTTAACCCAAGAAATGGTTGTAACAGCAGTAGCAGTACATCACTGTTAGGTGATGAATGTTTCCTTGAGAAGCTCGGGAGCTCATGGAAAGAGCTATAAATCAATAACTACTGTAATGTGCCAGCTGCTGTTAGTTCCTGTGTGTGTTTACAGCCAGAGCTATGGACTGTCGACTATCTGAAACTGTGGAGCATCTTGTACCTACTACTTTCTCCAAAAACAGTATTTCTCTGGCTTAATGCTTCTGACCAGTACTTATACCGGCGCTGATGTGCTAACTGTATCTCACGCTGATGCGCTTTTACGCATGACTCACCCTGTTTTAAACTTACAAAGAGATTAAGGTTAGGATTTCTTGTGCTCTTTTACAACTTGTCATATAAAATGCAAAAAAATAAAATAAATGAATAAATCCTGCAATCAAGTTTAGAAATGTGCTTGCTGTTTTTTTTCTGAAACCTGTACACATGAGTAGGGTGGGATCAAATTCATTCTATCAGTGCTGCATCAGCTGTACAAGTTATGTGATACTAGCTTATTCGAGCTCTATTAAAAGCACTGACCTAATTTTTTTTTACCTGTTCAAAGCTAGGAATTATTGAAGGATGTGTGATATTATACAGTATATACCTGTATTTGTCCATATATTTAATCTTTTATATTCTTTACATTTAATTTTATAAAGTGTATACAGTATAAGCCTAAAAATATGTGGACACCTTATTATGATACTCGTATAATTAGGTGGAACGAAGGGGCCCAAGCCTTGTTTTTTAGTAAGGCAATCTCTCTGTGCTCTAGGTCAGCTCAATAGGGACATGGTTTGTTATGGTAGGTGTAGAGGAACTTGAGTTGTCTCAAAAGAACCCTGACCTCAACCCCACTGGAATTAATCATAAGGCTAATTGTGTACCAGGCCTTCAGGCATTCTTGCCTGACATGACTGTCTCATCTTAATAATGCTCTTGTGGCTACTGTAAATTGGCTGAAATGACAAAACCTATAGCCACATTAAAAAAATCTAGGGAAGCCCTTTCTAAAGAACACCTTTGGTATGATAGCCAGGTGTCCATATCCTTTTGGCCATATTTTGTACCTCATACTGTACCTAAAATGTACATATAAGTTTCTCAAATAATAAACTATAATATTGATTAATGAATCATGAGGTAAAAGAATAAGACATCAATGCAATCTAATTACCATCCTAATTTTCAGTTTATTCACTTGTTTAGTAAAATCTTGATCTTTTGTTGTATCCCATACTGTATGTAAACCATGTATACCAATGGCACTAAACATGAATATTAAATAATATCAATGTGAACTGTTTCTTAAATTAAAAGGAATAAAAAAAAAATTAATCTCTTTTTTGATAAATGCAGGATTTCTAAGCATATGTTTTTCATTTGTCTCCTCTTCATCTTTCTCTGTCCTCCAGTGGGTGGCGTTCGCCTCTCTGTTCTTCATCCTGGTGTCCATAACCACATTCTGCCTGGAGACACACGAGGCCTTCAACCCCATTATCAACCGCACGGACGTTGATCCACAGGACAACAACATCACACGAGTCTATCAGGAGACTGAGACAGAGGTCTATCTCACTTACATCGAGGGCGTGTGCGTGGTATGGTTTACCTTCGAGTTCCTCATGCGCATTACGTTCTGTCCTGACAAAAAGAAGTTCATCAAAAATACCCTCAACATTATTGATTTCGTGGCCATCCTGCCTTTTTACTTAGAGGTGGGTCTGAGCGGCCTGTCCTCCAAGGAGGCTAAGGATGTGCTAGGGTTTCTGCGAGTAGTCCGATTTGTGCGCATCCTCCGAATCTTTAAACTGACACGCCATTTTGTGGGTCTGCGTGTGCTTGGGCATACACTTCGTGCCAGCACTAATGAGTTCCTCCTTCTTATCATCTTTCTTGCCCTTGGAGTGCTCATCTTTGCCACCATGATCTACTATGCTGAGCGTATCGGAGCCAAACCTAATGACCCCCGCGCCAGTGAGCACACGCACTTCAAAAACATCCCCATCGGATTTTGGTGGGCTGTGGTCACCATGACTACTCTGGGTTATGGAGACATGTATCCACAAACATGGTCAGGCATGCTGGTGGGTGCACTGTGTGCCCTGGCTGGCGTGCTCACCATTGCCATGCCTGTCCCAGTCATCGTCAATAACTTTGGGATGTACTACTCACTGGCTATGGCAAAGCAAAAACTACCAAAGAAAAAGAACAAGCACATCCCACGTGCCCCACAGCTGGGCTCGCCAAATTTCTGTAAGTCAGGCACGAACTCGCCCCACCACAGCACACAGAGTGACACATGCCCGCTGGCTGCCCAGGACGAGGTTTTAGAAATGAACCGAGCAGGTAGGAAACCCTTCAGTGGCATGACCATCTGAATGCACGAAAAGAGACTAAAAACTCCTAGCCTGAGAATGAGACTGAACCCTCTGTTTCCTTCCCTTCTGCCCCACTGACTTCTTTACTGTTCTCTCAGCTTGACTCCTAAATGCAACATTTCTTACTTTCCAGACAAGCAAGCAACTTCAGCATATTAACCTCCAGAGGCATAAATAAATCCATTCAGCATTTTTTTCCCATTCTGTTGCACACACATACACACACAGTGCCATCAAAAGTCTTGCGCCACACCACACACTTTTCTAACACCGGATGTTTTTCTACTCTAAAACATATTAAGGTGAACTGCATTTAAAAAAAAATAATCATAGCATGCTCATTCCACACTATTACAGTATGAACCCATGCTATACCTATCTAACACTTAGGTCTTTATGTGCTTTATGTGTTTTACGTAAACCTGTAAGTTTTTATGTAGATTCTATAAGCTACACAATTAGAACATAAAGTGTTATATGTAGTTTGTAGTTGCACATAGACTTATGAAGCTGTAACTATATATTAATAGGCAGAAAAGTCTTAAGGCACATACTTTAGACCTACAGTACTACTTTAGACATACGTGATTAAATAACATAGACTTTATAATAAAAATTATATAGGATTATTATGGTGTTTTATATTAGGAAAAATACTCCATACAGTGTTTCCTAATACTAAGAAAAGCTCAACAAACTTACTGATTATTAAAAGGATGATTATTAAAAGAATGAGGCAAATGTGTAAAATGTGTAGATCATGTATTGGGCATTTAAATCCACAATAGCCGTGGAGATTTTTGAATCAGAGAGACAGGAAAGAGAAAATGCGTCATTTAAATTCCTTAAAAAAAAAAAAAAGATACATTTGTGCTATGCAAATATATTTGGAAATGTTTATGCACATATTTTCTCTGTATAGGGAAACACTGACACTAATTCTTTAGTACAAAACTGCTGGTTGTATAGTTTACAGTCTGTTAATTATACTCCCATTCCAATTCCCTTCTCTTAATATCAAGCAGTCACACTAATGCTACTCTGGTCATTATGAAAATTCTGCCCCTTGACATGAATAAGTAGCTTGAAATGAGCACAAGAGCAGATAAGTGCTTCCACTGGTAGTACTTAGAGACTGTCCACTTTCAAAAGGGAGAGGAAGATAGTGAGAGGTCGAGAGAAAGAAAGACTGAATTGTTTCATTAGTGTGTAATTGAGAGTCGCTCTCCTTCTGTGTACTCAGGAAGAGAGGATAATAATGCTCCATATGAACACATATACAGTAGACAGGAGTATTGTGCACACCCATAATATACATACAATTTGTACACCTGTGCTCACAGATGCTGTCCCTCTTAGATACACAACATTCTGCAAATATACACAGCAACATAAATTCCACATTGGCACACACTCTTGTTGTTATATACTGCAGCAGGTCCAGCTGCATGTACTTAGGTTACACATAATACAAGAAGAAAAAATACATTTAATTTTAATTATGTAAGAAAACAGTGCAAGTTATTTCTATCATGATATCTGCTAAGCAGAGTAGTCTAACTCAACGGGATTCATGTGCCCCTTTTAAATCCTTTCATTTGATTATATTGTAAGTGGTTAGAGTGGAGTATATTAATTGAACCGCACATATATGCTGCTACACATATACAGTATTTCACTGGCAAAGCTTATTTTCGCATTCGCAGTCTCACCCACGTAGGTATAAGAAAAAACAGTTGAAACTATTTTCAACCTCTGCATGGACTTACATCTCTTGTCTGTCAACCAGTGAAGATCTTTGCAGGTAACTGAAGCTTGTAGGTAATAATTTATATGCATATAAGTGCATAGTATAGGTTATAAACATGTAGCAATGGTTTTTGTCTTTAATATAATGGAATATAAGGAATGGTAGAAGAATGTATGTGGATATATGTTGTATTCTTATAGCTGTGATGAAGTGGAGCCATGACAGGTGCTGTACTCAATGAATAAGGATACCACTATTAGAAAAGGGTGCAGGAAGAGAAATGAGTCATAACCATGTGTGTGTGTGTGTGTGTGTGTGTGTTTGTGTGTTTGTGTGTGAGTGTGACAGAATGAAAAGGAGATTACAGCAGCATAAAAATAATCCAGTCTACTTTAGCTGTTTACACGTCCTCCCATCTGGTTAAATAGCAACAGTATTAATACTTTGAACTCCGATGTTTATTTTTCTTTTTAAAAATGAATATGATTAAATTGTAATAACTCTGACTCAGCTGACTCAGAAGTGGTATTCAGTAGTGGTATACAAATAATAGTTTTCATTCTTTTCTCCTCACCCTCCCTTTTTCATTTGATGTCTTGTTTATTGCCTTCTACCACTTTTTTTTTAAAATATGGTACTGGAGCATGTTGCCATGGTGACAGTGTCCGAGCAACCACAAAATAGAAATCGGGCTCTGCATCGCGCCGCAGTCATTCAGCTCAACTCGCAGAACTCCTGCAGAAAACACACACAGACACACTAGCAGAGATGGTTACAAATCAAACATATGTTTTTAGTGGAATCCAGTCTTACTCAATCAACAACATGAATCTTTAGGTTTATGAAAAAATTATAAATTAACTTATATTCTGAAGCCCACAATGAACACTTTTTGTTTGTATTTTTAATAATGTAGTGGCTAAAGCCTCATTCGCTCTTGTTGTTTCATTGCTTGCTTCATCTAGGATTGCCTTTCCAATCTGTGTGTAGACACATAAGGCAGAGACGCCTGGCTAATCAGTTCGAGCCGCTTGACTCTGGGCACAGTACCATGAGAAATAGCAAAGATGGACAGATGGCACCTGTCAGACTGGCACCAAACAGGAAAACAGATGCAAAGCCAGCATGAACCTACGCATACATTTCTTTTTTTTTCCAAGGTTGATGTACAAGTTGTTGCACACACACACACACACACACACACACACACACACACACACACACACACATATATATATGTACACGCACAAACAGGAACCCTGCCGATAAATAGCTCACCTTTCCGCTACAAGCTCTCCCATGGAGTGCACGCACACACACACACACACACACACACACACAAACACAAGTGATGGAGCTTAGTTAAGACAGTGGTCTGTTTCGTTTGGGTAGTCATTTATGTCTGTAACACACCCCTGGACTGTTCAAATTCATTAACATCCAAGATAGAATGTACTACATAATTATTCACACCCAACAGTATGCTTTCAAATACCTTTTTCGATGCTTTAACTTGCCTACTTGTTTGTAATTGACTTTCCCCTTTTGTCACTTGCTTTGATTTTATGCCATTACAATATTATCATAATACTGTGCATTATTGTTTTTTTCTTTTACTCATCCATCCATATGTGAAAGTAAAACATGGCTTGGCTGTAATCAGTCAAACCAGAAGTTATGCTCAGGGATCATGTGCATACCTAATGAAATCTGCATGTCAATGTTGGCAAAGTTAAAACATAGAAAAGTCAAATGAACATGTAGCTACAACAAGATCTGTGGACTTGCTGTCCCTGTTGTGGTGCCTTTTTGCTCTAACTGGTCTACCTGAGAGTCTTATTTAGTATCCTGCAGATGCTTTTATCAAGGGACAACTGCCTTCATACTGACAGATGTCTGGATATAAAAAAACATATAGCGTATGTGGGTCATTTAAGAATTTCTCACTGCATTCATGTCATACGGGACTAACTGCACGTAGCACGTTCTAACAGAAAAATCACATTGAGTGGTCATTTTGGGAGCCCAAAATTAAATCAAGTGAATACATGCCATGCATACAGGGAGAAAAAAAGTCTTATATGGTTGTTGTGTACTGCATGTTTAAAAAAATTGCTTACTTGACTCAGTTCTGTTAAAAGACAGGAGTGTTTGATATTACCTGCGATGATAGAAAGGCTGCAGTCTCACTCTTTATTCCAGTTAAATATATCTAAAGTTGAATAGATCTGATTTAACTGATTTAACCTGTGATAGTATGCAAACAGAACTGAGTTAGGAGGACATGCAGGAATGTTTAAAATTAACAAAGCTGTCTGCTAAAGCTTGTTAATATAAAACCACCTGTATAATCAGAGCGGTTAAATTAGAACTGGTAATTTTTTAAAGTTTAATTCTGAGACTGTGCAGTAAATGTACTGTTATGTGCCATCTCAGAGCAGAAAAAGTGAAGTAGAAGTAGGGCAGTCCCATCTGAGCCCCAGCACGGCTGCTCTCTGCCACAGCTTTGCTTTAGTTATCCTTCTTTTATATGTAAATAACAAAGTCTTGGTGTGCTGTGGGACTACAAGCTCTGGATTTTTGTATGCGTATTTATAACAATCAGAGCTGGCTGGTATGAAAAGGCAGATAGAGAGCTTATTTAAGGGGAAAATTATTATCATTATTATTATTATTATTATTATTATTATTATTTTGTGCATGTGTAATTTTCACATCATTTTATTTGCTGTTAATGTAAAGTCTATTGTTTTTACTTAATGGAACTCAGCACAACAGAACCACTAGTGACTAAGCGACTATACACATAATGGTATGAAATAGAGGCTGCGACTGATTTCTTTCTAGCCAAGAGTGCTGACTTACAGAGGTGTCAAATGCTTATACAGTCTCTGCTAAATTTGCTGGTCAGTAAAGGTGATTTTTTCAGAAGCCAGTTTTGCTTTCACATCAGATATCAATATTGGTTGAAAAGACAATGTAAATGAAAGGAAGTACAAATTACACAAAGGAACAAATAAGGGAGGTGTAACTTATTCACAACTTGATCGGCAGAGCTGGCTAATGGTAAGCATTTTACACATGACATGATTATTTAGATTTTCAGTTTAAGTTGATAATTTGTCTTTTAGTGAGTGCTTTTATGTGTATAAGTAAAAATAAAAGTATTAACCAAAGGTTTAGTGCTGCTGGAGCTCACCAGAATGATGCTCCACCATTTTTTTTTTCTTTAAGTCAGCAGAAATGAATCCTTACATAAGTAAGTTATCTCTTTATATAGGAAAATAAATATTTTTTACTGCCTTCTTATTTTTGTTAGTCAGCATTAGCTAGCAACAACCTGTATGCAGCATTAGCTTATTATTATTATTATTAATTTTTTTAATAAGCTAATGCTGACTAACAAAAGCTAAAGCTGGCTAACCAAAAAAAAAGCTAATGCTGACTAACAAAAATAAGCTAATGCTGACTAACAAAAGCAAAAGCTGACTAACAAAAGCTAATGCTGACTAACAAAAAAAAGCTAATGCTGACTAACAAAAATAAGCTAATGCTGGCTAACAAATGCTAATACTGACTAACAAAAATAAGCTAATGCTGACTAACAAAAATAAGCTAATGCTGACTAACAAAAGCTAATGCTAACTAACAAAAATAAGCTAATGCTGGCTAACAAAAGCTAAAACTGAATAACAAAAATAAGCTAATGCTGACTAACAAAAATAAGCTAATGCTGGCTAACAAAAGCTAATACTGACTAACAAAAATAAGCTAATGCTGACTAACAAAAATAAGCTAATGCTGGCTAACAAAAGCTAATACTGACTAACAAAAATAAGCTAATGCTGACTAACAAAAATAAGCTAATGCTGACTAACAAAAATAAGCTAATGCTGACTAACAATGCTAATACTGACTAACAAAAATAATAAGGCAGTAGAATTTTTATTTGATTTTTCTATAATAGCTAATAAAGCTGTTAAGAGGGGCACTGGTGGCTCAGTGGTAGGTGTTTCGCCTGCCATGCGGAAGGCCCGGGTTCGATTCCCAACCAGTGCTTAAAACCCCAGCCACTGGCTACAGTGCCGGTCCCAAGCCCGGATAAAAATGGGAGGGTTGCGTCAGGAAGGGCATCCGGCGTAAAACCTGTGCCAAGTTGTAGTGCGGACTGGGTATTTCGCTGTGGCGACCCCTTGCCGGGAGCAGCCCAAAGACCAACAACAACAGCTATTAAAGCTGTTTTATTAGCAATAAAAAAATATGGTAGGTGTTAGTCTTATGATAGGCGTTTCCATGTGCATATTCTCTAGTAACAGGCATGCTCCACAAACATACAGCACCACAACTGGTAATGACCTATGACACCGTGCTAAAAGCTTAACCATACTGTTTTCATAATGGTAACATTGTACTAATTAATGGTAATTAATTTTAATTTCTTTATTATGACCTGCTGTCACTTATCATGCCATGAATACAGTTATTTGCTGTACCATGGGCATAGTTTAAATGTAATGCTGCATTACACATTATCTTGCCGCAGCATTTGTCAAATAATAAGATATGGCCTTTAAAAGAAATATACACACGCACACATGTACACGCACACTCTTCACCCACATGCCCACACACATTCACTGCAGATAAAAAGTTTCACACGAAATGTACTACACACTATTATACGTACACACACATTTGTGCATTGTGCATGTTTTCATGCCATGCATTTTGGTATCAGCACATTTGGAATCTATATTTTTAGACTGAGGAAGGCACATAAAGTGCAAGTAAGTGACAAACACAATAAAGCAGCACGAGGAATGCCTTAATTGTGTGTGTGGAGCTATTCTAAAGATGACTCACACCCCAGTTCCCTCTTTCCACCTCATGCCTTCATCTGAGCAGCTTTGCGTCATTTCCCAGCACTTCCTTGGTGTGTGTGTGTGTGTGTGTGTGTGTGTGTAAATCTGCGTGTGAGTTGACAATGTTGATGGACTCTTATCTGAAATGTGAAAACAACTGTATGCTAGAGGGTTTCTGCTGAATGGATGGCATGTTTAATAAGGTGTAATCAAGATCTCCGGTTTTCTCTACCCACAGTCTAAAGACATGCAGATTAGGCTAATTGGCGTTTCCAAATTACCTGTAGTGTGTGAATGTTGACAGGAGGTGCACCAACAAGAATAACATTGCCATAAGTTAATTCCATCAACTGATCATAAGAAAACAGAATTTCTTTAACATTACCGAACAGGCTGTAAAGGTCTCTTATCAATGAGTCTTAAACTGTTGCATCTTGACTACAGCTGTTTTATGGGTGACCTTAACAAATGTTGCGAGGAACATTTACCATTAATGTGCAACATAAACTTCCTGCAAATTCTTTGCAACAGCTTTTTGGCAGTGCTCTGCCTTCTTGCCTTGTTGTGATCAATGAGGCATAAATTTGTCAAAGTGCTGGATGCCAAAGAGTGCACAGATAAACAGGCTGGTTGTCATGCAGCATTTCTATAAATTCCTCTTCGGTGTGAAACTAATTGTCTTCTGACTTTCTATGTTTAGCCCTTGCCAAACATTACTTACTGAAAGCTAATGAGACTCAGGCATGCAAATATTACATTGTAATATAGGAAATTTATTGTGCTAAGTTTAATGTGGCTTACTTTATAACACATTAGATTGCTTTTACGTAGTATGTAAAGAAATTAAATATTAAGAAAGATTGACTAAGGAAGTCCTTATTGATAGTACGTACATACTGACAATAAACTGCTCTGCTGATCTGAACTGAACTGTAGCTTTTTGTTTTGTTCTTTTTTCTTATTTTTTTTCACAGAGTATTTTTCAAACAGCCTGCAGCTGAGACCTTTCATGTTGCGAGTTACTATGAAGGATTTAGTTGAAACAGTTTAACATTTTCACTCACATACACAGAAAAAAGACAATCAAATCATATCTCTAAGAATTTTCATCCCTTATTGTCTATTGTACTGTATATGTTTGAGTCAGGTTGAACATAACTGGTAGACTGGTAGATTTGACAATAGAATGAGTGTGCTATTCTAATGCAGTTCACCGGTTCTTATATATATATATTTTTTTAAAAATCCACATACTATGCATGTTATTTTCACCTTTTCTTCAAACATACCCCCCAACCCTACAGCGGGCGCTGTCCTCCCTTCATTAACTTCCTTCTCCTACCTAACCCCTGCTATGAGGCATGCAACTCGTCAAGCATAGCCCTGCACCTGTATTCTCTCACATGTGCTTGTGTGTTCGAAGATCCCAAACTGAATGGCGAGGCGGCTAAGGCAGCGCTGGCCAACGAAGACTGTCCACACATAGACCAGGCCATTTCTCCCGAGGATGGACAGATTTTTAGCCCCTGCGAACCACGGGGGGAAACTCCATGTTTCCTTCTAAACATGACCGGCCGAGCCACACACCCTGGCGCCAGAGTGAGAAAAGGTACGTAGTAGCTACAGTATCTACATACACACAAACACATATTTACATAGATTACAGTTTTATTAGATACGCATAGTGAACAGAAAGCAAGAATGTTCATCCATGTTTCCAAAATTATACGGAAGCAGAGCACACTCATAACAGAGAGACAGTGAAAAAGCCTAAAAACACAATGCGGATCAATAGAATGTTCTATTAATATTATTCTTCTGATTCTTTTTATTATTATTTTACACATTATAGCATTACATGCACTCAGACATATACTGTTTTTGTAGCTATTTGAACTACAAAAACAATCTTTTCCACTTTTCACATCTAATCTACATTAATTCCATTAGATACTACCCTTTGGTTCACACTAACAAACGTACACTCTGTAACTAGCAGCATTCCATTTCTTTATACTCACTCAACAGGGGTTGCATTTTTAGCAACTGCAGCAAAAGACAGGATATTCTCAATTCTGAGAAAACTCATTTTGATGCAGTAAAGCAATTGGCTTGAATGATTCCTCGGACCACTGCTATGGTCATCAATGTGGTCTGACATTTCTTTAGTTACCAATTTACAACTACAGTATACTTCCTACCTTTAATTACTCCCCATTTAAGTGGTTACTACATTCTCACAAGTGACTACAAGTCACACAAACAAACTTCTGGCTTGCTAGTGTGAACGTAGGACAATGAACACAACATCTTGAACTTTTAGATCTCTAGCGCTACATAACTACATTGATTTCAGTCACTTCACTTTTCTAAACATGCAAGATTTTTCTTTTTTTTTTCTTCTCAGCACTGTCTTGCATTATGTTCGATCTCACTTTGACTCACATACAGCTGCCTCCTGGGGCCAACCTTAATCTTCCCTTTTTTCTGTTTTTTTCTTTGTCTTGTTATCTCTTCCACTTGCCCGTTTGCCCGTCTGTTCGTTTGTGTCTATGTTATTCCGACCATCTTTTCCTTCCTCTGATTGGCTAATAGCTGGAACATTCTCAGGGAGGGCAGGGGGGGAGCCGGCTGGTCCTACGCTAGGCTACCCGCTGTTGCAGCTAGGGTGGACACACAGCCAGGAGGATGGCCATGCCAGAGTCACCACCTGACTACCAGCCCCACTTGAATCACAAATAGCAAAGCCTTTTAGGACTAAGCATTAGTATCTACGAACACCCTCCATCCCGTGCAGCTTGAGAGTTCCCTGTCATATTTAAACAATATTTACATCAGTATAGGGAAATACCGCTTGTACACACTCACTCATCTGCAGCCAGCCTAAATGCAAGACTGTTTAGATGGGAATTTGTCAGCTTGTTAGCTTTCAGCTACAAAGCCAGAGGCAAGGTGTAGGTCATAGATGAACATCTTGAGTAAAAAAGCTTTTAGCAAGATCTTTTTATTCCTTGTAGCCGAACTGGAAATGGTCATATATCTATGTATAATATTCTAAACCGGGGCTACATAAGATCAATAAAAGTCGAACCAGAGTGTCATCAATAGCCAAGCAATAGCACTGTCTCTCTGTGTCTTGTGTCCGGCTCTGTGTGAGCATGCTCTGTTTAATTTCACATTTCCACATTTAGAAACACCATAAGAACAATCAACAGCAACAAACCACACACTCTTCTCCTACACACACGGTATATTTCGGTCTCAGTTTGCTGTTTAAAATGTGTTGAATGTGTTTGTAAGAGCTTTTGTTAGTGTGAAAGTATTTTTATGTGCATATGTAGGCATTGTGAACTAATGTGTTTGTGTGTGTGTGTGTATGTGTGTGTGTGTGTGAAAAAGAGAGCGAGAGAGAGAGTTCAAGTATTTTTAGATGTTTTATGGCGAGTTTTGTGTGATGCATGTTTTGGGCCAGTTAATGGGTGTCCCAGCATGCTTTGTCCTTCTGCTGCTAGGGCTGGTATTGGTTGGGAGGAAGAGGTCCTTTAAAGAGTATATAAACAGAAAAGATATAAAACAGGTAGTAATTAACAGGCAAATGATTTAAGTGTTGATATTAATGACAGCCATAATAGTCACTTCCTGTAACTTTTCGGGCATAAGCAGATCTTTCTGGGCAGTCGTAAGAGGAATTCAATACTACTTTTACCAAGGAATTGTTGGGCCATATCTACTAATGCTATGCAGCAGGTCTGCTTGATATTGCAGACAGTTTGTTATACAACACTGTGGATTTACTGCAACACTTATAGTGTATGGTGATTGAGGTACTCATTTACACATCCTTAATGGAGCACCTATTAAACTGACCATAACCATTACAGTGGCTATAATTAGGACTTCTCTCATGCCTAGTCCATACTAACACCAATAATGACATTTATAAATAGGTGTCTAACATAAAGGTGAAATACAGGACACAAGGGTGTGAATGCAGTAGATGCTTTCCTGAGGGAAATAGGCAAAATATAGGCAGGCAGTGTTAAATGGGGATAATAAGCACTCTGTGCCAAAATAGGTGAAGGTTAAGTATTAGGCCTACTGGAAACTAAAACACAACACACACACAACCTTTGCAATGCTTAAAAAAACAAACAAAAATACATCACGTTATGTATATCCACAGATCAGCCATTATACAGTATTAAAACTCAAAACATTAAGCCAAATATTGTGTGGGTTTCTGTTACTGGGACGTTAATGGCAGTTTGGGTACTATGGGTTGTGGGGTGTGGCCTCCATATATGTTGCAGGTTGGATAAGTGGTTTGCCTGCTAAGCCCCATACATGGCAGGCTGAAATGCTCTGGGTGTTCAGGCACCTTTCTATCATAGCCAGCATTTGCTTTTATGTGGGATCGGACCGGACAGGCTGGCCTTTGGTGCCCATGATCCTGTCACTAGTTTACTGGAATATAAACAGTTTGGACAAACCTTCTAATTCTATGGTCTTTCCTAATTTTTATTTCCTTCACACTGTAAAGCAATGCTGAAGGCATCAAAAATATGCAATAATTTTCTTTCAACAGTTGATACTGTTTGCTACTTATGCTCTGTAAATCCCTCATAACAGCTCTAACCTGGGATGCTGTTTGTTAATTGGTGATTTTTAAGGCTGGTAACTCTAAATGAACTTCTCCTCTGCAGCAAAGGTAACTCTAAATTAACACTAAATTAGGCAAACATTTGTACTGTAATTGGTAATCTGTTTCACCTGGCAGTCATCTGTGTGTACACAGACAACTAAATTAACGAGCAACACAGAACAGGTGACAAGCTAATCATATTGAGTGAAACAGGAATTTAAAATAAAATCACATGATGCAAAGGGATAAAATGTGAGTACATCAAAACAGACTTAAAAATGTGTTTTTAAAATTCACCTGTGTTAGTAAACCAGTTACCAGAGTAGCCTTTAGTAAATATGGCCTTCGATCACTTGTGAAGTTTTCAAATACCTCAAACATATTTGTAGCATTTCTCCTGCACCTTGTTCTCCAGTCCTCTATCCTACCCGATACCAGCCCAGACATTTTCTCTGTGCATGTCTGCTCTTTCTAACTGCATGAAACCTGACTGGTAAAACTATCCAAAGCAGCTGGCAACTCATCCAGATGTAAAGAAGAAAAAAAAAAAAAACTAAGAACAATGCTCCAGTCATTAGCATATTCATCTGCACTGGCAGCGTTAGAAAAAGTCCTGGTACATGGGCAGTATAGTCAATAAAGCTGGTCAAGTGGGTGCTGTTATCCTGTGTAAGTCCTGTGGTCAGCTTGTTCTTGCACAGAGTTCTTACATTATACTATGGGGAATGAATGAGTAATGTCCCATCTGTGTCTAGCTGCTAGAACTTTACAGTCATCCCTCCTTTCTCTTGTGACCTCCTAGCCTCTACTGTGTTGGTGTACTCTCTTCTTTTCTGTCCGTGTCCAAATTGGAGCTGTGCTTCTTTCTCTTGCTTTTTTTTTCTCTGTCTTAGTGGCTTTCTCGTCACTGCTGTTTGTCTTTCATGTGCATAGAGCTGTTAGGAAGGGAAAAAAAATGCAAATGTCAAAAGATGTTCTCAGGGAAAGTGTATAAACCAGGCTGCATATCCTAAACATATCTGATTAAATACATACTGTACTTGAGGTTTTTATTTGATCCTTCCCCTCTCCATTTTTTTTTGCACTGTAGCCCTGTTAAATTCACCAGCAGACACATGTACATCAACCCAGAACAAATTGTGTTTAAATTTAGTCAGTCAGTGGCAACTTGTAGCTAAAACTAGAGCCCAAGATGTTGAGTGGTTTTCTACCCATGCTGCAGCTCTTCTTTTTTTGTCTTTGCCTTTTCTATTTCTCAATCCACAATAATGTTCTAAGCTCCAAGTTCCCTTCCTTTTACTCCTTTTCACCTGCAAAATAGGGTTTCCACCTCCATCCAGTCTGACAGCAAAGCCCCCTGGCCTCCCCCCAAAAAACACTCCTGCATGCTACAGTCTCTTTCCGCTGTCCTGCGCAGTTGTCTTTCTACTGTTTCCTTCTTTCACTGTCTTTGTCCATTTCTACAAGTTTTTTTTTTTTAATCTGGATTGTCCAAGAATCCAATGCTGTCCCCCTCCCCTCCGTGAGAAGTCTCCTCACCTTATTTTTCCCTCCCAATCGTCCTCATTGTGTAAGCTGAGTTGAATGGCCGAGGCAGTGGCAGGATGACCCTGAGCAACCCCACCCTCCCCTGTATTCTCTACTACAGATTCCTGTAAAGACGAGACTGTCCTAGTTAAGTATATGCAGGCTGAAGCTCTCCGAGTGACCTGACCACGGGACCACAGCAACTCAGAGAGGAGAACTTTTTCTCTCCAACGTTTCTTGGCTCTGCAGTGGCTCGAAGTCACTTTCCAAAGGAGAAAAGTATTTAGGTTAAAAGGAAAGAGAAAAATCATGAGGATAATGGTACTTCATTTGAATATTTTCTTTACATACCGTGACTGCAAAATCTCTTGATTTTTTTGGTCTGATGACCCTCTCAGAACAGCAAGGGGTCTTTTTTGGACACTTTTTTAAGGACTTAAAGTGTGGACAATAATACATCAGCAATGAAGGCATGGGACAATCTGCTGTTGATTCAACAAAGAGTGGGATGACGTTATTAATCAACAGTCCATTATATCCACTAACACTTCTAATGGTATAATCTACAATGTCCTAAGCGACAGTTGTAGATGGCTTACATTTTAGCATGAGTTGCATGGTGGTATGTAAAAAAAAAAGAAAAAAATTGCTTACTGCTGTTATGAATATATGTATGAAAAAAACTATATTTTCTTTCTTGACTTTTTAAATACGCTTCATGTAGCCATGATTACAGGATGTTCAAAGAATGTACATTTCTTTGGCAGCGAAGTCTTCATGTTTCCATATTTTCATTTGTGCTACTAACAACATGCAAGCCAGGTCTGGTCATATTGACCTCAAAACCTGATTGAGAAGCAAATCATTGCTGAGGAGGACAAAAAGAAATGATTTTAGCAAGCTTTCTGTGTGGTCAATTCAGTCCTTTCATCTTGTTTCTGTTTGGCATGCTTGTGCTATTGAATTTTAATGAGAAAAAAAAAGAGCAAATTTAGTTGATATTTTTCTGTTTTATGCTATAATATTGGTGCGTAGATCATGTGGAGAGCTATTGTGAGCAACTGTTTATTTCATCTATTAAGTACAGACTTTTGGCAGTGTTATTTTTGAAAAATAAAGGAATAAAAAAATGACAAAAAATGTCATAGTGTTAAAAGAAAAGAGTCAAGGTGTGTGTTCCACATCTTTACTCATATCTTTTCTTTTAGGTACAAAAATCAAAAATTGATGAAAAAATTAAAAAAGATAAATGTACAGTATATTTAAAAACATAAGAGCACTGTATGCAATTTAGAACTGCGGGGAGAGAATCAGATGCATGCACAATGTTATGCAAAAAAATATTATAATAAAAAAGTTCAAAGATAAAAGAGCACATGGTTCCGATTCTAGCATGAAATAAATTTTGTATGAAACCTGTTTGCAGACTTTGGTTTTTCATTGAATGGAAAGGAATGTTGTTGTTTTTTTTAATCCTGTATGTACCGATACTCTCTTTGGCCTGGTGATAAAAGGACAAAAAGAGGTTGTCAAAAATGATAAATAGAAGTAAAATAAAAGAAAATGTGTGTCTGTGGAGATAGCATGTCATACTGCATTACAAGCATGAAGGCAAACGAAACAAGTGACACTTGAGGGAACAGCTGACAAACATGGGATGCATGATCTAAACATTACACTGATTTGAAGGAACTGTATGTATACCCATCATGTTTTATGCCGTAACCAGAGCATGGTCAAGATGCATGCTAGACTTGCCTGCTTAACCATTCTGTGCTCCTCTTCTCGCTTTCTCTCCATCGCTCTTTGAGCATCGTCTTCCACTCACTTGTCTGAGTAATAACCGGTGTGTTGTCTCTCTTCTTTCCCTGTGTGTAGCGGCGGAGCGGCCTGGCCGGAGCAGGCAGCCTGCAGACTCTGTGTGTGTCATGAACCGTGGTGTTCCGACCACTCTGTGCATGGCTCACAACACTTCAGATCCCACCTGATTATCTTGTCTATTTGTTGCACATAATTGAGTGGCTAAACCAGCTTACAAGAGGGAAGCTGCTTCTCATGCACCTCCTTCCCCTTTCTACACTTTTCTAGGGAGGAAAGTTTCCACCCTTGTTTTGTTTGTTGCACATCTTACTGTTAACTCTTCTATTTGTGGTGTAACTGTGATGTGAGTAAAACTGTGTTTGACTGCATGAGTGTTATCATTCGTGTGACTATCCATGATGTTAACGGGCTTTTTGTGTCTACTTGTGGTTTCCATTGATCCTACAGAGTGATGTTTTCACTTAGCTTCTCTGTAAGAACTGCACACTGACCACTTGTGTTTGTTATTCGCTTCAGCCATTCATGAAATTGCCTTTTCCATTATGTATTTCAGGTGTGCTTCTGTTTTAATGTTATTGCTAATCATGAGTTGCCTTTCTTTGCGCTTTGCACATACTGGTGGATGAACAGAATGTCTTTCAATTGATCAAACCAAGTACAAATACTGGAGCAAAAAAGACCAACAAATGACAAAGTGACAAAAACAGAATGTTTTCAAGACATTTGGAAAAAATTTGTATCTTTTCAAGTGCAAAACAGATTCAGACTATGTGGATCTAGTGGGAAAACTAAACTAGTCACTAAAAGTAAGGAATTACAGGTTGTATTAAGTCTGTAATTTATACTGTCAGTGCAAGAACATGAAGTTTACATGGGCTGTGATATTTAATAATAATCAGAATAATAGCACAATCATAATAATAAAAAAAAAAAAACCATTCTGAGCCAATCCGGACAGTTTGGAATTTTCAATCGCCAATGAGAGAGGTCATGTATGGGAGGGCAGGAGTTTATTTAATAGTTAAATATTAGCCATATAAACTCTTGATTTTATAATTTCCATCTTTTAAAAATGCATATATTGTTTCCATATATATTTGCCCCATATAGGGATAACATTTGGTGAAGTGACAAGTTTCTGGGAAGGAAATTTCACTTTCATTCCTGATCAGAAAACTCAGTGAGAACTCTCTCCTTCCTGTTTTTTACTCTCCCACTTGGTCTCTGGCTGAGGAAAAGGCACTGACTGGCTCATTTCATGCATACTAAAGCATTTTACCTATCATAGATGAGACCGAATTCTTGTAACTGATCACATTGTAGAAGGCAAAATTTATAAAAATATTTCCTTTTCTTATATTTCTATGCTTCACAGCGGGCATAACCACTAATGATTTAAGATCATCCTATTGATGAAATATTGTCCCTGAAAACATAACCATTGTAAATAAAAAATTATATGGTTTCTCTTTCTTAAATTGGCATTAGGTTCCACTAGCATATTCCATATTAAATACATTTAAAACCAGCTTTACCTCGACCTCAGTCCAATTTAATGTTACTAAAATGTTTAAAATCAACATAAAAAGGAGTATCTTTGACCTTACTCGATTTTGTATATAAGGTATTAAATGGCACAGATGTATTTATGCAGATTTATCTGTATGTTTTACAATTTTTCAAAAGGAACACTATAAAAATGGGTGAAGTTGTAAAAACCTTTTGTGTTACTATTTTTTGAGGTTGCTAATCTTTAAAATAAATTGTAATGCCATGTAGCGTGTAGAACCTGAACATTTATTGCATCATTTTTCACCACAAAGTGATGCACTTTATATAATAACCAATAGCATTGAGATGACTTGAAATTCCGAATGCAGTCATAGGCCACGTAGGGTTTTCCACACAAGTAATAAGTATGGCATGAATAACTTTAAAGCACTATAATATTTTTTTTGCCTTTTACTTACAAGTCAGCAATACACTCATAGATTATATTATACTGCCATACAATATATTAATATTTCAATATTATTGGTTGCTGATTTCTTGAGCATGATCAAGATCCTGACCAAGATCTTAAGCACACGCGTATAATCTGTTAAAATATTATGCTTTTAGGTGCCTGTGTGTTGCTGTGTTTTTTCCACCTGCCATTTGGACAACAGTGAGTGGACTGGGATAAAAAATGATATTAGGCTGCAACCAAAAAACAAACAGCATGATTTGCAAGTAGTAAGCTGTATTGCATTCTTAAGTTCAATACCTTATATAAAAGGCTAAGAAACAAAAGCGACCTTATATAAGTGTGCATTAAACAAGCATGGCACATCACTTTTGTCTTACATAGACTTTTTAATTAAGGGGAAATCTAAAGGCTTTTTGGAATACTGCTTCTAATCTCTGGGGTGAAATTGCCAGAACTGGCAAAAAAAAAGCTAAGGTGAACCTCAGATCTAGAGTGGGTTATTGTGCTGTTTCAGCAGTTCCTGACATAGATTATAAAGAGGATCTTATTAAACTCAACAACAAGATACCCGCACAAAGCTGAGCACACTATAAAGGCTACTTTTCCAACAGGGCCTTTGCAGCTGTTTTTTTCTTTGTAACATTTTATGAGTTCCATAAAGACAATGAAAAGAAATAAAACATTCTTTCTATTTATAAGAGATTTCATGTGCAGCTGTTTATTCATATTTTTTGTAGTTTTTTTCTTCGAAGTGTGTATTTATTACGAAGACATTACACCTTCAAAACACGCACTGCCCCCTACATCTTAGACGTGAAGTTCACATTGTTGTTCGATACATATAATTTTTTCATCTAGGTGTTTGATGTGTACGTGTGTGTGTATGTGTGTGTGTTCTTTATTCCTTGTTCTGAGCTTTGCTGAGCTTTGATCTGTTCAGACACTATGGCAACCCTGTTACCTAATAGCGTAACTATAGCAACACAAGCGTGTGATCTGTTCTCAAGGGCGGTCCAAATTTCCCATGACTCTGTGCTGCATGAATTTAGCATTCTGAATATATCCCCCTTCTCTTCATAATTTTGTTCATAATATATAAAATAAAAATTAATTAAAATTTTATAGATTTGCATTTAAATGCAAGTATGTATTTGGTATTTTTTAACATACAGTATATTCTGAGTTATGGTGAAGAGCAAGACATTACTGCCTGTTTAGTAATACAGTATAATCATTAGTACTATAATTCAAACAGTTTTAGCATAATTTAAATTTTTTTATGTTGTGTATGCACAGGTGTGCATACGCTATGTTGTGTGTGCACAGGTTCTTTGATATGTGTCTCGCTTCCAGGCTGTCCCACAGGAGATGTGTTCGACCCTCACATCCTTTCACAAATTCCCCAGCCTAGGGAAAAGATTAGTAGACACAGTTTGTACTGATGACTGAAAACAGCATTATACTGTACATTAATGATCCACAACACATAATAATATATATTATTCATCAGATATACAGTATCTGTATATCAGTGTAATATAATTACTACGAAGTATGCCTCCCTACTTACACACACTGCAAGCTGCAAGACAAAATTGCGTGTAATGTGGATCTACATCCTTGGCAGTGTTTATTAGTCTAATGATTTTCAATCCCATGATTTTCTGTTTTTAATGAGTGTCCACACATTACTTGTATCAAATATTGTCCCATGTGTAATGCACACATGCTTTGTGTCCAGAGCAAACTGATTTCCTTATTATAACAGCTTCAGACCTGACAACCTTTCTAATAACGCAAAAAATATAATAATGAAAAATCTTTGATGTGGCCATATTCATAGAGAACCTAACAAAGCTGTATTTTTGTTCTCCCTTGTAATTTACCTTGTTAATAATAACATCTGGAAAACAAGATGTAAACTTATCACACAACAATACCATCTTTCTGCTGTGGTGGTATTTAAGCAGATTACAGTCGAATTAAAAAGCCAAAGATGATCGACAGAAACACAATCAACAAGCATCCATGTGACACATAAAAAAAAATGAAAATATGGTAAGTGTAAATATATGTGCAAATATGTGTTATATACTAATGGAAGAAATTTCTGAAACCATGCAGTAAAGCAGGATTTTAAAAAAGGAAACTTTCCACATATTGCATAGGGAAACTCCACATTTTAACAGCACACTATGGTTACATACAGTACATGTTACATATAGCTTAACAAACCAATTACTAACTGGTCAGAGAAATACACACCAATATAATGGGTTTTTAAGTTAAGCCTCTATTTGTCACATATACATTACTGCACAGTGAAATTCATTCTTTGCATATCCCAGCATAGTTGGGGTCAGAGCACAGGGTCAGCCATGTTACCCTGGAGCAGATAGGTAGGTTTTCATCACCAACCTGGCTGAGCTGGGGCTCGCACAGCTGATCTTCCAATCAGTAACCTATGGGCCTTAATACACTGAGACACCACATAGTTCTGTGTTATCACTTAAAAATTAATATAAACTTTTCTTTCACAGCAAATGAGGCAATATTTAAATCTGGATTAACTGACAACTGCATACTGTATGTGTTTTAAACCCACCAATATTAACTAGCACACACAAATGTCCCCTTTCCTTTATAACCATGTTTATTAACCTGTCATGGGCTCTACTCAGAGATGTCAAGTAACGAAGTACAAATACTCCGTTACCTTACTTAAGTAGAAATTTTGGGTATCTATACTTTACTGGAGTAATTATTTTTCAGCCGACTTTTTACTTCTTCTCCTTACATTTTTACGCAATTATCTGTACTTTCTACTCCTTACATTTTAAAAATAGCCTCGTTACTCCTATTTTATTTCAGCTTGTCATTCAAAAAAACAAACATCCGGATGGAGCAAATTTGAATATGGTTGGATGAGAAGTATAAACTTACCATTCCCACACCCTATTGGTTGGTACGCGATCCATCGCACCTGCACATGACATCACGTCACACACTCCAGCAAGGACGTTTGAATTAAATAGCATTTTTGGTTAATAAGGTTGTGATAAGTAGACGAAGATGTCTGTGATAGAGACTCAAGATTCGAGCAAAATGTCACAACCAAGCACCAGCGAGGAAGGTAACAGCACCAGGAAGGTAACAGGAATGATAATCAATGAAACATTTTGCACCAATAAAATACTTATAGGCAAGTAGTTATCATATCTTCTTCTCCATAAAACATGTTAATGCTCAGTAGTACACATATATGGTTCTTTAATGTATTTGCATTGTACTAAAATGCATTCTTATTTAATTGCCATATACAGTATCCCAAATCACTATGGTCGTTAAAAAATACAACAAAAAAACAACACATTTTTCTTTTTTTTTATGAGGTGTTAGTGCAGTATATAGGTCCGTGGCACAGCCTAAGCTTTTATTCCTAATGCTTTTTTCCCCCTCACGTTACTTTTACTTTTATACTTTTTGTACTTTTACACTTTTACTTGAGTAAAAAGCTTGAGTTGATACTTCAACTTCTAAAGAAGTCTTTTTAAACCCTAGTATCTATACTTCTACTCAAGTAATGAATGTAAATACTTTTGACACCACTGGCTCTACTTAATAGGAAGTCAGTTATTTTGGGTTGTTTGCAAAACACACACAGTGAAATTTAAAACACTCCTTCTAGGTGATTTAATTGCCACCAAACTGGGCTAATATGGGCTTAAGACACTGATTTGATATTTTAAATTGTTCAGCCATGGAGAGGCATTAAACCTATGATGAAAAGTGCCTTATAGCTTCCTAAGTTATGTATAATTATATATAGTTTAATGTTATGTCATAATGGATTTGGCATTTCCCCTTATTAAAATGCAACTATCTTAATGTGATATTAAGGTTAATTGATGTGACATTTAATCTATTTTTGACTGAATGACTGAAATAAGGCTTACAACAAAATGTTAACATTTTACAAGAAATTGTCCAAAAAGTAGAAAGCAAGTATTCTTAATAACACTGTGTTTATTTTATTGATTGTTCTTTCAGTCCCATAAACTCAGAAAACAGAAAAATGTAAAATAAATAAATAAAAATATATATACATTTTATAGTTTGTATACCCCCCAACTTAAAAAATAGAAAGATAATCTCCCTCTCTTAATATTAAGACTTTAATTTTGAAACAATCTTAAACTATATGTAAGGAATGTGAATCACTATGTGTGTTTGTGTGTGCATGTGTGTGTGTCTGTATGATTTCACAAGCTATTTGTAATAGTAATTCACATATCATCAAAGACTAGGGACCTTTTTTACTCTGTGTTTCATGGTTATGTAAGCCTTGCGGTGCTTTCTGAAATTACCTGATTCATTCTGTTGCTATGGTAACAAAGAAAATATTACCACCACCACCACCCTCCAACACACACACACATGCACACACACACACACACACACACACACACACGCACATGCGCACAGAAACACACATACACACAATGCACTTACAAATATCCCTAGAATGGCTTCATTCTAGGTAAAGAAACAAACACCCACACCCATGAATCTAAAACTCTGCATCTCCTTTTCTTCAGCAGTGCAGCACTGCATTTTACATCTGCACCACTAACAGCACCATAGCAACATGTTCTACAAAGACATTTCTCCACCTCTTAACCCTTTACACAGACAATATTTCACAGCATAGTATAATCCATGGAGTGTAATTGATAAGATAAGAGAAAGGAAAAGATAATGATGTAAAGATAGAAGAGATAAAGATATCACGCCAACCAGGGTTAGTAAATCAAAAAAGATGGGAAAATGATACAAAGAGTGGGTGCAGGAAATCCCCTGAGCTTGAGGGGAAAGAGAAAGAGAGAGAGAAGGATAGAAGTGGAGGAGGGGGCACTACGATCAGTAGCTGAGAACAGGTACACACCTACTCCAGTTTTTCCACAGCCAGACCCCATGACACTATGCTAATTTTTTTCTTAAAAAAACTAAATAAAACATTCAAAATCACTATCATGATTATTAAAAACAGGGTTTCAAAAGCGAGTAATGTTTCAAATAAAAGGAAACATGGAGTTACAGCAATTTGGGGGAGATATTCTTTTCTGGGCTTGAGCTGCACATTTGCCTGTTGTTTATGGGCAAATGTGCCAGGGAACACTTAAAATGCTGTGGTGCAAACAACATCATGCAAAATGCAGGAACCATAGCAGAAAGCAATTGCAACTGGTCAACTTGAAAAAACCGCTACAAAAGGCATAAACACACTTATACACAGACACATAAATGAGGAAGACAACTGTCTGTTTACACATGTAAACTCTATGATGAGAGATCAACTTTTTAACATTCATCAGAATTTACATTGGCTTAGATGATAGGACTGCAATGTTATAGAAATAAGGTAAGTGATATTAATTGTCTTTGTTTCACACAATTATTTGAAAAACAGATAAGTAAGGGAAATTTCTAAAAATGTATGTCAGTGATTACCATTATTAAAATAGCACATGAGGAATATTCTTCAGACCAAATGGCATTACTATGCATGACAACACTTTTTCTATGATAGCATGTATTCAGAAGCTTGTACTGTAACATATGCAAAAGCTACAAATATTATGCCACTCTGTTAAGTTTACTATCAATTTGTCAGATGATATTTTGGATATGGTGACTTGCAAAGCCACTGAGTGTGTGCACTATATCTGCTCAGTGCCTTGTGATTTCCATGCAGTCACTTCATCTTTCGCGGCTGTCATACCAGCAGCCTAGGATGGAACAGCCGGCCTTGAAATTTTAATGCACAGCAATTAAACCTTCACAATCACTTAAGTGGGCTGTCATAGTGGCAATGGAGATGGAGAAGCTCTGGGATGAGGATGAGTAGGGTGGATGGATGGCAACATTTTGGACGAAACTGGGAAGACAGTGCATTAGTTACGCATTGATAAGGAATTCAGCAGCTTTTTAAAAAATGTGGATGTTTAATTATGTGTTTATTTGTATTCCTGCTCTGAAGTAATGTTTAATTTTGATAATTGCACTACAGTCATAGTGTTAACTGCAGGCATTGTTTAAGTACCTTTACAATCTTTATGACATCATAAATTGCCATTATTGAATAATAACATATAAAACAAGATAAGTACATTTAACATGCAATAGGCACCACAGGACTGCTTTTGAAATCACATTTTGAGCAAATGTAAAAACTAAAGGTTCTTGGCTCTGACTGCTAAGCCATTGTCACCTTACAATACAGACTAAAGGAAATCAATTGTATAAATACTAATTACAGTATGTTATTCACCTCTTATTTGTGTGTTATGGTCTTACTGTATGTAATGTACTGTATCAGCACTGAAGCCTGCTTTTTGTCATAATCCTAGACTGTTGGGTATCTTGTGATTTTGGGCCATTCTGTATCGGCCAAATACCATTTATGAAAATAAAAGTTTTAAATAGTCCATTTGTCCTGGTGTTACTGTAAGTAAACCTAACAGGAAAGCAGACATCGGATGTACTTAGATAATTACAAAGTAATATTGTACTTGCAGTAAATAGAGCTTAAAATTTTCCTGACTGTAATTAAAATGTAATCCTTGTGTCTTACTGTATTACATTTCCATGAGAACATCAATACTTTTTATTTCGTACAGTACATTTTCATTTAAACATTCTTAATGCAAATCTCAAGGCTCAAAGTACAACTCTGATGATTCAGGCACCAACCCTTTCCTCTCCTTGATCAACTACAAAATCAATTTGTCATAGTTTTGTGCACTGTGACTTTTGCTTTAATGTAATCAGGGATATTACTATTTCAGCTTGAAGCCCACATACATGTCTGCCAGTCTTTCTGTAAAGCAAAACTTTCTGACTAACTTATTAATACAAAGAAATAAACTTTTATAGGGTTTAGTATCTTATACCTTATTCACGATAAGATGTATTTCTTTTGTTGTCAGCCAAATACACTTAATGTTTAAAGTACTGTAGATTATTACATCCGGCACATGACTGCTCATAACATCACTTTTACTCAACATTTTGATTTGAGCGCATAACAATGTACTATAAGTTCAGGCTTTTTACACGCTCTCACCTCATACTGCTGCGGACTTTTTTGCTCTAATGACCCACATTTATTCCATCACAATACTGCTTTAATAAGCACCACGGTTTCATAAAATATGAGACAAACTGGTTTTAAACTTCCTGCCGAAAGAGTAACATTAAATGATCTGTCCATACATCTTTGAAGATTCAGTTTTTAAAAGTTGCATATGTTATTTTGAAGTGAGCCAAGCAGTGTCGCGTGTTTGTTTGTGTTTTGTGCGGGTTTGGGCGCTTTGTATTGGGCATTATAGTCATTTCTGTGTGTACGATGTGTTTACAGTAAGCTATTGCATTGATTTGCTCTGTTGAGTGATGCCTATAGCCACACTCTCCCTAAGGAGGTCTGAAAAAGCTGTATTTGTCTGAAAAAGCGATGGCTGTTGTAAGGTTATCTGACACATACAGTAACAGCTCATAATGTTCCTTCTACTCAACATTTTCATTTAATTTATGGCGCAGATTTAACTTTAGGCAAATCACAAAGAACCGAAGGTTTATCAAATTCTGTCCAGCCAAATCTAAGACTGGTTTCGGGTCGCCCAATGTACTGTATGTAACATAAAAATATAATTGAAAAAGTTCTGACCTATGTACTGTACAGACAAAACCTTAATTTTATTTATGTAGAATTCTGCTGTATGCAGATGAAGATTTAGCCTATTACACTTTAGCATGTTAAATAGTATTTTATAGTTTGGGGGTAATTTTGAGTTTTATAAACCACTCAAGCATCTGGGCATAATATGTTTTTAAAAAGTGCAGATCTTTTACATCTTCTATTATTCACAGTAGCAGAAGATGTGTTATAAGTGCAGAAGTTTCAATCAGTTCAGCACAATCAGTACATTTACATGCACAGTTAAGTCAAGCTTTGGTTATAGCTCAACTAGACCATGTAATTGGACTATTGCCTTTGTCCCAGTATGCAAACATAGGAGAGAAATTATTTTACAGTATTAACCAAATTATGTTAGACTCTATTACCATAGTTGGCCCCCTTTTAACATGTTAGTATTGGACTTTTTTTCCAGTAGATTTTGTCATGTATGGATCAGTGACCAACGTGTGCCTAAATCTCAAGGGGCCTAACACCCTTTTGGAAGTGAGGAGAATATGCGGCGGATACTGAACATGAGAGTGGCGTGTACCATGCACCCCGGGGACCTCAAAGGCGGATGCACTGAACACCGACGTTTGATCGCTGCACAAGAGACAGTGGCTAAAAGGATTAAAAAAAGCATGAGCTGCCGCAGCATTTACAGTTTTGCCAAGAGCTAGTCTTTGTGATTCAGACACCATAAAGGAAAGGTCAGCTGGGAGGTCACTGAAGGAGCAATACACGACGTTGGCCGTATCGCGTTTGACTTCCAAGAATGACTGGGTGAGGCTATTGCATCCTATTACCCTTCAGCATGTTTTCCAATAGAAGTAATGTCTAACATACAGTAAGTGAAAGGAGCTGTATGACACTTAAGAAATGTAAAGCGGGATGGACCACAGAAAGAGTTCAACAACCAAGCATCATCCGGCCAAGGGTGCAGCTGGTCAATAGTCAACTGACCCATATTAATATATAATGTATGATGAGGAAACTTGAGTACAGAGACTTGCCAGACCATCCATAAATGTC
The DNA here is from genome assembly GCF_024256425.1 of Clarias gariepinus. Lineage (NCBI taxonomy): Eukaryota > Metazoa > Chordata > Actinopteri > Siluriformes > Clariidae > Clarias > Clarias gariepinus. Next base: position 7,692,343 of record NC_071102.1, read on the forward strand.
ACTCAGTAGAAATAGGGGTAGGGGAGGGGTTGGAGGAAGCTCATTAGGAATAGTAAATTGAACTGGTTTTCCTGTCTGTTGAGCTGCCTGACCTGCAGTCTCCAAGGGGTTACTGTGACTGAGGTAGTCTGATCATTTCCAAAAAAGCAGGAACAAATGTAGTTCAATACTGTTGATCTGATTTGCATACTGTATTGTAGATTGATAAATACTAGTACTTGGTGGTGTGACCAGGCTACCTGTATTTAAATTTTCTAAATCTAAGTACTTGGTGCTTGAATGAGCATTATAGAAAGCAAAACAATCTTCCTTGAAATAACTGGTAGAAAATTGGAAATCACACTACAGGTCAAATAAATGTATAAGCACTAAAGTGGAAATGTAACATCCATCAACCTATCCAGTTCTCTAGTGAGCATGACCTCCAGGTCACATCGATTTTTGCCAGCTTTTTAGTCTGATCTGTGGGTTTCCCTTGGGGCATGTACTGTAAGTGCTATCCACTTAACATTAGGCTCATCGGACTGCACTCTCCTCAACTGTTAAGATAATCTGAATACCTGTGATTTAAGAGTGCACCTTAACTCCCATATGTGCTAAAAGCACCACTAACCCTGCTCATAACATCATCATTGCCACCAGTATATTGGCTAGACACCTTTATTATAGCAGGTACCATTCATTTTTCACTAAGTATGACTTGCGGATGGACGCTAATGTGACTCTCCTTCCAGGCAGTGTTGGATTTAATGCAATTCAATACACTGGCTAAGCATTCAGGTTGATAACCCAGTGTACTATTCCTGCTTTCTGCCCCAGAACTCAAAAGTGATCCGTAACCACCCATTACCTGTTTGTGGATCAATTTCATGCACTTCAAATGGACATTGTTACAAAGGAGCTTTACAGAAAGTAGACGTAGAGTACTAATGAACAAGCTGGAGTCTATAGTGGCAAGAAAAAGCTTCTTTAGAAGCCTTGAGAGGAACCAGACTCAGAATGTAACTAATGGATTACATCAGATGGTAGGATTATACTTTAAATTATAAATATCATTATTAAAGTCAACAGTACTAATGCATTAAAATTATGTTCGGTATGATTATATTATGAATTATAATAAGCACAGGACATTTGAATAGTATTTTATAGTCTTTGGGTAATTTTGAGTTTTATAAACCACTCAAGCATCTTGGGCATAATATGTTTTTGAAAAGTGCAGATCTTTTACATCTTCTATCATTCACAGTAGCAGAAGATGTGTTATAAGTGCAGAAGTTTTAACCAGTTCAGCACAATCAGTACATTTACATGCATAGTTAAGTCAAGCTTTGGTTATAGCTCAACTAGACCATGTAATTGGACTATTGCCTTTGTCCCAGTATGCAAACATAGAAGAGAAATTAATTTACAGTATTAACCAAATTATGTTAGACTCTATTACCATAGTTGGCCCCCTTTTAACATGTTAGTATTGGACTTTTTTTCCAGTAGACCTTGTCATGTATGGATCAGTGACCAACGTGTGCCTAAATCTCAAGGGGCCTAACACCCTTTAGGCAAATCACACCCTTTACACACCTTCTGCCCCGTTCTATAAATAGTGAGGTGGGGAGCTCAAAGCCCAGAGTTTGGGAGTGAGGAGAATATGCGGCGGATGCTGAACATGGGAGTGGCGTGTACCATGCACCCCGGGGACCTCAAAGGCGGATGTACTGAACACCGACGTTTGATCGCTGCACAAGAGACAGTGGCTAAAAGGATAAAAAAAAAGCACGAGCTGCCGCAGCATTTACAGTTTTGCCAAGAGCTAGTCTTTGTGATTCAGCCACCATAAAGGAAAGGTCAGCTGGGATTGCTGCTGAGGTCACTGAAGGAGTGATACCCGACGTTGGCAGTATCGCGTTTGACTTCCAAGAATGACTGGGTGAGGCTGGTTGGCCGTGACTACAAGAGCCGTGTTGCCCATGCGAGGCCACTCTGTCACGCTGTCATTGCCATCAGTCGACAACCAAGTATCCATATGGCAGCTCTGGACCCACATGTACATACCCTCACTTCTTCCACGCTTCAGATCCTTTCCTTTCCCCATTTGTTTCAATAAAACTACATTTTTTTGTAGTTATAGTATTTTCTGAAGCCAGGTGACACTACCTTCTGTAGGTGACTTCTTCTTCTGTTCAGTATTTTGCTCAACTTCCGTATCAAAGCCTGTGGCTCATTACTGTGAAGGCTTTAAAGAGGTATTATTTTCTATGAGGTAACCACAATTGGTGAAACTAACAGTTATACAAGTTTTAAGCAAGATCTACACAACTCCTGAATAAGTTCCTCTCTATCTTGGTCAGTCCAGTTTCCATTTTTAATCTCTGGTACAGTAATCTTCTAGCTTCCTTTTAAATGTCACTGACCTGTTTTATTTTTTTAAAATGGGAGATAAAAGGGACATACAGTATAACTTCCAAGTGGCACAACAGGAAAGCATTTACAGTACATCTTTTCTTGAAGGTCACATTTTAATCCCAATGATGCCACAGCCAACCCGTGGAAATCAAGAGATAAAGATTTCCTATGGTCTTATTTGTAAGGGTGTCAATCACAGAGAAACTACCCAATCATAGGTTTCTGCAAGCAAGCTCATATATGAAATAGAAGGCAGCTGTTATGCTGTAACTGAAGTTCAGTTATGCTATGTGTTATGCTGCCCTGGTGTAAGGTTTTCTGACATTTTTCCTTACACATTGTGCACACTTTCACTTTATGCATCTCTGTTCTATGTCACTTTTCGATAAAATAATTCCCTTGTTGCGCTTCCTTGTTCCTTGTTATATGGAAATACTTCCTATGGGTTGTGTCTGCATGAATAATCATGCAAATAGATCACTGGAACCTTTTTGTCTCACCACAACATGTTATGTCTGTCCCCAAATGACTTACATGTTAATGAAGTTTGTCCTTTTGATGTACAAAGGACATACAGTACGTAATACAGGACACCCAGCCAAAAGGCTTATATACTATATTCTCTCTTTGCTGATAATAAACAGACAACTTCAGGGACATCATGTGTGTGTTTGTCTCTCTCTTTCTCTCTCTCTCTCTCTCTCTCTCTTCAGGGTCGGCCAGTAAGTATATTGAGGCATGACAGACACATCCAGTGATAATTTTTCCATTAACCCATTATAATATTTAACATTATTAAATATTATAACACCTGTGTAGCAACACCTGTGTAGCAACATGCAGCAGTTGGAAGAGATGCATATGGCTAGCTTCATGTGTCTCGAAGGAAGCATGTGCTATCCTTTAACCGCCCAGCTGGGACTTGTCATTTCATAAAAGAGAGCTGTCTGGTAAATGGGAGTTGGCAGGTAATCAAATTTGGAGAAAAGTGAGGGAGTCTTTCTATGAAGTGTGCATTTGTTCATTTAGCAGTTTTCAGTCTGGCATCTTATACTCCAAAATTCTCTGTTCCACAAAACAAACCTGCTCTAGAGCAAAAACTATAAACTTTTCTATGACACAGTTTTGATATATATGACACACATTTTAACAGAAACTACCAGATTTCTGAAAAGGTTCCTGCAGTAATGTGCTTTTGCAGAGGTAAAAGTATTCATGTCACATATACTGTAAATTACCCTAACAGTCCACTCACCACTCCACCAAGATTCATGTCATCCATCTACTGTGGAGATCTCGTAAAAAGAGACAAGCCACATAAACCCTGAAAGCAGAGGTGTGTAAAAGACAGAACATTCAATTTAAATTCATGGCCTGCACAACAATGGATCTTCTACCAAGTAAAGATAAAGAAGTATCACAATGAGCTTGCATTTTGAATCACTGACTCTGCTCACCATGTGGATGAATGTGGCAGCTGCTAGTCAATACATATTCAAGCATTCAAGGTGTAATTAGCAAAATCTAATTATCTGCTGTCATCCTCGTCATCATCATCATCATCATCATCATCAGTCTCCTTGATAGTAGACAGCAGTGCTAAAAATAGAAATACTTAATAGAATCAGCTCAATAGTCATATTTGCTGAGTAAGACCTGGGAGACTAAAACGCGCATACCAAGATGTCTCACTATAATCTCCTAGTTGTAATGTCATGCTTCTACCATCAGATCCTTTCTACAAGCAGAATTCCCATCAGATCTAAACTTTAATGCATGGCAACAAGAACGAGATGAGAGTAATACTGATCACTATAATCATATAAGCTAACACTGGAGAGCATAAAAATAAAGCTGTTGTACATTATTAGTTTAAGATAATGTTTCCTTATATTCCTTGGTGAAAAAGACACATTTCGAGACCATCAGCAATTAAAACGATGGACAATGAATCTTTCATTTACATTTACATTTACATTTAGGCATTTGGCAGATACTCTTATCCAGAGCGACTTACAAAAAGTGCTTTAATGTTTACATCATTGGATACATACTTACACTGGGTTAACTAGGTTAATAACTAAGTGCCATTAGTCCAACACAACTGGGAAGAGGGTTTTTTTCTTTTTCTTTCATGTTTACAGTATACACTTTTAAACCAATATTCAATAAAAGGAGAAATATAAAGGGGAAATATAACAAGTGTAAAATTTAACACGTGAAACTTTTAACTAGATTTCAACAGGTTATTCCTGTGTTCTTTTTTACTTTGGCTGAGAAGAGACATTTCTAGCAAGATATAGCCTAAATATTTAGTATATATATATACTAAATACATAAATCACAACCTGCAAATTATTTCTCTCAATCAATACACAACACAGGACCAAACCATTTTTAAACATGCACAATTATGACATTGTCTCTTTGCACTCATTGTGGACATTCATGGACACTCACTTAGACACTTAGACACTTAGAGAGTGGATAAATTACCTGACACACATCAAACATGACAGGGCACATATTTTAACACTATCCTACAGAAACATGTTGAAGACCTAAAAGACAGCTGGAGAGTCAAAACAGCTTTCAGCAAATGATTACCAAAAGGCTTAATGTAATTTTTTTTTTCATTATTTTGAACCAACCTACGAGAACTTAGGTGTATTTAAATTGCAATTACCTTATATGTTAATATATCTTGCATTTTGTTGTACTTTTAAGTGCTTTTCATACAATTAATTGTGAACTTAAAGTACCCAGTTGTAACTGTAAAATAATCTTAAGTGAATAAAAAATTTGAACAAATCATTGGTTTATTATATGGTAAAATATTTTATATGTAAAAGGAATTAAAGCTTTCATAGCTTTCACTTCTTTGACCACATTGTTCCAGCTTATGTTCAGAACAAATGGAAAGATTGTGATGGAGACATGGGATAAAGTTGTTGTTTAAAATGTGGTAAAATATTTTCTCACTTTTCTGCACCTGCCCAAAGTAATTCTATTTGTTAAATTCACTGACATGACCATCAGTATTACTGACAAAAAATGCCTGGCAGTATTAAGAGATAAAATTTCCTTTGTCTCTAATTACAATGAATATTAGCAGAAGAGATTTATAAATTAAGGATGTTTGCCATCCAGATGATCACATTTTCAATTTAGGTGGTCTGTTTGGACAAAAACAAATACAGACAGAGAATCCAATAGCTTGGACGAGCAAAGACAGGATGAACAAACATAGACTCAGAGGGTTTGCCCTATTTTATTTTGGCTTGCTCCAGAATGGCGCATATGCAGGTTGAGAAACCTCATTAGGATGTAAATTTAGAGCACTGCAAGATGCATTCCAAAAAGGAAATACAGACAAAGTTAAAAACTGTCAGTGGTGGCTCATTGATAGATGATGAACTAAAAATTGCACAAAAAGTTCTGTTTGAGTCATACCTGGATCACGTGATCTTGAGTGAACTGCTTTTAGGTGAAATGACATCTCTTAAATTTACTCCAGTTCAAGTTCCCCACTTTAGTTGCTTAATTCTGTAGTTTCTAACATGGACATTGTACTGATTATCGTATGAAAGAACAACTTCAGAACCACTATGACTAGTGCTTAATGTGCTACAGTAAATGACACATGATGAGCTGGCCAGGTACAAAGGAAAACATATCAATACATTTTGGGCATTAAATATAATTTTTAATAAAAAACCTTTCCACTAATTTACCTTTATGAAGTCTAAATCCATTTAGCTAAAAGTTAACTAGCCAAGTCATTAATTTACTAATAAATTATTTAGTAAACTAGAATTAGTTAATAACAAATTCTCATTTCATTTTTAAAACATAAACTATGAAATTAGTTACGAAATTAAAATAAGTTACAAAATTACCAAAAATGTAAGAATACAGTTAACTTTTTTTAATTAAAAAACTAACAAAAACTAATAAATAGTGTAATAGTAAACAATCACATTAACTCTGCTGCAAATCAAATTCTTTCTCCTTGGGTAAATTATAATGGTTAGACTAAGGAAGCTACATAGATAAGTAAAAAAACTTTTTTTCTATTTAACAAGAAAGAAGAACAGTTGACGTGACTCAACATCCAGATAACCCCACCTGGAAACCTTTACAGACATAAAATTAGTCATAATAAGGGGGATGGGCGTTTTTAATGACTACTGAATTGCAGGTGTCAAACCTCTAGCTATCTGCTGTGCATCACTTTAACTAACCAGCTAACTGAAATTGTTGTAGTCAGTTCCTGCTAAGATGGTGATGAGCAGAGTGCCTACAGTTGAGCTTGAAATGTGCTCTTCAGAAAACCTGTGGGAGACGTTATGTAGGGTTTGTCCAATTCTTTATATACATTCTACAGTAGAGTATGTCGATCTCCCAAATAAATAAATAAATAAATAAATAAATCTGCCAATTATAACAGCTATATTGTTTTTAGTTCATACCACTAAATCATGATTGTTGTATTGTAATTTTTTATTAATTTTTTTATTTTAGGACGTGCTAATTAAGTTTCTGTGTGATAAGAAACATGCTCTTTTTCTTGCTAGTTCTCTGAGAATATATTTTTTTGTAAACTGATCATCAGTTATGCTGCAGAGAACAAGAGGTGCTGGTGTTTAGGAATATCTGACATTTTTAACCTTATCCGGTAACGTCTGTCATTCACGTCTAGCTTTTCATCAATCACTGATGGTATGGACTTGTGTATAATTGGCCTGTCATGCATCAGTATCAATTCTGTCAAAATATTCAGGTAACCCCTTCTGAAACAATCTTTAACATTTTTAATGGATTTTTATACAAAATACACCTGATTAACCTGAAATGTAATTTATGATCAAATTGTAACTTAACTTTTTATTGGTTTTAACTTCTTGTTGATTACAACAGTTTACTATCCGCTTGCTGAAGTCATTTGAATATTTTTTTCTTATAGTCCCATTCCTCTCTCTGCTGGCTGAACACATTTACTGCAGTCTGAGAGATTTAGCATTTTATTTCAGTTTTACAGAGCTTATCATATAACACACAGCACCTACAAGTGCCTACAGCACTGTAAATTGCAAGCCTACAGTACTTAACAGAGAGATCAAAGGAAAATACACTTTATATACAGGCATTTTATTTGATATATGGAAATACTACATATGACGTTGTGACAGCGATGAACTTAATCATACCACAAAGATAACTGACAAAATCATAGTTAGGAATTAATATTTACCACATGAGCATGGAGTCAATAAGTAAAGAACATACTGTCATTTTTTCTCACACTCACGTACTGGTTATGTACACACAATTATAAAAATCTATCTTTGAAATATTTGGAAATTATCCTTTGTACATGTTTAAATTTTTAAACTTTGTCTTTTAAGTAAACTGTAAATTTATTAAAAATAATTTTTTTTATCAACCTAGATTATATATTTATGAGGCTTAATCATGTCTTCTCAATATAAATGTATTCTCTATACTGTACGTTTTCACGAGTTTTGAGATTAATTAATTAAGACATCAAACTGAGGGGAAAATGGGCAGAGTGTCAGACAGCATTATTGAGTTAATTGATTGGGAGAATGTACACTATTTACTGAAGTGTATTTATAGTCAGTGAAGTGCGAAATGCTGGCATTCAATCAAGATTGATTTTTTTTTTTGTGTAGAAAACAGGATCTGACCGCTGCATCGTAAACACAATAGTGAATAAATGGTTTGAAGTTGCAGTGTTAATGATAATTGACATGTTTTAAAACAGTGATCTTAAAATTCAGGCCATAATGGTTTGCAGTGAAGAAGTCATTATCAAGTCCAGAGAGTGCATTTTGAGCCCTGATATAGGCAGTGCATTATGGTCTTAGACTTCCAAGTGTTTGTTAAGCCTTTGGAGTGCATCTCCCACTATATCCAGTTCATGTTGAAGCTCTTCGACCACACTGTTAATGCTGGGCATGTCCCTCAGCACACACACGCTCTGTGTGTATGGGTTGTAGCGCACAGTGAAAGGGCGCTTGATGGTCTTAGCAAATTCTCTGTCAAGGGAAAGGGATGAGTAACACATATTAATTAAATAGGCAAATACAAGCATTTTTTTAGCCTAAGTCTAATACATGCATTCGTTTAGATTAACTCTATTAAATGCATATTTACATTCTGCAAAGAAGGTTTGAAGATAAAGGTTATCATTAACTTACCTCATTCTAGCTTTGGCCTCTTCAAAGCTCTCAGACATGAAGTAAACGTCCTGAAAAGTGGTTATGAGACATTCCTGTTTGCAAGTCACTTTGGGCTCAAACGGCAAGATTTTGGCACTGCCAGAGAGTGCGTGCTGTAAAAGGAACTCATTGTGACGGTTGTATTTTTACAATATAAATCATAATATACTCATAACGTTATTATCATTCATACCCATTTAAACATACTGTACAATGTGCATGCATATCCTTTGGTGGCTATTCTGTTCATTTAATTTGTAATGGCTTTATACTGTAATCTGTATTGGGTAGCTACCTGAAGTTCACTGATGGATGAGAGAAGACCAGCCCCATATGCTCGAAGCTGGCCATCTTGCTTACACAAGCCAAACTCTACTGTGAAGAAGTAGCACTGCAATTAAAAGCAGACAAGTGTTCATGGTGCAAATTCTATGCTGGCAACATTCACATTTATTTTTTTATTCTTTTTGATTATTTTCAGGCCACTTAATCACAATTGTGCAGCTTTAAGCTTCTTGGTTCTTTCTCTAGGTTATTTTCTTTGTGGAGTTAACCCTACTTACTGTATACTGTACGTTTCCTCTGAGCTTGCCAAATAGGTGGACTGGATATGCTAAATTATGCCTGGATGTAAATAAGTGTGTGAATGTGTATGCATGATGCCCTGTGGTAGACTGGCATCCCATCCAGGATGTACTATTTGTGTACAATGTGTACTACTTTGTAAACAATACTCCAGGGATAAGCTGACCATGATAAAGAGCTTACAGAATGTAAAGAAATTATGGAAAAAATTAGGTTAATATCTTATGAACAAATGAATCACAAAATTATGAATATACTGTAATAGATTTATAGATAGATAGATAGATAGATAGATCTATTTATTATATTCATAACTTTGTAAGATGCATTTTCAATAAAGCATTGGCAGCACATTAAAAAAATTACCTTGATATGAGTATTAAACTCTGTAGAACTTTTTTTTAATATGACAAGAAATTTTCAGCACTAAAAGTTTTCAGCAGTAAAAAAAATTACTTGATTTGTCAGATGTAATTTTGAGAAATAAAAAGACTTACAGTTGCCAGTTTCTGTACAGCATCATCAGAGGCCCCCAGTGAAGCTAGGCCTAACTCTTGAGAGAACTGAGCAAAACTTGGTTCTGCCAGCAAGGGGACATGACCAAGCAGCTCATGACATGTGTCTCTGCAACACAAAATACCACAACAAAAAATAAAGTGGCGAACTACTGTAGATAATAGTCCAGGCTGATGCTTCAGTCAACACTAGTATGGATGAAGGTAAAATATATTTTTTTTAATGCTTACTGTATGTCTTATGTCCAAAATTAAAGTCTTATGTCTTATTAACTTTCAAATATAATGCCAAACAAACAAAAAATGCATGAGCTGAAGAGCAATAGTGTCACAGCTGACAGTAAATTCATCACCAACAAGGCAAACAAAAACCAACAAGGCAAACAAAAACCAACAAGGCAAACAAAAAGCACACTGACAGCTGTTTTTTTGTGCTGAGGAGATGAGATGATGAGAATGTTGCAGAGATAAACAGAAAGCAGGTGGCGGTGTGTTTATTGTTCCAGGACAAATGTACTGTATAATGTAGGTTGTATGATGTCGTACTCACGGCTCAGGTGTGTACAGAGGATGAGAACTGTGACGGATGTACTGAGTACAGTGGAACACACGAAATGCCAAACCTGCCAGGAAATCACGAGGTGACAAATATCCAGCTACCGGGCGAATTGTGAAGCCTGTTTGCTCTAAAACATGCACACAGACAGGACATAGTGTATAACCATACGGTATATGCACATGCACAGTTTTATCAAGACTGATTTACACTTTTATGGGTAAATTTATTTTTTAATTATTTAGAACTTAAAGGTGCTTAGCTTCCAATTGTTGCTAGAGTTCTACTTGAAATGCTTTCTGGTAGGGAAACATACTGTACAGTAAAACCTTTAAAAGTTTTCTCAAAAGAATAATGATGAACCAGTTTTATTCTGGATTATTTTCTAAGAGTACATACAGTACATTAAACTTAATGCTGTCTTTTCTAAACATGCTTTCCCCAATAGAGGCCATGCACATGATAAAAGACATATCTTTGGTTAGGGTCATACACAGCCAGTCAAAAGTTTGGACCCACCTTCTTATTTCTCTTTCCTGAATTAAATTTCTTTCTACCCTGTAAAACAATGCTAAAGGCATCTGGAATTACCCAGCAATAGAGAACCGTTAACTTATGTCACTTTAAACAAACTAAAAAAAGAAAATCCTAATTTGCACTACATGTATTACTACACTGTTCCACTTTGTACCATATCAGCCTCATGTTATGATATCTGTCCCTTTTTGCAGGACAGTGAGTCAAAGTTTTTTTCTTTGTACTTAGTGTTGTTGTAAAGGGACTGAGAGTAACGCAATTTTAATTCTTTATATGTAAAGTATGCACTGTACATGTATCGACAATTAGGTTGACTTTGACTTACAGTATGTTCTGTAATTTCTAGTAATAAGGTGCTCTTAATTAGTGATTTTTGAGGCTGGTAACTCAAAAGGAATTCCTCCTCCTCAGCAGAGGTACGATTTGGTATTGCTTTTCTGGGATGGTCTTTATGAGAGCCAATTTTATCATGGTGCTTTATGGGTTTTGGCAAATGCACTTGACAATACTGTTCTTGCAAGAACAGTTTCAGAACAGCTGACCTTTGGGTCTAAAAGTAATAACTGTAAAATTGTAACTTAATTACATAATTTCATACGTGTCATTTTATACTTTTAAAATTTCCAGTATTTTTCTAAAATGTAGAAAATAAATGAACATCGAATTACAAGGTGATCAGAATCATGGTCTGTATTATTATCGTCCATTATTGCCCTGAAAAGCATGTACCTGTCAAAAGCATGAAACCTGTCATTCAGAACTGTCTTACCTTTGAGAAAGTGGGATACATCCTCGAGCTGAGGGATGTTGTCTTCCCTAAAGCCACAGTGCTGTGTAAGCAGAGGCAGGTTACGCAGGTACTCTTTACAGGCATGTGTAGGGTAGAGCTTATTAAGCTCCCTGAACACCACACCCCATGTCCTCACCTCCTCTTCTGTGAACTCCACACGTGGGATTGGGTCTCCACTTCAGATTGGGTTGGGAAGAAGCAATAAATTAATGTGTACTGGGTAAAAAGGCTGAGTAATATATAGCATTGTTGAATTATGGAAAAAGAAATGGGAAATGAAAAAAAAAATTGACAATTTGACATACTGTTTGTAGTTCATCGCAATGTCAGAAAAGTACTTCCTTCTTTTGCGGTAGACACTGTCTTTAAAACCCTGAGACAAATATTTATGCCTGTCAATTTTCGAGCTCAAAGACTTGCTGGTATAATGGAATCGATGGACAAAGTAGGCTGTTACAAAAACACTTACAGGGTGATCAGCATCCAGGTCGGAACCGTACATCAAAACACGATTGGCACATTTATCAAGGTCTGAGATCTTCTTGGGGAACCAGGGTTCTTCTGAGATAACTATAAAAAACAATAAGAGTTAAATGACATCATAAAGAAGCTCTGTTAAACCATCATGTACTGTGTGCTTGTGTAAAAGGGAAAGAGTTATACCGTCTTCAGGTGTGCTCTGTCTGTCTGGTAAATCCATGTAGATGATGTTTGTTTGTTTTCTCAGCAGCTGAATAATTTTGTTCAGAGACTCTCTCTCACTATCACAGTCAACGAACACCTCCAGCTCAGAGTTACGGCGCCTGGACTTCCGAGACTCAATGTGCAAAAGGCTGATATGATGTTCCTGGTTGTGAATGAACAGGAAAAGGTACAAATGCAGCTGCCGTGTTACTGTTATTATATCCTGCCTTACTGAAACACACACACCAAGATATACTGTACTGTAAATGTACTGCACATGCTTAGACAAAAGAACACTAAACAGTACCAATAATTGTATGGTTGTATTCTGGTGCACTCTCAAGAATACACCATCTATATCTTAAATGTATCATTTGTTTAAAAAATAAATAAATAAATATATATATATATATATATATATATATATATATATATATATATATATATATATATATATCACATTAAAACTGTAAAAGGTAATATTACTACTCCTACTACTATGACTGATAATAATAATAATAATAATAATAATAAACCAGTAATATTTTACAAGGTACACTATGTCCAGGTGAAAATAAACACTGAGAGTAAATATTCCTTTTTTAAAGAGAAAATGCAGATTTTGGCTAAGATAAACTAAAAAAAAACATTCTACCTGAAAAAGTTTCAATGTCTTTACAAGGTTGCCGACTTCATTCTTTAGAGAGAAGACAATCGCAGCGTGTTCTCGTTTGGATGACAGGGAATCATCTTGGTTCTCATTAGTATGGTTAAATGTGGATTTATTCATCTTTAAACAAAAGGACACAACACAGCAAGAAAGTTTGTTATAATACTTTAAAGAAGTATGAAAACTATCAGTGATTTTACTTTATATTAAGGGAGTAACTAAAAACACTACTAGTTATTATCAGGCACAAAATATAAGAAATGCTACTATTTCTTACTTCTTTGTATTTATTTAATTGTTTTTCCCAATTTGTCACACTGAGCCTATTCTTCTATTAATGGAGAATAATGTAGTCTTTACTGTTAGGACTTTAAATAATTGGGAAAGGATGTCACATAAAGTAAATAAAAAAAAGGTGTAAATGTTGTAAGTGTTATGTGACAGTGTTTTACCACCCTAGCACTGTTAAACCCTGTACACAGACATGCAGAAGTCAATAGACACCCATAGTTTTATAATAAAATGTATTTACAAGAATTTGTTGCCATTATTAAGAGACTTGTCTCCTTCTTTTAAGATTGCAATATATCCAACCTTAGGCATGCCTAGAAGTTACAATTCTAAAGGCATTTCTGATTATAAATGGAGACACATTGTTGATCAATCTAAGAAGAAGTAGTCACAGAGAAGCTAAGGATTAAATAATTATTGAAATACCCCTTTTTACAGAATTACAGTTTGATTTAAAGAATTGGGTAAAACATCTACAGTGTCCCGGCCTAGTTGACCTGGGCCTAGTTACCACTTATTCAATATACAGGGTCACAAAGGCCTGGAGTCTATCCCAGGAGACTAAGTGCCCGAGGCAGGGTAAACCCTGGATGGGGGCCAATCCATCACTGGGCACACACACACATTTGTGGAAACCAGTTGACCTAAACTGCACCTCTTTGGACTGTGAGAGGAAACCGGAGTACCTAGAGAAAACCCACCAAACATGGGGAGAACATGCAAACTCCATACACACAGACCAGAGACGGGAATCCAAGCCACAACGCTGGAGGTGCCAGTCAACAAAGTATTAATGATTATTAAGTATTAAGAACCTTACTTACCCCATACACATACTCACAATTTAAAAAGCATACATTTTGACATAAAACCATGGGTGTCTATTTGCACCTTGCATGTGTGCAAGCAGAAGGGATTTCAGCACTGTGTTCTGGACAGCGATCACAATTTTATTAAACGTCTATTTGGTCTGTTTGGCCCACTTCACAGTTTCACTCCTTTAGACAGAATGTTTCTGTTGAATGCTTATGGTCGGTGACTTTTATAATAATAATAATAATAATAATAATAATAATAACATGCATGGAAAATTGCACTAACCTCATTGTAGTTTTGATGTTTGTGGATGGAGTCAAAAGAGCGTCCTCGGCGTGGTCCGTTTGTCTTGGCTGACAACATGCCCTCTGACACTGTGGACTTCTGAGATCGGCGCGTAAACTCGTGGCCGAGAAGTCGCGTGTCTTCTGGACTTCCCTACGAGGCGGTATTTATCGAGCGCGCTGGACAGGATGAGGCAGTCGCGCGCATGCGCGTGACCGCGGGTTTCGAGCGACTCGTGCCGATTAAAGAACACGAAAAGGACACGGAAAATAATCATCGAGAAGCGTCATCGAGTGGTGCAGGCTAATTAACCCAACACGGTATTCATTATAATAATAAGGTAATAAAATGTTTCTTTGGAAAAAGGCTTTTACATAAACTTTTATTGTTTAACACCTGAAGATGGTGGTTGTTTGATTTCTTTTTGAACTCTGCTGCAACTCTTATTTAAATAATAACTTTCTGAAGGGGGGAAAAACGTAACTGTCATTATGTATTACACATTTCCATTAGTTAGTAATAACATACTTAGGGTAAATAGCACTGTTGGATTGTGACTGTTATAAACCTAATCATTATGAATTAATGGAATTTGCCTTATAGGTTTAAATTTCCACTGTGTACAAACTCCTTTGTTTTTATTATCACAAATGCCCCATTAAAAAATACATTTTAAAATTCTCAAGGTGATGACTATCTATAAGTGAAGTTAAATGTTTATATCATATACCAAAACCTAAATGTTAGAATAATATGCTATTTCAGATACATATGTTTATTCGGTCTTCATTTTCATCCAAAGTTACAGAGAATTGAGTTTGTAGCACACAAATTCATTGTATTATTTCAAGAACTGAATTTAAAGAATCATCATCATTACCATCAGAAAGGCACTTCTACCATCTACTGCACACGTTGACAGACCTTGGCATTGTTAGCATGTACATTTGTTTTATTTTTATGTCATGTCTCCTTGCTGTTTTTCCATGGCGTGGTATGGCTCAGTGAACTTCACTAGTGACCTCGCCTAACAAAGTGCGTGCTGAAAGAATGATAGCAAAAATGTACTTAATCAAACACGACACAAAGTGTAATGAGATTGTGGTAATGGACAGGTATTTGTTTGTCACTCTTTACAGGAAATCCCCAATCAAACCTGCCAGAGGAGTAATTTCAGATTGAGTCCCGCTCAGCTAAGTTGTTCCAGTGGGCGAAGATGGAAAGTAATTAAAGCACATGTTAATGTATTAAGAATAATAATAATGATCTGGTAGTTGTGAGCAATTGTGTTTTACGAGCTCGCCCCTGTAGTAACCAAGCCAAAAACATACTATAATGAGTCGCTGTTGTAAACCCAACACCGACCCATGACTTATATTTTATTCCAACATTCCCACACTACCAGAGCATGTTTGCACCTGATTATTAGGGGAATAACAGCCAATTTATAAGGGTTTCTTTAAAATATGGCAAACAAAATCCCCAGATAATATATTTATAATGGTAATAATATAATGTAATGCTGTAATGTAATGTAAGCAATATAGTCTAATATTATAGACTTATATTAGATACCATTTGATATAGTAGAAAATTAAATCCAAAATCAAATCCAGTTCTTGAAATGTGAAAAATTAATACAATTAATGTAGTTTGTATAGTATACTATATTCAGAAATGTAGATTCAAACTTTGGATTCAAGTTTATGTTAATCTTAACATACACCATTTAATTATTTTATTTAATTATTTATTACCATTTGTGATAATAAAGATAATGAAGAACAGTTACTTACACAACAAATGTCTTGGTTTTAACATGAAGGAAGTGGCTGATGTATAACAAAAAGCCAAAAAGATAAAGAAAAAGAAAACTTCATAAAATATTTAAAACATAAATTCAAGTATAATAATAATAATAATAATAATAATAATAAAGGACTATACTGTATATAATCTAAAATAAATGAAACTTATCATTATGAGATAAAGTATTGTGTGTTAATAAAACTTAGTTTATATATATATACCCTTTATATTATTAATTGATTTAATATCACTAGGTAATTAAACTATGCCAGTACAGAAACAAATAAGCTGTTTTAAAGGTTACTGTACATGCAAATTAAAAAAATATGTATGTTGTTATAACTATACTGACTGTGGAGTCTCTTTTTCTATATACAGTAAAGATTATGATTCACTGTTTTCTACATAAATTCATATGTAGAACAATTTCATGTTAAAAAAAAGGACTCACAAACACTAACCTTTTTTTTTACAGAATGTTGTACATACAGTACTATTGTATATAGTGTAATGTCCTGCTTTCTAATTTAAATTTGTTCTGGAGTCTGATCCATTATTATCATCTTTACTGTAGCACTGTTCTACAAAAAAAAATCAGATTAACAAAAGTGCACTTCTACAGAGCAGTTTAGTAGGTAGTAAGTCACATTGAAATTCCTCAGCATAACCTCTGGTCATTTAATATGCATCACTGTTATCTGTCTTCTCAGGTAAGTCAAAGGAACTATACAATGGAAAACAATGTCAGGTTGAATTAAGTCTTGATTTGTTCAGTGGACTTTGCTTGAAATTTTTGATTTGTTCCACATTTGAAGCATTCAGTCATTTACCAGAGCCCACTTTGCGATTCCTAATATGAACAGTTTCCTCAGCAATTTTATAAAAAGTCCTCAAAATGTAATAGAAAAACTAATTCCCAGAGTAGGGCTGAATCACATCTGAGTCAATGTTTGGCACAGTAAGGACTAATAAAATGTTCACTTTATTTTCTTTTTTATTGACCTTTGGAAAGCACATTATTATTCTATTTGTTGGTTAAACATTAATGACAGCTAAAGTCATATCTTCTCAATCATTATACAGTATATAACATTCTGAGGCACTCATCCATGGCGAAAATACTTTCCAATGATTCGGAGTGTTTATACAGCCTTCTAGAGTGTGAATTTGTGTCAGTGTATGCCTGTATGCCTGTGTTTGAACACTCTTACCCATCATTTGTCTCAGCTGTCATCTCTATAACTACTGCATGAAATAACATGAAGAACTGTCCTGACTGAAAGCTGCAACTGCTTTTTTAAACATTAATAATCTGATTTTCATTTATTCTTATTATTTCACAAGTACAAAAACATTTTTCCCTTTTTTGGCTTATCTGTATGAATGAGTCTAGTTTCTAACCATAGGCACTGGAAGGCCCTAGCTTTTATTAAGCAGAGGCATTACCACAGACAAAAAAATGAAAATAATAATAAAGAAGCCTGGCATCTTTTAATAGAATTCCATGACTGACAGCTGTCAGGATGTTCATTGCTCAAAGGCTGTGCATGAACCATCACATATGATTAGATTCTGTGGTGACCATGAACCTACTCCTACTCAGAATCAGTCAAGCAGCAGAGCTGTGTTCACTTTTGGAGAAAGGTAACTGGTGTTGTTCTGGGTATAACTAACTTATGACTATTGACTGCGACTTTAACAAATAATATTCCTTGGAAGTTAACCATTTTACAGTAATTGACCAGTTACATATCAGATTTTTGAAGTGAAACACAAAACAATTAATTCAGATTTGTTTAAGATCTACCTTTATATTCCCACATGGACTGTTAGTGCCATTCTAAATCATTTGGCCTCAAACATAACAGATCTACCTCCATCCATCCTTAACAGATAGAGTACTATTTATCAAGTGCTGATTATTTATTCCTCCAAACATACTATATCCTTGGAGATTTGTAAAGTGTTTAATGTTTGTTTAATTAATTCACTTAACTTGTTTTTAAAATGCCTCAGGCTTCTCAGCCTATTGTTTTCCAGACTTTAGATATTAACATTTGAGGTCACATACAGTATAAGGTTTACTTCTAATGAATTATCCATGCATATGGGGATGCAAGAGACAATGTACCATAGATCACGGACCAGCATGTTGACAGCTCTATCCGAGTTTTCTTAGTATTGGACAAAAACACACGCACTGGAAACTGGCTCTTATTTAGGTTATCCCAGGAAAGAAAGACCAAGACTTACTGTACTTCTGCTGCAAAGAAGTTCATTTAGAGTTACCAGCCTCAGAAATCACCAATTAACAGCACCGCTAATTAAAGCTTTCATGAAGGCCTAGCCTTATATTTTGGATCCCATGTTTTGGTTGCCTAGCATTGTTTTACCACATTAAAAAGAAATAAAAATTAGAAAAGACCATTGAATTAGAAGGTGTGTCAAAACTTTTAACTGGTACTGGTCCTATTGATGCTACTACAACTGCTGTACAAATTCGTATTGTGGCAACTCAATTAAGTAAAGACAAAAGACATAATTAATTTAAGAAATAAGGTCATTCCAAAAAATCAAAAAAACATGCAGTCAACTAAACCATCAAACGCTCTGATGAAACCAGGAAGGAAAGACCAAGAGATACCTGTGCTGCAGAGGATACAATTATTAAAATGACAAGCCTCAGTAACTGCTGGTTTACAGCACCTCAGAATGGAGCACATATTAAGGAGACTGTTTGAGTCAGGCCCTCCTGGTTGAATTGCGGAAAAAAGACAAAAAGAATGGACATTAGATCAGGGGAAAATGCCAAGAAACAAAAAATATGGACATTAGATCAGTGGAAATCTGTTGTTTGTTCTGATGAGTCCAAAGTAGGAATAGAGAGGGTGAACAGATCCTGAATGTGTGGTTCCCACTGTGAAGCAAGGAGGAGGACGTGTGACAGTGCGGGGGTGCTTTGCTGGTGACACTGTATTTGACTTTTTTTTTTTTTTTTTTAAGTACATTTAACCAGCATGGCTACTTCAGCATTTTTCAGCGACATGTCATCCCATCTGGTTTAAACTTAGAGGGACCATCATTTGTTTTTCAGTAAGACAATGACTACAAACACAAACTTTTTTGCTTAGTACTTAATTCCATATGTGTTCTTTAATAGTTTGAATGTCTTTAGTATTAATGTACAATATTGAAATAATAATAACAAAAACTTTTGGCTGGAAGTGTGTGTGAAATAAATTACAAAAAAAAAAAAGCTGCTATCTAGTGGTCACACGTAGACATGACCTGCTGTTGCTCATCGTGTCCGCAATCCTCCTCAGCGATGTCAGACTCGCGTTTCCGTAAACTGCTCTTAAAGTCTTCATCAAAATGTTCCAAATCATCCTCCTTGAAAATTCCCTGAAAAAAAACAACAAAAAAATTATTACAGTCCGACAAAAATAAACTACACACATATGGTAAAGATATAATGTGCTCTTTTTACCTTTGGGAGGTACCCCAATAGCTGTGTAGCATGGAGCTTGAGAAGCTTCAGCCTCTCCTCCTCGATGATCTGTCGCCGCTGAGCTTCTCTCTCCTGTTCCATCGCTCGTTCCTCTGCTTCCCGCTCCTACACACAAATAGATCACATATGACCACATCTATCTATCTATCTATCTATCTATCTATCTATCTATCTATCTATCTATCTACCTACCTACCTACCTACCTACCTACCTACCTATCTATCACCTAGCTCCCTCACTCCATCCACTCACTCCACTTCTCACACAAACATCTAAAATGAGGTGGGGTACAACCCGGACAAGTTGCCAATCCATCGGAGGGCACACATACAGATACACACTCAAACGCTATGGGCAATTTTGTGAATGCTAATTAGCTTAATCTGAATGTCTTTAGACTGTGCGAATAAACCGATGTACTAGTAGGAAACCCACTAAACACGGGAAAAACTAATTCCATGCACTGTACCCCAAGGCGAGAGTCAAACCTGGACCCTGGAGGTGCAAGGTGACAGTGCTAACCACTAAGCCGCCTTATATATATTCAAAATATAGAAATAATCTTACTGCTTATGACACAAGCAGGCATAACATGTCTGTAGGACTGCACAAGTAGATTTAGAAGCCTTTCCATGATTTAAGCATCACCTTATCAGCCAGGTATTTCCGCCTCGTCTCCTCTATCAGCTTCTCCACAGCACGCTTGTGCTCCTGCTGCTTCATGCGCCGCTTCTGAGCATTCATCTGCTCAATGCGGTCGTCTTCAGCAAATTTGGCCAGCATCATCTGTCTGAACGCTTCCTCCTCGTCTTTCTCAGCCTGAAGGCGCAGCTGTTTGAAGGCCAGCTGTTCCTGATATGTCTGCTGCAGCTCCAGCCTCTGCCGGATCCTGCGCTCCATCTCCTCCTGTAGAAAAAAAATTGCTTTGTGCTAAAAGATGTGCCTTTAAATGGGGCTACTGTATATTGGTGGAATCATATCCTTTCAGTTGGTTAAACTTGAGTAAAAGAATTTCTTACGATTTCTTTTTGCCTGGCAGCTTCTTCCTGCTCCTCAAGATAGAGCTCCTCACGGACACGGTCCATCTCCTCCTGCTGCCTCTGTTCCATTTTAATCTTCTCAGTCAACTAAAGGAAAAACAAAACAAAGGCCGGTTCAGAATATTTTAATCAGTAATCTGCATTTTTATGCAGTGTTAACTGACAAGTTTGTGGTGTGAAATATCCTAAGATTAAAACATTCAGCTTTACTAAGAAGGGTCACTCACCATCTTGTAAAGGTTCTCTTTGGCTGTCTCTCTTTTTCTAACACTAGCCATCCTATCTTGTTCTTTCCTCTCCTGGTATTTGGCATACTCCAAAATGCGCCTGTTTTCTTCCTCCATTTTCTCTCGTTCCAGGCGTCTCCATTCGGCCTGCTGGTTTTTGAACTCCTGAATGTATCGCTGTGTGGTCGCGACCCTTTCAAGCTGGAGTTCATGCTTCCTGGAAAATAAAACATTCCCTTTTAAAGTCAAACTACTGGCTTACCCGAGCAAACCACGAAGTGAGAGAAGAACATTTCTGTCTGTGTTTATAGTATTATTTAGAAAATGAAAATTTACAATAAAAAAAGAAACTAAAAATCATCTCACATGCGATCCTCCTCATAGATCTTTTGTACAATTTCATCCACCATGAGTTTCTCATTGAGGAACTCCTCATACGACTCATGTTTCTTTCTATCTTTCTCCTCCAGCTGCTTCTCAAGTTCCTGCTGATAGCAAACCAGTTCCTCATAGCGCCTCTGCTCCTGCTTCTCCTCCTCTACGGCTGCTCGCTCCTGTTCTTTTTTCATCTTGTGTGCAAAAGCAGCTTCCTCCTTCTGAAATACAAAACATCCAAGTACATCAGTAGCTCATGTTTATTTTTTTAATATTTCTTAGTCTTTTAAGGAATTCTGGTGTAGTTTAGAAAGTTCTCACTCACCATGGCCTCACACCTCATGGCCTCCTTCTCAGCTAACTGTTCCGCTCTTCCTCTGTTTAGGTAAGCAGATTTCAGCTTTGCCTCCAATTCACGAATCTCCACACTACAAATAAATACATTTAGGCGTTTGGCAGATGTTATTATCTAGAGCAACTAAAATTTTATGTCATGATATTCTTAGTGGTAGGTGTTTCGCCTGCCATGCGGAAGGCCCGGGTTCGATTCCTAGCCAGTGCCCAAACCTCCCAACCACTGGACTCAGTGCTGGTCCCAAGCCCAGGTAAAAAGGAGGGCCGCGTCAGGAAGGACATCTGGCTTAAAACCTGTGCCAAGTTGTTGTGTGAACTGGATATTCCGCTGTGGCGACCCCTTGCCGGAAGCAGTCGAAAGACCAACAACAACATACATCTGAGCAGTTGAGGGTTAAGGGCTTTGCTCAAGGGCCCAACAGTGGTAACTTGGTGGGTGTGGGACTTGAACCTGTGACCTTCCGAACCGTAGTCAAATGCCTTAACCACTAAGGTTCCCTTGACCCAATGTAAGATGTATGTAAATGATTTAAGAATGATGACAACATTCTTAGTTCTTAATAAAAATTCCTAATAAATAAAATTCTTTTAGTTATTTACCACAGGCACACACTCACCAGCCAATTTGGCAACACCAATTAGCCTAATCTGCATGTCTTTTGGACATAAGGGAGGAAACCAGAGTACCAGAAGGAAACCCACCAAACACTGCGAGAACATGCAAACTCCAGGCACACAGTCCCCGAGGCGGGAATCGAATCAGGACCCTGGAGGTGCTAGGCGTTAGTGCCAACCACCCTATCCAGGGTGTACCCTGCCTTGTGCCCGAAGTCTTCTAAGCTAGACTCCAACCCTCTCACGACCCTGTATACAGGATAAAGCCGTATGGATGATGAGTAAGTAAGTGAGTGAGAGAGTTATTCACCAATGTGCACCTGTTTTGCTTGATGCACTGTCTCATTTTCTCATCTCGCATTTTCTCATCACTTATGCGGGCCAGTTCTTTTGCCAACGTCTCCTCCTGCTCCATTACCTTCTCGTTGTATATTCTGTCCTGCTCTGCCTATGGAAAGAACGTTGGCTACATTCAGGGAACAAAAACTCAACAAAACTTACATGTTTGAGAAACATTTGAAAAGACCAGACCTTCAGAAAGGCTTCCTCCATTTGTCTGTCGTACTTCTCATCTTGCAGCGTACGAAAATACCTTTTCATCTCGACTGTCTCTTCGTTTTTGACATTAGCTTTGAACTCTTTCTCTTTGGCCACACGTCTGCTCTCATCCTCACGTCTCTCCTCCTGGCGCCGGAACTCTGCATGCGCTCGCTCGTGCAAGCTGCGTGAAATGGGGCGGCGCTGACTCATGGCGGGCTGGAAATGAACGCAAATACCACAAACAAAGTCGCAAGCAACAATAACGATGCTCAACACATACCGGGTACACACACACACACACACACACACACAATAAGTTCCTGCAACGTCGCGATTGTGACATTGAATCGACGTTACTGCAACATTATCCTTATGATGTTACAATGTTGTTATTGATGCTCTGGCTACGTCACTGCAATGACAATACAACCGAATCCTATAGTGTTTTATAACGTCTCTGTCCTTGTTGTATTCTGTACAGTACAGTAAGTAATTAAAACCGGCGCGACTCTCACTGTAAGTAACACTTTCGTTATACAATCTGCGCTCTGACCCGAAACTAGAAAAGGAACGAATTGGACGTTTAGGTCAATATTAAATGATAAATGTCAGAGTGGAAAAGGTATAGTGTGGATTGTTTGTTTCTATTAGAATTTATTGCCATATGAGCTTTACATGCTATTTCATGGCAGATACATATTAAACATTTAAACAATTGCATATATGTATAAATTCTATAAGGTTATTTAAATGCACTTTTGCTGGAAATTGTTTGAAGTTTGTTTTGTTTTGTTTTGTTTAAGTTGTTTAAAGTTTGTTCTGGTAGAAATCATCTCATGGCATTACTCGGGCAGATCAAAAGTACAGTACATGCTTTATAGTCAGATTAGTGTTACAGTGTTAACATTTTTTGTGAGCTTGTATGCTGTAGTGTGGAGAGAGCAAAACAATAATAACAACAGAAATGGGTTAATAAGCCAAAGGAGAGACATTTGCATGTGACCTATTAATGAGAGACTAAGAATCGGATTCAACAACCTTAAAAGCACTCTATTTCTAGCAGGTAAACTCCCAACAGGACTGTGAGGAATGCATGAAAGTGAGACTGGCATGAATTAAAATATATACAGGAGAGGCAAAACATAATGTTACAGCTTTAAAAAAAAAAAAAAAAGTAAGATTATAAGGCTAATATTCTCCCCATTTTAGCTCTTTCCATAGGAACAGGTCTGGTTTTTATTCTTAGGCACTGGCAGGCTCTAGCTTTAGAATAGTATTCAGACGGGCTATGAAGCCGGGTATGACTGACAGCTGTCAGAATGCTTATGACTCAAAGGATGTGCATGAACTGATGCATCCGATTAGATTCTGTGGTGATCATGAACCTACTCCCACTCAGAGTCAGTCAAGCAACAGAGCTGTGTTCACTTTTAGAAGATTAACTGGTGTTCCTCTGGGTATAGCTAACTTATGAGTGTGACTGCTACAGGAGCAAATAATGTCAACCTTAGAAGATGTCAACCATTTTAATTGGTAGGAATGTAAAATGTAATTTTAAAATATTGCAATAGTTACACATCTGATAATATTTGTCAAACGATAGATAAGAATTTCCTCAAAGAATAAGATAAATCACACCAGAGGTTATTTAATTATTTTTTTTATAAGGTTTAAACAGTTTATCCAGATGATGTACTCTTTTTAATGGAAAAAGCAGGTTCAAAGCTTTTTTTTAAAAACAAAACAAAACAAAAAGAAATCGAAACTAAAAACAAACAAAAAGAAATCAATCACGGCTGCCATCTAGTGGTCACACGTAGATATGACTTATTGCTCATCTTCTCCGCAGTCGTCCTCTGAAAAGATGTCAGGTTCACGTTTCCGTAAACTGCTCTTGAAATCTTCGTCAAAATGTTCCAAATCATCCTCCTTGAAAATGCCCTAAAAACCACAACAAAAACAAAAATCAGATAAACTAAACTACAAACACTTATGATAAAGATGTAGTGTGCTCTTTTTACCTTTGGGAGGTACCCCAATAGCTGTGTAGCATGGAGCTTGAGAAGCTTCAACCTCTCCTCCTCGATAATTTGTCGTCGCTGAGCTTCTCTCTCCTGTTCCATCGCTTGTTCCTCTGCTTCCCGCTCCTACACACAGATAGATCACAAATGACCAGATCTATCTAAAATGTCACACCTTCCTGAACATAACCTGAACATTAACATATATTAATGACACAAGCGGGTGTAACTTCCCTGCAGGACTGCACAAGCAGATCTAAAAGTCTATCCATGATTTAAGCATCACCTTATCAGCCAGGTATTTCTGCCTCCTCTCCTCTATCAGTTTCTCCACAGCACGCTTGTGCTCCTGCTGCTTCATGCGCCGCTTCTGAGCATTCATCTGCTCAATGCGGTCGTCTTCAGCAAATTTGGCCAGCATCATCTGTCTGAACACTTCCTCCTCATCCTTCTCAGCCTGAAGGCGCAGCTGTTTAAAGGCCAGCTGTTCCTGATACGTCTGCTGCAGCTCCAGCCTCTGCCGGATCCTGCGCTCCATATTTTTCTGTAGAAAAAAAAAAACTGAGCTCAAACGAACGGAAGCTTGTTGGTGGATGTTTTTGATAAAAGACAGTTTCTTAAATATGTCTACTTTATATTTGTATGATTTATATCCTTTAATTTGACAAACTTGATATATATGTAAGAATATACGTCTTTGCCTTTCATTATCATTGAAAGATAGATTCTTACGATTTCTTTTTGCCTGGCAACTTCTTCCTGCTCCTCAAGATAGAGCTCCTCACGGATACGCTCCATCTCCTCCTGCTGCCTCTGTTCGATTTCAATCTTTTCAGTCAGCTAAAGAAAAAAAAAATCAAGTAATTACTCAGAATTTATTCATCAGTAATCTGCATTCTTAAGGGTTACATTTTTTTTTAAAGAAAGTCAAGCTTAAAACATCGAGCTTTACCAAGAAGGGTCACTAACCATCTTGTAAAGGTTCTCTTTGGCGGTCTCTCTTTTTCTGGCACTAGCCATCCTCTCTTGTTCTTTCCTCTCCTGGTTTTTGGCATACTCCAAAATGCGCCTGTTTTCTTCCTCCATTTTCTCTCGTTCCAGGCGTCTCCATTCGGTTTGCTGCTTTTTGAACTCCTGAATGTATCGCTGTGTGGATGTGACCATCTCAAGCCGGAGTTCATGCTTCCTGGAAAACAAAACATTCTCTGTTAAAGTCAAACCATCCTAGCCCAAAATCCACACCAGAAAGGTGAAAATCTCCTACAGGTAAACTTCCAGCTAATCCCAGCAAACCACACAGTGAGAGAAGAACATTCAGAAAAAAAAATGTTTATAGTATTTTTTGGAAAAGAAAGAATCACAATTATAAAGAAACCAAACATCATCTCACTTGCGATCCTCCTCATATATCTTTCGCACAATTTCATCCACCATGAGTTTCTCCTTGAGGAACTCCTCATACGACTCTTGTCTCTTTCGCTCCTTCTCCTCCAGTTGCTTCTCAAGTTCTTGCTGATAGCGAACTAGTTCCTCATAGCGCCTCTGCTCCTGCTTCTCCTCCTCTATGGCTGCTCGCTCCTGCTCACTCTTCATCCTGCATGCAATATCAGCTTCCTCCTTCTGAAATACAAAACGTCCAAGTACTTCAGTAGTTCATGCCTACTTTTTTAAACATTTGTTTGGCTTTTTGAGGAATTCTGGTGTAGTTCAGAAAGTTCTCACTCACCATTGCCTCATGCCTCACGGCCTCCTTCTCAGCTATTTGTGCTGCTCTTGCTCTGTTTAGGTAAGCAGACTTCAGCTTTGCCTCTAACTCCCGAATCTCCACACTACAAATAAATACAGTGAAGGTAAATGATTAAAGAATTACACAGAACAATGACAAAATTCAATGCGGTAATTATTCATCACTGTGCACCTGTTTTCTTTGATGTACTGTCTCATTTTCTCATCTCGCATTTTTTCATAACTTATGCGTGCCAGTTCCTTTGCCATTCTCTCCTCCTGCTCCATTAGCTTCTCTTTGTATATTCTGTCCTGCTCTGCCTTTGAAAAGAAAGTGGGCGACATTTATTCTCCCATATCTTATAATGTATGTTTCTGATACATTTGAAAAAAGACCAAACCTTCAGGAAGGCTTTCTCCATTTGTCTCTCGTACTCCTCATCTTGCATCATGCGCAGATACCTTTTCATCTCGACTCTCTCTTCGGTTTTGAGATTTGCTTGAATCTGCTTTTCTTTGGCCACACGTCTACTCTCATCCTCGCGTCTCTCCTCCTGTCGCCTGAATTGCGCGAGCGCTCGCTCGTGCAAGCTATGTGTCATGATGCGCTGGCTCATGGAGGCCTGGAAATTACCACAAAGCAATACCAACTATGTCTCAAGAAACAATGATGGCCAACCTTTTAAAAACAACAAATATACACACAGGTTTAGGTTGAAGTGTTAAAGGTTGCTGATTTGACTTGATTAATTTTGTCTAATTGGTCAATAATCCTGATGAAATTATAAGGTACAGTTCCTAAAATAATGCACTTTTTTATAGTGCATAAGGATGCACAACCAATGTTAATGCATGACTAATCCAAGTGCTTACTTTTATTATGAAAAATGATTCTAAGAATCTACTAAAATAATTAAAGCAATTTTATTCAAGAGCGACACAGTGGCTAAGTGGTTAGCACTGACGTCCTGCACCGGTGGTTTGTATGTTCTCTCCATGCTTGGTGGGTTTCCTCCGGGTGTTTCGGTTTCTTCCCACAGTTCAAAGACTGTTTAGGCTAAATGCGGTTCCCAAATTGCCCATAGTGTGCGAGTGAGTGCGAGTGTATGTCCCCTGCAATGGATTGGCACCCCATCCAGGGTGCCAACTGCCTCGTGCCCGAGGCGCCCCACCACCCTGTATACAGGATCCTTTGATCGTTATAGACAATGCGCGAGTGAGTTTTATTCAATTAACTAACTATTAAGGTACAATTTAGTACATAATTTACCCTTTTTTAAAGTAATATTTAAAAAATATAAATTAGATAATAAAACCATCACTTTGATCCTAAACCGTGTTCTCTTTTATCTAAATTCAAACACAAGGCAGGTTTATGCTATTTTGATGTACACTATTGTGTTCTATATCAAGTGTTTGTAAACAAGGACCACTTTAAGTGTAAACTCCACTGACCATCTCGGTTTTAACAGATTTATTTAATTCCAGTCTCACACCCAGCGTTCCCAGGACAGGCTTTAACCAGATTACCCAGAATAAGATGCTACAAAAACGTTAAAATCAAATCACATAACCCAGATTACATTTCGACTAATCGGAACAACGTTTACTTTACCTTCGACTGCGCATGCGCACGGGAAGGGTAGTTTCATTCATAATTAAATCCGTGTTATTTCAGCAGCATCCTATTCAAAATTCAATTAAACATTTATTTCTGACATTTTTGCACATAAGGTGCTTTGATATAAGATCTAGTTAACGATGTGTCAGGGATAAGTCTAGACAAATATCGCGATTTTACGATTTCGTTAAATATCCTAAACGCACCGGCAGCACTTCTCATCTCTGATTTCAATTTTAATCCCGATTTAACAAAATCTAACTAACATCCGGTTTACCCACCTAATATATAAGCTGACCTCATTTTCATTCAGTTGAAAGCTAATAAACCAGTTATAATGAGACCTTATAATCATTCTCTCTAATCAGACATCATCCGATGTTATTTACCCTCCAGGTGAAGATCTCGTCACTCCAGTCGTGTGTGGAACAGGAACGTTTCGCTGAAGTTACCCACAAACATTAGCTCCAGTCTTTCCTCCTCCAGTTGTTTGAATGTTGTTGCCATGTAACACGAGTATGTCTCCACCTGCTAGGAAACTCGACAGTAATTGGCCAAGGAGAAAGTCTTTGTGGGGTTTTCATTGGTGTGAATAAACAGCGCCATGCTTTCATCTGTGTTTAACTTCCTCTCCTTTGCAAGGGACCAAAAGCTATTTGGTGGAAGGAGTCATTGTGATTAAACTTATGTTTTTATTCTTTATTGTTTTTTTTTTTTAAACAACTGAGGTACATTTCCTTGAATCATACAGTTTAAAATATACCCACATATGTTGAAACCTCCCAAACATAATTATCCTCCATTAAACTACTGGCTTCATGTAGGACAATGCATACTGCAATGAGTCAGGTGGAAATGGTTTTATCTCGTATATGTTAAGAATTTTAATACATCAGTTGGGTTGACTTCCTATATAAAGCTTCATACAACTGCCTGACTGAGAGGGTTAGTGGTTAGCACTGTTTCCTTGCACCTTCAGGATCCGGGTTTGATTCCCACCTCTAGTTTGCGTGCATGGAGTTTGCATGTTCTCCCCGTGCTTGGTGGGTTCTCTTCAGGTACCCCAGTTTCCTCCAACAGTCCAAAGACATGCAATTTGGCATTCCCAAGTGTGTGAATGATGACCGGAGGGCGTAAAAATAGGAAGAAATACAAAGGTTACCATCAGCCTCCATGGCCCCTAGTTGGACTACAGAGGTTCCTTAAATACTGTAGATGGATGGATAGTCTCTAGCTATGTGTTTTTCCTGTCTAGGGGTCACCACAGCAGACCGCCTGATTTGCACACAACTTGACTCAGGTTTTACGCCAGATGCCCATCGTGAGGCAACCCTCCCATTTTATCCGGGGTTGGTACTGGCACTGGATCCAGTGGCTAGGGTTTGGGCATTAGGCAGGAATCGAACCCAGGCCTTCTGCATGGCATAAAAGAAACCTACCACTGAGCCACAAATGCCTATGTGTTTTTATTTTTTATTTAAAAACATCTGCTTACTTTATTAGTTGTGGCCATGGGTCATGTTGTGGTATGTCAATTCAGCCACAGCAATAATTGTGGAAATTGCATTTTTTAAATTTACATTAATGAAGGCTTTTTTGAACTTTTTCACAATGAAGTGGTAAAACTGATTTGCATTTTAAGAAAACTTCAAGCACTGTATGGTAATGACAGTAAAATATTTTAATGGTACAAACTTTTTAAAGAAGGCTGTATGTCCATAATTGATGGCGCCTTTTGAAGCTGCAATGGAATTCCATGAGTAAAATGCCTAATCCTTGAAAATTTACAGATAAATTGTCATCAACTTGCAAAAGAGACACCTCTGGGAAGTTTACACACAATTATTCACCAACATCACTTGCATGTTACAAGAACTCAACTGGAAGTTATTACCACATCCCCTGTATAGCCCTGACTTAGCTTCAAGCCATTTTATCATGTTTGAGCAATTAAAGGAGGTCCTGAGAGGCCAGCATTTTTGACATGAAGCAGACAGTCTGATTATAACTCTGGCATACTGAGGAAACTTTCTACCTCAATTGTATCCAAGCTCTAGTGAAATGCTGGGATAAGTGCATTAGTGTAGCAGGGGATTATATAGAGAAATAAAGGTCATTTTTACTCTTAGTGTTCTGTTATTCTGCACAGTCAAAAGTTTGACTCGAACACCCCTCATTTTGCATGTGCACCCAAAGCAGTTTTCCCCTCATGCTTTACCATGATTTTTGTTAGGTTTGCTACTGTACATGTACCCATTGGCAAGCAGTACTGGATAGCTTATATAATAAAACTTAGCTTTATAAAACAGTTGTATAAAAAAAAAAATTACAGTATTATATGTGTTCGAAAGATACATTTTTCAGGACAGATTGATAATTGACGTTTGTTTTACTTCAAGCTGTTTCTTTAGCGTTAGACAGCTTTCAGCCTTCTCTAGACTTTAGTTAAAACTGATGCTCCTAGATCGATTATTTTGGTTTGCATCCAGGAAGATCTCTGTGTCATTTTGACTTGCTTAAAGAACAGCACAGAGGGAGAACACATACTAGGAATTTCTTTTAAATGGACTAAACATTGCATATGTAGAAGCACCTCCAGGTGGTGACTTGTTTAACCAGGCAGTGTATTATGAATATATTATACTGGATCATTAACTGATAAATTACACTGTTAATCTATTTTAAGGATAAACAAATTATAGATTTTCTTTTGTACGGTAGATTTTAAGATAAACATTTTAAAAGATTAAGGTTAAAGATTAAAGAACGTTATCTTTCTATCAACAAATGTCACAAAATCAGAAATGATACAGATACTGTGATAACACGATATTTAATTTTATTACTTTTGTACAAACACTTCATCTTTTTCATAATTTTGACATGTAGATAAAAATGACAGTTACACTTAAATTTCTCTGATTATACTGTACATGCTTTTTTAACACTATACACAATGACAATCTGAAGTATGCCTGAATATTTTGCAATGTTTAAAACATTATGCCATATGTGGATTATGCCATCTACAGCATACAGTATGTAAAACTGGGCCTGATCAATAAGCCTATCCTTACTTAAAGGCTATTTGTTGAGATGCTGGGTCTGTAAGCAAAAGACAAACACTACAGCTCATCTTAAAAGCCAAACTACAGCTACAAGGCACAGTCCTTAAAAAAGCAATATTACAATATTTCTGATTTGGGTTATAAAAAGATAATCGTAACAAAATTCAAGTTTGCATTTTTACATCAATATCAAAAGTGCATCAAGGATTGATCTAAAAAGGAAATCAGAAAAGCATCCCCTCGAAGTGTAGAGAATCTTTATCCTAAAGGATAAACTAATCCCTGCTGGGAAAAAATATTTTTTTTCAGAATACTGCAAAAAGTAAAAAAAATGGAAAAACACTTCATACCAATAAATTATAAACACTAAAAAATAAAACAAGGAGATAGTTTACACCAGTGCCTAATATTACATCTTAAATCCGTCAACATCACTTCTTTAAGCAAGGCAGCACTTGTGTGACCTTCTGCTGTTTAATTCCCACTTTTTCTTTTTTCCATTTTTTTTTCTTTTGAGAAAAAAAAATTAAAAGCACCAGGAAACATGGCCATTGTGGACAGTTATAGCCCTTTGAGGTTTCTCTTGTAAATCTTTGCAAAAGAAGTTTAATTTGGCATGAGATCAGATATGATGAATCATTTTGTATGTTAAAGTCCATGTTCCCAGAAGCTGTTCTCATGAAGTCTTTAAATGCAGTCCCGCTGTTTGGTGCAACCGATGATCAGATATGGACGCTTGTCTGTGATGCAAGGGCTCAGTAAGCAGTGCAGGCCAGATGAAAGGTGGTGCAGTGTTTTCTTTTTCTTTTCCTTTTTTAATAATAGATGAGCAACAGATTGTCCAGTGCACTGAGCAAATCCCCCTTTCATTCTGCTTACCTTTGCCCATCCCATGCTCACTTTCTTTGTCTCCAATTATTTACATACCTACCACTCTTATTTATATATCCTCTCTCTCTTTTTTCCTCTTCCTCCACTCCATATCAGAGATACTGTATGTAGTGTTGTAGTGGGACGCTCCCTGAGAGTTGGGCTAGGTTAAGCCCCGTGGGCAGCTTGCGTTATCGCTCCTCTGCTACTTTCCCGTTGACCTCGTTTTCTGCCTCCTCCCTGGGCTTCTGTCTCTGAAAAAATCCCAGCTGGGGAAACAGAAATAGCTGGGATTTACCATGACACACACCACAAGCCAAAGTTTCACCAGATAAGTTGTGAAAAAAAAGTCAATTAGTTGCAACCAGTTGTTGAGCTTTACAATAATTTTTTTAGTCATACAAAAGTGATTACCTTCCATAGAGCTAAAATAAGGAGGGAGAGTAGCAAAAGTCCGCCTAGTGTACTCCCAATAATAATCCATATGGGAACACGATAATCTTCCTC